>NW_026974853.1:563932-901763 GCF_030014295.1 Loxodonta africana | reverse complement strand
TAGAGGCTAACCACATTCCTTCACTCATGATCCACGTCTTGGTCATCTAGACTGCTATAACAGAAATACCACAAGTGGATGGCTTCAACAAAGAGAAGCTTATTCTCTCACAGTCCAGTAGGCTAGAAGTCCAAATTAAGGGTTCCGGCTCCAGGGGAAGGTTTTCTCTCTCCGTTAGTTCTGAAGGAAGGCCTTTGTGATGCATCGGTCTCCCCTTGGTCTGGGAGCATCTCAGCACAGGAACCTCAGGTCCAAAGGACACTCTTTGTTCCCAGCACTGCTTTCTTGGTGGTATAAGGCCCCCCATCTCTCTGCTCACCTCTCTCTTTTGTATCTCAAAGAGATTGGCTTCAGACACTATCCAAACTTGTATATCTCGTCAGTATATCTGCCACTAATCCATCTCATTTCATCATAGTGATAGGATTTACAACACAGGGAAATCACATAAAATGATGGACAATCACACAATACTGGGACTCACGGCCCGGCTAAGCTGACAGACATTTTTGGGGAACACAATTCAATCCATGACAATCCACTTCCTCTTTTTTCAAAGCCAACAACTTTGAGCTGAGTCCTTCTCACACTGCTATCTCTCTCTCTCTTCCTCTTCTCTCTTCCACTTTTAAGGCCCTTGGGATTACAATGAACCCACCTGGATAATTTAGGATACTCTTTCTTAAGGTCAGCTGATTAACAATTTTAATTCCATGTACAATCTTAATTCTCCTTTGCCATGTAACTTAACATATTCACAGATTCCAGGGATTGAGACAAGGACGCCTTTGGAGAATCTTTTTCCTATTTTCCGTATTGATATTTTGTAAAACCATGTCTGTTCAACAGGCAGACATCAAGGCCAGCTCCTGGCAATATGAAGACCTAATTGATAGTGCCAGCTCAGCTCCCAGATGTCAAAAAAATATTCTATTTCTTCCAGGATATTTGTACTCAGTTTTCTTCCCTTTGAGTTAATTCATCTCACTGTACTATGACCCCTGCCCCTGCTAAGCTGGCCTTTGAAGCATTCAGTTTATTCAGGAAACTTCTTTGCTTTTGGTTTAGTCCACCTGTGCTGACCTCTCCTGTACTGTGTGTTGTCTTTCCCTTCACCTAAAATAGTTCTTATCTACTATCTAAACCCCTCTCTCACCCTCCCTCCCTCCCCCCTCTCGTAACGACAAAAGAATGTTTTCTTCTCAGTTTAAACTATTTCTCAAGTTCTTAAAATAGTGGTCTTATACAATATTTATCCTTTTGGAACTGCCTAATTTCACTCAGCATAATGTCTTCCAGGTTCCTCCATGTTATGAAATGTTTCACAGATTCCTCACTGTTCTTTATCGATGCGTAGTATTCCATTGTGTGAATATACCGTAATTTATTTATCCATTCTTCCGTCGATGGGCACCTTGGTTGCTTCCATCTTTTTGCTATTGTAAACAGTGCTGCATAAACATGGGTGTGCATATATCTGTTTGTGTAAAGGCTCTTATTTCTCTAGGATATATTCCAAGGAGTCGGATGGCTGGATCCTATGGTAGTTCTAGTTCTAGATTTTTAAGGAATACCCAAATTGATTTCCAAAGTGGTTGTACCATTTTACATTCCCAACAGCAGTGTATAAGTGTTGCAATCTCTCCACAGCCTCTCCAACATTTACTATTTTGTGTTTTTTGGATTAACGCCAGCCTTCTTGGAATGAGATGAAATCTCATTGTAGTTTTGATCTGCATTTCTTTAATGGCTAATAATCGTGAACATTTCCTCATGTATCTGTTAGCTACATGAATGTCGTCTTTAGTGAAAATGTCTATTCATATCTTTTGCCCATTTTTAAATTGGGTTATTTGTCTTTTCGTAGTTGAGTTTTTGCAGTATCATGTAGATTTTAGAGATCAGGCACTGATCGGAAGTGTCATAGTTGAAAACTTTTTCCCAGTCTGTAAGTCTTTTTACTCTTTTGGTGAAGTCTTTGGATGAGCATAGGTTTTTAATTTTTAGGAGCTCCCAGTTATCTAGTTTTTGTTTTCCATTTTTAATAATGTTTTCTATACTATTTATGCCATGTATTAGGGCTCCGAACAGTGTCCCTATTTTTTCTTCCATGATCTTTAGCTTTTTAGATTTTATATTTAGGTGTTTGATACATTTTGAGCTCATTTTTTTTGCATGGAATGAGGTATGGGTCTTGTTTCACTTTTTTGCAGATGGATATCCAGTTATGCCAGCACCATTTGTTAAAAAGACTGTATTTTCCCCATTTAACTGTTTTGGGGCCTTTGTCAAATATCAACTGCTCATACGTGGATGGATTTATGTCTGGATTCTCAATTCTGTTCCATCGGTCTATGAATCTGTTGTTGTACCAGTACCAGGCTGTTTTGACTACTGTGGTGGTATAATAGGTTCTAAAATCAGGGAAAGTTAGGCCTCCCACTTTGGGGTTTTTTTTTTTTTTTCAGTAATGCCTTACTTATCCGGGGCTTCTTTCCCTTCCATATGAAGTTGGTGATTTGATTCTCCATCTCATCAAAGAATGCCGTTGGGATTTGGATTGGAATTGCATTAAATGTATAGATCCCTTTTGGTAGAATACACTTTTTTATAATGTTAAGTCTTCCTATTGATCAGCAAGTTATGTTTTTCCACTTATGTAAGTCTCTTTTGGTTTCTTGCAGAAGTGTTTTGCAGTTTTCTTTGTATAAGTCTTTTACATCTCTGGTAAGATTTATTTCTAATTATTTTATCTTCTTGGGGGCTACTGTAAATGGCATTGATTTGGTGATTTCCTCTTCAATGTTCTTTTCGTTGGTGTAGAGGAATCCAATTGATTTTTGTATGCTTCTCTTGTATCCTGATACTCTGCTGAACTCTTCTATTAGTTTCAGTAGTTTTCTTGTGGATTCCTTAGGGTTTTCTGTGTATAAGATCATGTCACCTGAAAATGGAGATACTTTTACTTTTCTGCATCAATTGATAAAATCATTGGATTCTTGTCTTTTGTTTTAATTTATGTCGTGGATTACGTTAATTGTTTTTCTAATGTTGAACTATCTCTGCATACCTGGTATGAATCTCACTTGGTCATGGTGAATTATTTTTTGATATGTTGTTGAATTCTATTGGCGAGAATTTTGTTGAGGATTTTTGCATCTAAGTTCATGAGGGGTATAGGTCTGTAATTTTCTTTTCTTGTGGTGTCTTTACCTGTTCTTAGTATGAGGGATATGGTGGCTTCATAGAATGAGTTTGGTAGTATTCTGTCCTTTTCTATGCTCTGAAATACCTTTAGTAGTAGTGGTGTTAACTCTTCTCTGAAAGTTTGGTAGAACTCTGCAGTTAAGCTGTCAGGACCAGGGCTTTTTGGGAGTGGGGGAGGGGTTGATAGCCTTTTCCACCTCTTCTTTTGTTATGGGTCTATTTAGTTGGTCTACCTCTTTTTGTGTTAGTTTAGGTAGGTAGTGTGTTTCCAGGAATTCACCCATTTCTTCTAGGTTTTCAAGTTTGTTAGAGTACAATTTTTCATAGAAATCTGATATGATTCTTTTAATTTCAGTTGGGTCTGTTGTAATATCGCGCATCTCATTTCTTATTCGGGTTATATGGTTTCTCTCCTGTTTTTCTTTTGTCAGTTTGGCCAGTGGTTTATCAATTTTGTTAATTTTTGCAAAAAAAAAGCAGCTTTTGGTCTTGTTAATTCTTTCGATTGTTTTTTTTTTTTTGTTTTGTTTTCTATTTCCTTTAGTTCAGCTCTAATTTTTAGTATTTTTTTTTCTGGTGCCTGTGAGTTTCTTTTGTTGCTCTTTTTCTATTTGTTCAAGTTTTAGGGATAATTCTTTGATTTTGGCCCTTTCTTCTTTCTGTATGTGTGCATTTATTGATATAAATTGACCTCTGAGCGTTGCTTTCACTGTGTCACAGCGTTTTTACAGGAAGTGTTTTCATTCTCATTGGAATTTCTTTATTCCATCCTTAATGTCTTCTATAATCCAGTCTTTTGTTCAGTTTCCAAGTGTCTGATTTCTTTTCCCTGCTTTTCCTGTTATTGATTTCCACCTTTATCCATTTATGGCCAGAGAAGATGCTTTGTAATATTTGAATGTTTTGAATTCTGCTAAAGCTTGCTTTATTCCCTGATATGTGGTCTGTTCTAGAGAATGTTCCATGTACACTAGAAAAGAAAGTATACTTGGGCGGAGTGTTCTGTATATGTCTGTGAGGTCAAGTTGGTTGATTGTGGCATTTAGGTCTTCTGTGTCTTCATTGAGCTTCTTTCTCGATGTCCTGTCCTTCACCAAAAGTGGTGTGTTGAAGTCTCCTACTATTATTGTTTTGTCAGAAATTAATAACTCAATAAATATTAACTGTCTTGATTTTTGTTATTGATATTAATGTTATTATTTTCTCTTTTAATTACTTTATTCAGGGTTACCAGAATTTGACTTATATTTCTACTTACTTCTTCTCTTTTCTCATATTATTGACTATATCCATAGGTATATGCCTGTTTCAAAATAAAATTCAAATATCCCTTCATAGATTGGTTTGACAATCCTAGTATAATTATATCATATAATTGTGTGGTTTGTCTATCTAACCTCATTGCACATGCAAACAGGATGTGCCTTAAACTACCAGACAACTAGGAATGAGGCATGTACAACCACTGGCATCAACCATTCCATGAGTGCTATGTCCATCTGTGATCAAGACACTTACACAATATTGGCAAAGTGAAAGCCATTATTATTATTTCTAGAAAGCAAACAATAAACAGTAAAACAGATTCTCAAAGCAGACCTGCTTATTCTTCTCCAAACTACTCATATTCTTTCTAATATAACTGTACTGGCACATTGTGTTTCTGGTCAAATGTTGTCTTCATGTCATCACTGCCTCTGGCTACCACCATGTTACCCGGGACACCTGCTTGGCTTACGAGGCTTCTGCTTTGCCCCTGGGCCTCACTGGCCCTTGCTTCACTAATGGAAAGACCCCTGCACAGGATCTCCTGGGCTCTACCACTGGGCCCTTCTTGACCTATGCTGCTGTCTCCTACCATGTTACCCAGGCTAGAGTGGTTCTCTGTCTTGCTGCCATGACACAAAGGCCTACCGTGCATGAGGAAATGTATTGTTCCTACCACGATGCCCAAAGGGGTAAGGAAGTAAATTACACCAGCCACACTCAGGTCTCTGTCCTGCATGTACAAGTGTTGCAGTACTTTAGTAGGAGGCACACCCCTGCACAAAGACACTCAGTTCTCTCTCTATGGACGAGCAAGCCCACCATCCCTTTCTTCACTGTTACAACTCTTTCTTCTTGATATAGGGAGTTCTCAGTGCAGGGACCCTGGGTCCAAAAGATGCACTCCACTCTACACTCTTTTTGATGGTAGTGAGGGGCCCCAGAACCTCTGTGGATTTGGCCCTTATATAAGCCTAACAGAATAGGAACAGCAACCAATCTCCTAATTGGACCACAAAGGGCACAATCCCATTAAGTGAATTTTCAATACACTAGTTTTGTAGTAAATCTATTAATACCTTGCAAAATTTTGGCCCAGGCAATCATTTTGTGAAATTACAAGACCAGGGCTTGAAAAGCAATGTAAAAGTGATTCATTACACTGCGATAATTCAGCCAGTTTTCTTAACTCTTAACCAGTTCATAAGCAGAGCTGTAACAAATCAATTAATTAATGCTTATTATATTTTGATTATGTAGCACAGCATCGTATAACCTCCCATATTGGAGCTCCTGAGTGGTGCAAACAGTTATACTGTATAATCTCCTGGAGCAGAGTCCCTGGGTGGTACAGTTAACATGTTCAGATGCTAACTGAAAAGATGGAGGTTCAAGTCCACCCCAAAGGCACCTCGGAAGAAAGACCTGGGGATCTACTTCTGAAAAATCATCCATTAAAAACTCTATAGAGCACAGCTCCACTCTGACACACACAGGGTTGCCATGAGTCAGACGTAACTCATTGGCAATTGATTTTTACTATTTTCTGTTGCAAGATAAAGAAATTAAAAAAAAAAAATTCTCTCATTACTATACATCAGTCCATAAGTCAACATATCCTGCTAAAGCAGAGAAGAAAGGAGATAATGAAATTACACTTATTTGATAGATTTGGTGCTTTATATTTATTCTATACCCGAAACCAAAACCAAACCCATTGTCATCAAGTCTATTCCAACTCATAGCGACCCAATAGGACAGAGTAGAACTGCCCCATGGAGTTTCCAAGGAGCTTCTGGTGAATTTGAGCTGTTGGCGTTTTGGTCAGCAGCTGAGCTCTTAACGACTGCACTACCAGGGCTCCTTTTTCTATATAATAGCCCCTAAAAATAATCCTATGGAAGAGGCATTATTATGCCTCTTTTACAGATGATTAAACTCAGGCTCAGAGAGGTTATATAACAGGCCCAAAATATATAGCTAGAAAGTTTCAAGACTGGAAAAGTTCAATACAGTCATGGCCTTTTGTTGGGTAAGACATGTCTAAAAGTCCACTCTATTCCCCACATCATTACCAGCTCTTTCTTGACACATCAGTTATTGTGAAAGTTTAGGTTAACAGGATTATGGACTCCGTATATTTTCTTAAATTTTTTTCTTTATATTTTCTAGGTATGAGTTAAGTGTTTTATGCATCATATCTCATTTAATACTAATAATATTATAAGGCAAGCATCAAATTCAAAATAATCGCATCCTGACTTTAGCAGGTTGATGAAACAGGCCATTTTCTTCAGAGATCAAATATCCTGAGATTTTAAAATAATCCTGTATGGAGGTGATAAATGAGGAGAGTATGTGGTCATCTGTATTCTTCCGAATGCTTTCCCACGAGCATTTCTGTCTGCAGCCTGAAGCTCAGAAATCCCTAAGGCTTTAGCCAGGTGCCTTGTATTTTATACCGGCAACAGAGGCAGTGGTGGGTATCCAAACAGTGATCTAGGAACCAGAGGTTCAGAGTATTCCACACCTCCTGCACGGTGGCTCCTCTGCTGCAGGTTAGTGCTACGACTCCTAGACTGAGTGCTTACAACCGGGGATGGTATGCTTTAATGCTTTCATTGTTGCCCACTTAATTTCTGTAATTTTAAAAACTGTATCACAATCATACTATTTGGAAACCACAGAAATTAAAGCACCTGGATTGCACTTGATAACATCATAACTATTCCTTTTATATTCTTCCATATGCATTTTTTACAATTTGAAAAATATTGCTTATACAATTAGCATGATATCTAAGAGTGTTCCAGCTGTTACATTGTGTTTCATGGGAAATTTATTAGTTCTATAATAGTTCAGGATGCACCTTGTGGAAAACCTTGCAAAATAAACACTTTGTGTTTACAGGGTCTCCTCCCATCCCTTCTCTTTTTGTCATATTTCAGAATGATATCCACAACATATGGCAATGCTTCAAGGGACAAAACTAGCTCTCTGGCTCTCACACCATATTGCCAAATTGACTAATAAAGGATTTTTCACTTTTATCCTGAGATTAATCTTCATTGCATTCCCACCGGTAATGCATATCATAAAGAAACATTGAGTGTATAATGTTTGAATGCATAGAAACTATAAAAACTTGGTTTAAACTATGTATTAATTTCCAGTGAGAAAGAACATCCTTTCATACTTATATTGCACTAATGTATCTTTTTCAAATTGTAATTATGAAAATAATATTACAGGTATTTCCCAGTGTAAGACAGGGTTCCATTCTGAAGACTCTGTCATAAGCTCTGATGTAAGTAGAATATCTAATTTTTAAAAAAAGTTCATTATTTTTGCCTCCTATTATCAATATCTTTATAAATCCAATCTTTATTTGTCTTTGGGATTGGCACGAGCATGAAAACATCAACAAATTCTGTGCTACAACGTTATATGTAGCACATATTACTAACATTAAGATGTACAAATATAAAAAAAAGGATAGTCATAGGAAAGTTCATTGCAACTCAAACATGTCTTAAGTCGGGGACGATCTGTACTAAGCTTTTTAGGAAAGTTGAGCCTTAGTTAACACTCTGACTCTAAGGTAAATGGATGTATATATCTGATTCTATTAAATTCTCTATTCATGAATTTCTCTTTGGGAAAAAGTTTGTGTGGAGATAAAATTTACGTTGGCTATCTTTTATTGATAACATACTAAATATAAATAATTTAATTAAACATTCTACATGCACTATCTTTTTTCATTTTTACAAAGTAAAACAGTTACCCATTTTAAATACACTAACCTGAGACACACAGTTTATAAGACAGGTGCCTAACTTCACAGAACTCACAGTTGCTCCAGTGAGCTCCAGCAGATTTCCCAGACTGAGATGCGCTAGGAAGAAAAGGCTAGCAATCTACTTCTGAAAAGTCAGCCAAAGTGAACCCGATGGATGGCAATAGTCCAATCAACAACCGATTACAGGAATGGCACAGGACTGGGCAGCATTTTGCCCAGGGTAGCCGTGTGTTAGGTGACTTAATGGCATCTAACAACAACGATGTGTTTGAGAGCCCATTCTTTATTTATGTTGTTGGTTTTATTCAAAAAGTTTTGTCATTATTAAGATAATAATTGGAACAAAATACTGGCTGGCAAGCCCAAAATAACTGTGGGGAGTTTACTTTCGTGACAAGGATTTTGGACCCATGCTTCCTACTTTTGAGACCAGGGAAAAATAAATTAATCTAACCTTCCATTCCTTCATCTGCAAATCTGAAACAGTAACAGTTTACCTCATTTGGTTGTTGTGACATTGAATGAGGCAATGCACATCCAGTGTTAACATAGTGCTTGGATCATTGTTTGCTACAGTTATAAAAATCCTTGTTATGTCTGAGTTACTCCATCTATATCCTGCAGATGTGAAATAATAGTCATTTTGGCTTGGAGTTGTTTTGGATTGAATTGAAGAAATGAACATTCTAGTGCCAGGCCAGAATATTGGACAGGTGGGTATGTAACACAGAGTGTACCTTTGAGAAAGGGGAAGCTTTGCTAATTCTGGGAACATCACATTGAGGTAGAGAGAAAAATGTGACAATGGATCTAAAAGTACTCTGAGCTCTCTGCAATTACCCACTTTAAACAACTAGAAAATAAATGGGAACACATTTTTATCCTGTTTTAAATTGTACAGAAATATTGTAGACAACTAGAAATTTATCTGACCTGCATATCCCTCTTCTACTTTGGTAGTGTGGAATTACACAGAACTGAACTTACTTGGGAGAAACTGCCTTTTTGATGTGAAATACAGATAATATTTTTTTCTTTTTACCTGCTATTTAAAAAAATTTTTTTGATTGAATTTTAAGATATTATTGAATTTGTGACAAGTTTCATGATATCTATTACAATTCTTATAACACATTGAATATTAAAGGCACGAGAACACATTGCAAAAATAATAATCAAATAACCTAATAGCCTTGGAATAATTAAATTTACCATTGTCATGAGTGTTTCCTCTATGTTTAAAATAAATTCATAGAAGGTAGACAGAGGACAGAAATAAAAATCTAAAGGAACACAGAAAACATGTCACTTATGCTGAAAAATGAAGACTGATACGTAATGATATTTTCATTCTTTGATATGAAATAAGTAACATTACATTACATGTGAGTTATGGGAAAATACTAATTTTAAACTTTCAAAATATTTTGGTAGGAAACATCTATTGATGGTCAATAACAATATAATAATGATAATAATCAATAACTTTATAGAGCTATCTTCTTGTGCATGCATTCTCCAATGTACTTATATACATTTCATTTTGTAATTATCAAATAATCCTATAGTAGATACTATTATGTCATCTCATTTTGCACATAATGAAACTGAGGTTTAAGCATATTGCTCAAATTTATCCAACTATTAACAGTGGCATAGGTATTCAAACTCAAGAAACCTGGCCATTAAATATGTACTTTTATGTTTAGACAACCTTCAGATGAAAGCAGCTACCAGTTTAAATGTTTATTATTAGATCTGTCATGTAACTTTTCTGAACTTCGTAATTCATGCCGATTAAATGTGAAATATACATTTATTTCACATTATATGAACTGTTTGTCCAGCGAATAAAATGCCTGATATGATAATATTTTCAAATACTATTAGTTTAAAATAATTTCATCTTTAATTTAAATCTACAGAAGACTTTCAAAATCATATTCATTGAACCTTGGCATCTGAGAAACATTAGAAAGCTGCCCTTAAGCTCAGGGCCTTAGCAGGTGGTTATCAAATCGCCAAAGCAGAGAATGAGCCAGATGGAAACAAATGAAACCAGTGCTCCAGTACAGCTGTCTACCAAAGTCTGCGAATTTTCCCAGTCTGGAAACAAGGGGAGTGGCTCATAGGAAAGTAAGTGACCTTCCCCAAATATCACACATATTTGTGAACAAAATATGGACAGGTCTTTAGAGTTCTGACTCCTAGTCTTCACGTTATTTAATCAACTCATAACTCATATGTCTATGCCCCGTATCCGCTGACCCAGGGCAGGCTTAAGTGAATGAACTTTGCATGTCATGACCTCCAGTTCAGCGGCAGCCAGAGACACAGACCTGTCCATCCACCCAATGCAGTAAGAAACGCTAACAAAGAAAATAGATTAGGAAAGGAAAATGTTTCCTTAAAAATAGGAAGTCATATGAATTTAAAAAGTAATAGGAAAACACAACTTACCTGAAACTAATAGGAAAGTTAATACATTATTTAAAAAACAAAATCTACAGACACAGACTACTTTACACCTATGTTTTAATGGCCTTTAAGAACACTAATTATCCCTATTTTGTTTAAAAAAAATCAGAGACTACAAATTAAAAGATGAACTATAGCAATACATTTTGTGAGTTTAATATGTTTAATGTTCATGCATGTAAAGACAGTACAATGTAATATTAAATCAACAATGATCATAGATTCTAACAACTTATATACCAATAACAGGTTGTATGATCCAAATAATATTGAAATTGTTTAAAATGGTAGCCTATTAATGAAATGCAGAACATTAATATTAAATTATTAATATCATATAAGTATCCCAAATACATGTAATATAAAATGCAAAACTTCAGTCCAAAATAACAAAAATGTCAAATATATAAAATCAACTGGAGAAGACATTCACAATGTATATAAATAACAAGTTATAAAGACATATAAATTATATATATAATTAAATATGTAACTTACAAAATACATGGGAAACTCTTTAAATTATTAAGAAAAAGCCAAACAATCTAGAAACCATGAATAAGAGATATTCACAGTTTGCAGAAGAAGTCAAAGAGGTCGATGAATAGATTAAAAGAGTTTCTGCCATATAACTTAACTGACATGCAATTTAAAGTTATTTTCACACTTATATGATTGCTGTTAATTATTGCATCTAACAGTAAAATATGTGGAGGAATTATCACACAAATTGACAGTTGACTGGAGTGTAAAAGGTGGAGATGTAATTATCTTAAACCCAAAATATTCTAGTAAAATATTTACTTGAGAAAATATTGCCACATGCACAAGAATATGGGTTATATTAACAAAAGATTGGAAAGAAGCTAAGTATTCTTAAATAAACATTATATATATATATAAATTGCATATATATGATGTAATAAAATTTGGCAGTAGTTAACAATATATTAAACTGAATATAAATATATTTCATTCAAAATATATATATTTGAGGGAACGAAGCATAAAAGAATGATATGTTCACTATTATAGAATATTTATATCAATTTTGAAAAATGGAACATCTACATATTTTAATGATTTGAAAGTCATTGTTGGTATATACTAAGAATCAAAAAATTTTAATATGTATTAAAGGTGTGAAGATCGTAGACCATTCACAAAATTTGCAATGTTTTCCAAATAAGTTACAGAAAAACTAAAAAAGCATTTACTACACCACAGATTATGAATGAAGTCCAAACATAATACTGTTGGTAATCCTGAGTTCTCAGCTGTCTTTAACAATCTGAATTTGTGAGCAAAAGACACCACCTACCTAAGTATAATAGGTGAATCCATTTACATGTGCATCCATTTCTACTACCAAAAATACTTAGACGTAAAAGAAATGGAAGTTACAGATTCTAGTGAAAAGAGGAGTTATTCTGAAAGTGAATGAGTACCTGTATATTTTACCTGTGGGAGATGTTGGACGTCAGGTTCACTATATGAAAATATCATTTGGATAAGTCATAATTAATGATTAGTTTTTGGCTTCTACTTTTAAAAGTATAAGATTATTGATGTCCAGATTTATATGAAAATTGCATGCAATACAAATTATGTTAATTTATGAAATTATTAAATTTTTTTTTGAATGGATAAAACCAAAATACCTGTGCCGTCAAGTCAATTCTGACCCTATCAGACAGAGTAGACCTGCCCCATTGACTTTCCAAGGAGTGGGTGGTGAGTTTGAACTGCCAACCTTTTGGTTAGCAGCCGAAAGCTTAACCACTGTGCCACCAGGGCTCCCTTAGAATGGATATATTAAATTAAAATCAGCAGCATTGTTTAAAAACATAATACATAAAAGTTTAAACGCTGAGGGGGTTCTAAACTTAACGAGATGTAGGCACCATGATCCGGAATGCAAGTCATGATAATATAAATGATATGGTGATGGGTAGAGTAGTATCTGTGGTGGCTGAAAGCCTAGTGTGTTTAGAGCACAGGCTGCATGTAAGTGTAGAATAGAGAATTTTTGCTTTTGTTTTTTCCCCATCAAACTTACTTTTATTAGTTGTAATTTTTTTTGAAACTTTTGAAATTTTAATTTGTCTTGATATTGAAGAAAATCATGTGAGAATACATTAAGCAAATATCTAAAACACACACAAAAGTAATAACTATAGGCATATCACCTCAATACCTACTAAAGTGCATAAATCTGAATTTCCTTCAAGATAGAAATACCAAAATTGTAAAGAACTCTGATTGCATAAGTAATATTTCTTAACACCATGAGTAAATTACGTGTGGCATACTGACAGATTATTAAAAAACAATAGAGGTGTAATTTGTACTACAGTATATGTATGTGTTATCTAATTTCGTGTGAATAAAAAATAATGTATAGTAACAGCAGAGACGGATAGTAGTATGCTATGGCAAAAATCTTGTTTGCAAGTGAAAGATTAGAGTAGTAATTAGCTCTCCAAGTCTGAGATTTCCCAGGTCATTTGATCAAGTTTTCATAAAGATATGTACAAGCTTCCTTTTAAACAAATCTCATTTCTGCATCATTCTTACATCTTTCAGGCACCAGTAGAGCCATGGTCAATGCAAACGACACCACAGGAATAAACTTCATTCTTCTAGGGCTCTTTAACCACACACAGATCCACCTATTCCCGTTTGCCATGGTGCTTATGATCTTCATCACCTCACTGATGGGCAACACCCTTATGATCATTCTCATTCATGTGGACCCTCAACTCCACATGCCCATGTACTTCCTGCTTAGCCAGCTTTCTTTCATGGACATGCCGCTGGTCTCCACCATAGTTCCCAAAATGGCAGCCAACTACCTGATGGACACTAGGTCTATCTCTCCCACTGGCTGTGGAGTCCAGATCTTCCTGCTTCTCACTCTGGGAGGGAGTGAATGCTTCCTCTTAACAGCCATGTCCTATGACCACTATGTGGCCGTATGTCACCCACTGCGCTACCCCATTCTCATGAGTCAGAAGCTCTGTTTACTCATGACATCAAGTTCCTGGCTCCTGGGAGGGATCCATGGGCTGATGCAGGCTGGTGCCACTTTCAGCTTCCCTTACTGTCACTCACGGGAAATCAATCACTTTTTTTGTGAAGCACCATCACTGGTATGCCTTGCCTGTGCTGACACCACGATTTTTGAGTTCTTCGTGTAAGTCTGCTGCATTCTGATGCTCTTGATCCCTTTGTCTCTCACTTTGGCCTCATACAGCCTTATCCTGGCTGCAGTGCTCCGTATGCGGTCAGCTGGAGCCCAGAAAAAAGCCTTTAAGACCTGCTCCTCTCACCTGGCGGTTGTGGGACTCTTCTATGGTACCATCATGTTCATCTACATGGGGCCCAAATCTAACGGTTCAGAGGACCCTGATAAGGTGGTCTCAGCTTTTTATACCATCTTCACACCTGTCTTGAACCCCCTTATATACAGTGTGAGAAATAAAGAAGTCAAGGGAGCCTTGAGGAGGTGGCTGGAAAAAAATTTTATGTGATATCAATACTGAGCATAATTTGCCAAAATGGCAGCAACCAAACTGGATACAGGTTATGTTTGTAAAATATTGTTTTGTTATTTTGCTCATCCCATTTAAATTCTTCTTTTGTGTTGTATCAAGTTATTTTGCTCTTTCTTTGCCAATCTGGCTGCATTGTTCCTATATGATTATTTTTATATATGGTAAATTAATTAAAAATTATATTTGTCCTCCTGTCATAACTTACAGTGGTGTTTTTGCTCTGAAATTAGGGCTCTGGCAATAATAAGTATGAGTGATTGAGTTTCTAAATAGCATATGATACGTGTATAATTTGTATTTTTTGATAAATAATGGAAATCATTAATCTTGATAGGGATAATACCTTTTGAAAACAAAATGTAGATCCTAAATCACATAATGAAGATAAAATAAATTCAAATGAAATAAGGACCCAATGTGACCAACAAACATAAAATACTTAAGGAAAAAAAAAGATATCAAGAAATATTTGCAAAATGTTGCTGTGGGAAGAGTTGTTAAAGAAACTTCCACACAGAATATAAAAATGCTAATTGGCTTTTCATGACTTATGTTAAAACTAAGAGTAGAGAGATGAGCTGAAGAAAAAAATATATTGTGTACAAAGCAGTCAGTACACAGTGGATTCAAAAATAAAACTTTCTCTCAGCAAAGAAGTCTCTAATTAAGAAAGGGCCAACACAAGTTGTGACTCTAAAATCATTTATTAAGGTTTCAGGACAATTTAAGACACAGTACCTTAAATAAACATCCAAACAGACAAAAGACCTTCTATAAATCTTGAGAGTCTTGTAGATTCTCTTTAGTTAAAACTAAATAGGACTACTAAAATGTTTTAGGGCACTGTAGTGAAGCAGAGTCATAAGAAGCCCAAGGTTCGTAGTTGTGGGTTTTGTCTAATGGAGTAAATTCCAGTAAGATTCATGGAAAACTCGCAATGTTTGCAAGCATGTTTTTCTGACAGAAATATCACTAGTTTGGTCTAAGGAGTAAGCTGATTGAGGTGACTACTCAGTTTTCTCATGGTAGAGCAAGGGTGACTCAGAAAGCAGAGGCAAAAATCATGTAGAATAATTCCCAGAGAATCACACTGAATCTTAATTAGGGAGCTGGCAACAATTTCTAACAGAATTTCAGAATTGCAAGTGACTGTATGTTGCCCCATTCCCTATTTTAAGAAGTGTCTTAAGAGTAATTGTGTTGGTGCAATTATAGAATCCCCATGCTGTGACAAAGAGAGAAACCAAGACTTCTAGTGCACACCCCCAGCTGAGAGCCCAGCAAATTCAAAGACATTTTTTTCAGTCATTGGTGGCACATCATGCAAGTGTATCTTTCAGCTCCCAGTGGAGCCGCTTCCACTGAAGAAGCGTGGAGTAGAGATGAGCTGTCCCTGATGAAACCTGCTGAAATTGCAAATTCATCTGCAAAACAAATAATTGTTGTTTTAAGCTGCTCTGCTTTGTGGGGACACACACACAGACACAGACACACACACACACACACACATACACACACTGGAATAGTGCTTAGGGGAATATATGTGTTACCTAAAACCCATAATAAAGATATCAACTACATTTGAATAAAAAGGGTTATAATTCTCCTTCCCTACTTCATATAATCTGGAATCATTGTTCTGAAAATAATATTATTATCTGTTTAGAATTATTTTATATTACACAGAAGTCTTACCACTTTGGCTTTGATTTCTAGAAGTGAAAAATCAAAAACAATGTGGTTGGAGAAAACCACTTAGATTTTTCTGTGAGAAGGCCAGGGGTTGCCATCTGGGATCATTCAACTAAAAACATGTACCTAGGGTAAGTTAGCTTCTCTGATATATAGCTATTCTGTCTATAAAAACAGCATTCCTAAAATTAAAAATACATATATAATCAAGATTAAATTTCAGTTAGTAATGTGAAAATAACATGACAGAGACTTCAGTGCCTGGAAACATGGCAGATGAAGTATCATAACCAACACACAGAGCTAGTTGAATAGACAGACTTGGAAACAGATTACAGATATGTAGATCTAAGTTTTTCTTTCATGCATTAAAGAACTGCATATATATACCACAGACACACACATACGCAAATAAAAACAGTAATTAGAAAAATAAGGCAGAAGGAAGTAGCTTCTTTACCAGAATATTAGTCAAAGGAAATAAAAAAAAATGCTGTATCAACTTTCATGGCTCTATGTTTCATGGACAACAGGAGATAAACTACAAGACCCCTAAAGGTGAGGGTTCAGAAGAACTGAATAAACCAGGGAATGTAAGGGACAACACAATTTTGTCTGAGTTAGCTAGAAATTAACTTCCCAGCTCCTCAAGTAGGTCCAGGAAATCTGCAGAAAGTTCTTTCTCAGTGAAAGGCACCAAGTAGAGTGGCTGAGAACTCAGTCAAGAACTTGTAGGTCACATAAAAAGCCCATAATTGTCTGCTGGAGAGAGAGGTCCCATGGAGCAGCATTGCAGCACTAGACATGGGAGTGCAGAAGTATTCTTGGACATCAAGCCCAATAGGCTTTCAGATGACTCCAGCCAGTATCTGATTGCAACTTCAAAATAGACATTCCAGCAGAGAACCAATCCACTGAACCCAGAATCCTGGGGAGATAATAACTTATTGTTTTAAACTGCCAAGTTTCGTGGTGGTTTGTTAGACAGCAATAGCTGTGAAGATATGAGTTAAAATATATAATACCTTTTATCGTTTGAGTAGATGAAGTTGTAATAAAATTAGTTTTTGATTAAGTGTATGGTACATTGTCCTAGATTATCACTAAACATAAAGAAGTAAAGTGCATATTGTCTTAAATGATACAAAGAAATTGTGAAATGCAAAAAATAATCCAAAGAAGACAAGAATGAGATGAAGGGGGGACACGGAGAAGATAGGTAACTAAAAATCACTACATTGAATAATATAAAGATTTTTTTAATTTAAAATAAAACACTAATAAGCTGAAAAACACAAGTTTTTCAGCAAATGTAAATAGACTAAATGTTCCAAGCAAAGAATCTAGACTGGAGGAAACCTTTTAGTATTTTAAATTGTTGCTCTTAGGTTCCTTCATGTCGGTTCCTACTCAGAGCGACCCTATGTGCATCATAATGAAACACTGCCCCATTTCGCCCCAACCTAACTATCATTTCTATGTTTGAGCCCATTATTGTGGCCACTGTGTTAATCCATCATTTTTGGTGACCCTCTACTTCACTAAGCATGATGTCCTTCTCCAGGGACTGGTTCCTCCTTATAATATGTCCAAATTACATGGGACAAAATCTCGCCATCCTCGCTTCTAAGGAGCATTCTTGCTGTACTTCTTCCAAGACAAATTTGATCATTCTTTTGACAGTCCATTTTATATTAAATATTTTCCACCAACACTGTGATTCTAAGGCATCAATTCTTCTTTGGTCTTCCTTACTCATTGTCCATCTTTCACATGCATAAGAGGCAACTGAAAATACAATGGCTTGGATCAGGTGCACCTTAGTCCTCAAAGCGACACTTGCTTTTTAACACTTTAAAGAGGGCTTTTGCAGCCAATTTGCCAAATGCAATACATCCTTTGATTTTTTTGACTGCTGCTTCCATTGGAGTTAATTGTAGATCAAAGTAAAATTAAATCCTTGACAATGTCAGTGTTTTCTCCGTTTATCACGATGTTGGTTACTGGTCCAGCTGTGAGGATTTTGTTTTCTTTATTTTGAGGTGTAATTCATACTGAAGGCTGTAGTCTTTGATCTTCATCAGCAAGTGCTTCAAGTCCTCTTCACTTCTAACAGGCAAGGCTGTGTGTTCTGCATATTGCAGGTCATTAACGAGTTTTTCTCTAATCCTGATGCTACCTTCTTCATATAGTCCATCTCAGATCATTTGCTCAGCATATAGATTGACTAAGTATGGTGAAAGGATACAATCCTGACGCACATCTTTTCTGATTTCAAACTAAGCAGTGTCCCATTGTTGTGTTCCAATTACTGCCTCTTGGTCTAAGTAGAGAATCTGCATGAGCAAAATTAAGTGTCCTGGAATTCCCACTATTTGCGATGTTATCCAAAATTTGTTATGATCTACTCAGTCAAATGCCTTTGAATAGTCAATAATTAACACAGATAAAAATCTTTCTGTTCCACAGTCAGCCCCTGGCCTTGTTCTGACTGATAATATCGAGCTTTTCCTTTGTCTCTTTCCGTAGATGTAGTCGTTTCGACTTCTGTGTATTCCATCTGGCGAGGTCCATGTGCATAGCCACCGTTTATGTTGGTGAAAAAAGGTATTTGCAATGAAGAAGTCATTGGTTTCGCAAAATTCTATCATTCAATCTCCGGCATTGTTTCTATCACCAAGGCCATATTTTCCAACTACCAATTGTTCTTCTTTGTTTCCAACTTTCACATTCCAAACACCAGTAATTATCAATGCATCCTGATTGCATGTTCAATCAATTTCAGACTACAGAAACTGAAAATATCTTCAATTTCTTCAACTTTGTTCTTAGTTGTTGCTGTGTAAATTTGAATGATAATTGTATTAACTGGTCTTCCTTATAGGCCTATGGATATTATTCTATCACTGACCGCACTGTACTTCGGGATAGACTTTGAATTGTTCTTTTTGACGATGAAAGTAACACCATTCCTCTTCAAGTTGTCATTTCTGGTGTAGTAGGCTATGTGTTGTCCTATTCAAAATGGCCAATACCAGTCCATTTCAGCTCACTAATGCCTAGGATATCGATGCTTATGTGTTCCATTTCATTTTTGAAGATTTCCAATTTTCCTAGTTTCATACTTCATATATTTCAGCTTCCAAGCATTAGTGGTATTTTCAGTCACCTCATATGCATGTGAAAGACGGACAATGAATAAGGAAGACTGAAGAAGAATTGATGCCTTTGAATTGTGGTGTTGGCAAAGAATATTTAATATACCAAAATAACAAACAAATCTGTCTTAGAAGTAGTACAGCCAGAATGCTCTTTAGAAGCCAGGATGGTGAGACTGTGTCTTACATACTTTGGCTGTGTTGTCAGAAGAGATCAGTCCCTGGAGAAGGACATCATGCCTGGTAAAGTACAGGGTCAGCTTAAAAGAGGAAGACCCTCAATGAGATGGATTGACACAGTGTCTGCAACAATGGGCTCAGGCATAACAACGATCCTAAGTATGGCACGGGACCGGACAGTGTTTCTTTCTGTGGTACATAGGATTGCTATGAGTCGGAAGTGACTTGACTGCACCTAATAACAACAACAATAAACATCGTTCTGGTATTCTCAGCTTTTAGCTAAGATCCACCAGACATCAGCAATTATATCCCTCCTTCCGTGTCATTTTTTTTTTCTTTTAAATCAGGATTTTTTATTTTAATATTTATTTAACCACAACTTATCTAAAAAAAACAGAAAAGGAACAAATATCTGTGTACCCAAAGCCTAGTACACAGAGCACATATTTCTTGTAGATCAGAGTCATTATACATGGTTGTCTGCCCAATGGATCAGAATCAAGTCATACAGAAATACAGCTCTATATGGCTTCAGTATGTCATATCTTCTTTGACAAGACAAGTGATGGAACTTACTATTTTGCTAGTTGGGTAGTGCTCACATAGTTCATCTGAAGAGTTAGTGTTTCTTACTCTTTGGTCTGCCATCCTAATGATCCAGATCTTTCTTCATTATAATACCCTGATTCCATTATCCTTTGAAATCCTTCCATTGGCTATATACTCACATATTCAAATTTATCTCTCTGGGTTTATATTCGCAGTCTTCCTCAATACATTTAATCTATTAATATACAAAAACAGAACCACCGTGGCCAGAAGTAGAACTGAAGTTAATGTAACAGTGGTTAAGAATTTCAACCTAGGTTTACATTCCTACCCATTACTATCTACAGGACTCTGGAGGTGATAATAGCACCTACTTCATGGGGTTAATACAGGCATGGAATGAACAATGTATGAAAAGTACTTGGTACTGTTCCTGACAGTGCACAATAAACATTGTAATTATAATTAACAATGCACAGGTCTTTGTTATTATGTGATAGCAATGATGGAAATAATAGTAATTCCCAAATGCTATCAGGTGGATATTTTGATTTTTCTCTCTTTTTTTAAAATTATGCTTTAGATGAAGATTTACAGAGCAAATTAATATCTCATTAAGCAGTAAATACACATATTTTTTTGTGACATTGGTTGCCAATTCTACCCTTGTCAACCTTGGGTTCCCCATTATCAGCTTTCCTGTTCCCTCCAGCCTTCTCATCCTTGCCCCTAGGTTGGTGTGCCCATTTAGTCTTGATTTATTTTACGGGTCTGTCTAAATTTTGGCTGAAGGGTGAACCTCAGGAGTGACTTCAGTACTGATTTAAAAGGATACTTAGGGGCCATAATCTCGAGGTTTCTCCAGTCTCTGTCAGGCCAGTAAGTATGGTCTTTTTTTGTAAGTTATAGTTTTGTTCTGCATTTTTCTCCAGTTCTATCCTGGACCCTTTATTGTGATCCTTGTCAGAGCAGTCGGTGGTGGTAGCTGGGTACCATCTAGTTGTGCTGGACTCAGTCTGGTGGAGGCTGTGGTAGTTGTGGCCCATTAGTTTCCACATCCTTTTCTGAATCAGTTTGAATTTCTGGCATTTTCCTGTTGATGTACTGCTGCAGCCATTTTTAAATTATTTTTAGCAAAATTTTACTTGAGTGAAATTTTAAGAAGGCATATTTAAATATAAAGACAAGGAATATATGAAATTTAAAAGGTCAAAAAGATATATAAGACAAATATTAATTAGAAGGAAAGATGGTTTAGCTATATAATATTAAACATAGCAGATTTTAAGAAAAAAAATCTCCAGATATGAAGATGCTCACACACACGATTTAAGACAGGCTCTATTTTTTGGATTATTAGCTTGGAGTCCTGGTGGTGCAGTGATTAAAAGCTGACACTTATCAAAAGGTTGGCAGTTCAAATCCACCAGCTGCTCCTTGAAAACCCTACAAGCAGTTCTGCTTTGCCCTATAGGGTTGCTATGAGTTGGAATTGACTCAACATGATTGTTTCTATTTTTTCATATTAGCCAGCATGTTTTGTAATGCTCCTCGGTTTTCAGATACTTTCACTGACTTTATTTGACTCTATACCAAGGAGAACTACGTTTCCCAAGATCCTTTGCCTGTGTATTTCTTGTAGGAAATCACAATGTAAGACTGTCAGAAGATTAGAAAGGCTATAGGACAGAAGTCAGCAAATTTCTCCTTCTCTCTTTCCCCGCTTCAACTATAGTTCCTGGAAGTAACCGTGGCTCGCCATGATTTCACTTCGAATAAGTAGCCACTCTCTTCATGGTTTCAAATATTGTCTGCTGGTCCTCACCTTGGTTTTGGGTTCTGCATGAGGGCCCCACCCATGGGGTCCTGGAAGCCATCTTGTCCTGCTGTTTGACAGTTTTCTGGGTGTTGGGAGCAACATAATGATGGGAGTCTCTAGGTTGATTCAGCTTCCGTTGTTTGGTTCCTTGATTCCTTCATCTCCTATTAAAGTACTTATTTGAATTCTGTTCTCTGTTTTGAAATAGCTAGTGATCTTTCTCCTGATAACTGATTTTTAGATGAGGAAATTAGGCTTAGAAAACTTAAATAAGTTTTTGGAAGAGACAACCTACTGGAGACATTTTCTTCTCATGATGATGGAAGAAACAATAGAGAAATGTGAAAATATAATATCACTGAAACTCTAGGCTTGGAAGTGGTATACAGACACTTTCAGCCACATGCTATTGAGCAAAGTTTACCACATCACTAGGTTAATGTGTGATGGAGAGAAGAAGTGTGCTATGCATGTGATCAGCAGAAGGCAGTAAATATTTGTCAAATGGTAGTCTCTTTATCACAGACTCCAATCACCATGGGCAGAAAGTTAGTTGAAAAAACTCTTTAGCAACCATAAGTGTACATTCCACAATTATCATGGTAGATAGGAAACACTGGTGGCGTGGTGGTTAAGTGCTACGGCTGCTAACCAAAAGCTTGGCAGTTCGAGTCTACCAGGCGCTCCTTGGAAACTTTATGGGGCAGTTCTACTCTGTCCTATAGGGTGACTATGAGTCAGAATTGACTCAATGGCAGTAGGTTTTTTGTTGTGTTTTTCGTCACGGCAGATAAGGTAATACGAATCTTTTAAAAAGCATATTTCAGAGAGAAGACCCAGGGACAATGTTATAAAAAAATAAATGAGAAAACTACTCCAAGGAGGCAGATAAGTGGCCTTATCCGTGACTATTCCTCATCCGAAATATAGTAGGCCTTTAAATGTCTGCCTAATGGAATTTCAGAACTTCTGGGGGCCCATGATTCCTGTGGATATCTCATTCTTTCTTTCCTAATACCAGTGTTTATTTCTGTTATCCTGTCCCTGTCCAACAAAGACATGCTGGATATTTGGATAACTGGGAAATTTAGATAATTCACAGGTCATCAGATAAAAGATGGACTTTATTGGTGACTGCTTATCACCTAGAGATCCTGGGCTTTGAGCTTATTGCATGACTGAATGGGACATTTGGTTGTCTCCTTTGGAGAGGAGTTGGGACCCAGAAGGGTGAACTACTTGATTAGGAATGTGGGTTAGTCATCCGATCTTCATCCTTCCTGGCTCAAGTTTAGATTGCACTTCCCTTTTCTTTGAAGCTAGGTGTGGACTGTGAAACATTAGTGCAAGTGACATGTGTTACCCACGGCAAGAATTAAGAGCCAGCGAGTGAAATTCCATTTTCTTTACTTCTCGGAAACTCTATGGGGCAGTTCCACTCTGTCCTATAGGGTCGTTATGAGTCGGAATCGACTCGACGGCACTGGGTTTTGGGTTTTACATCTTCCATAAATTGCTGTTGCTTCACAATGAGGGAAGCACCATCAGCCTGTGTCCCTGAGGGAGGACAAATCCCGAGATAACATGCAGCATGATCCAGAAATCCACTATTGTGGTTTTACGATAGAGATTTTTTAAAATCACTGGTGTTATACTACAGCATAAACTAGAATATTATAACTGATTGCCCACATTCTAGACAAAAATTCATGTTTGTGATTCCACTCATCTAAAATTAACAAAATCTTGTCATTCCAATGAGAAATTTGGGAATGTAGCTAAGTACACAGATGGTAAAATTTCAATGTTGAAGGGGAAATAGATTTGTGTAAGTGGTAAAGATCAATGTTAAAATAATTTGGTAGTTTTTAAATTTTTTTCTAACAAAATAAGACATAGACTCTGAAGTAGCCCAATCTTCAAAAATACTGATATAGGATAGATGGAAATTACATCGGAGAATACAAAATAAATTCTTTTGTTCTTCTCATATTTTATAGAATTAATTAGGAGTCCCAAAGACAAGGAAATAATCTCGGAAATTATACTTTTCATTAAGATTTCTGCCATTTTATTTTCATATCAAAAATATTTGAAAGGTAAAAATAAGTATATCCTTCCAGCTTTCAAAAATAGTCACCGAGTGTATCACAATAAACTGTTCTCTTAATTTCTTTCGTTTCTGTCAGTATGCAATAAAATTGGCATGGAAAACAATAAGGCATCAGCTGATATACTGGATTATGCAATGCTGAGTATATTCCTCAGCCTTCCTCAGAGGATGCTCATGACCCCTTTCCTCATGAAAGTTGCTCTCACTTGTAAATTACTTTCACAGAAAAACAAACAAATATTTCTAATGCTAAGAAAACGTGGCTATAGGCATCAGATGGTAGTGGGTAGAGCATCAAAAATCAGAAAAAAAGTACATTTACTTTTTATTAGATGAAATAAATTTCTAAATGTTCACCATCACTACTCATTTTTCTTTTGGTATCTGGAGACCATAAACATCACTGTTCATGGCACCATGACCTGCACAGTGACTAGTAAATGATAAGTGTTTGATAACCTAATTGCTGACCTAAATAATATGTAAATTGGTGGCTATATTTTTTCTGACTATGTAGCATAAAGTAAGTTCCCTAAAACCTGTTGCCATCGAGTGGGTTCTGACTCCTACCAAACCTATACGAGAGAGTAGAACTGCTCCATAGGGTTTCCAAGGAGCACCTGGTGGATTTGAACTGCTAACCTTTTGGTTTGCAGCTGAGCTCTTAACCACTATGCTACCAGGGTTTCCAAAGTGAATGCAGGGTCTTATACCAAAACTTGCTACTACATTCTGTAAATTGTATTTACAGGCTTGGAGTGGATAAGAAAAGAAATTATAAACAAGAAATTGAAACGTGGACTCATTGAGAAAAAATGTATATATATACATAGTCCAATCAAATGAATTATTTACAAGGGAAAAGGAATTAATATTTTGTTATAAAAGCTATGATTGACAATAAATTTACTTTAAGAGAAATAATAATAGCAAGATACAAAATTGTTCTAAATTGAAATTTTTAAGCTTATTTTAAAAATCATAAACAGAGTGAGGGTAATGGGTAAGTTATGGTATATGAAGTTTTTCAGAAGTAAATATTTAGCAAATGAGTATTGATAACAATTCTTTTTTTAATACTAAGTATTCTTTTTATTGTGCTTTAAGTGAAAGTTCGAGTAAGTTTCTCATACAAAAACTTATACAGACATGGTTAATGTGATCCTAGTTGCTCTCCCTACAATGTGACAGCACTCTCCTTCTTTCTCCCCTGTGTATTTCCTGTGTCCATTCATCCAGTTCCTGTCCCCCTCTGCCTTCTCATCTCGCCTCCAGACAGGCTCTACCCACACAGTCACAATGTGTCTACTTGAGCTAAGAAGCACAATCCTCACCAGTTCCATTTTATGTCTTATAGTCCAGTCTAATCTTTGTCTGCAGAAGTGGCTTCGGAATGGTTTTAGTTTTGGGCTGACAGAGAGTCCAAGGGCCATGACCTCTGGAGCCCTTCCAGTGTTCAGTCAGACCGTTTAGCCCGGCCTTTTTACTAGAATTTGAGGTCTGCATTCCACTTTTCTCCTGCTCCATCAGAGATTCTCTGTTGTGTTCCCTTAGAGTGCAGTCATTGGTGGTAACCGGGCACCATCTAGTTCTTCCAGTCTCAGGCTGTTAGAGTCTCTGGTTTAAGTGGCACTTTCTGTCTCTTGGGCTCATGTTTCCTTGAGTCTTTGGTGTTCTTCACTCTCCTTTGCTCCAGGCGGATTGAGATCAATTGATGCATCTTATATGGCCGCTTGCTAACTTTTAAGACCCCAGACACCACTCATCAAAGTGGGATGTGGAATACTTTCTTAATACAATTTGTTATGTCAGTTGACCTAGATGTCCCCTGAACCATGATCCCCAGACCCCACCCTTGCTACTCTGTCCCTCGAAGTGTTTCGTTGTATTCAGGAAACCGCTTAGCTTTTGGATTAGTCCAGTTGTGCTGACTTCCCCCGTATTATGTGTTTTCCTTCCCTTCACCTAAAATAATTCTTGTCTACTCTGTAATTAGTGAATATCCCTCTTCCTCCTTCCCCATTCTCGTAATCATCGAAGAATGTTTTCTTCTGTGTTTAAACCTTTTCCTGAATTCTTATAACAGTGGTCTCATGCAATATTTGTCCTGCGACTGACTAATTTCAATCAGCATAATGCCTTCCAGATTCCTACATGTTATGAGATGTTTCATGGATTCATTGTTTTTCTCTATTGTTGCATCGTATTCCATTGTGTGAAAATAGCGTAATTTGTTTATCCATTTATCTATTGGTGGGCACCTTGATTGTTTCCATCTCTTTGCTATTGTAACAGTGCTGCAGTGAACATGGGTGTGCATATATCTATTCTTGTAGGGCTCTTAGTTCTGTACACTATATTCCAAGGACCGGGATTGCTGGATCGTATGGTACTCCTATCTTTTTAAGGAAACGCCAAATCGATTTCCTAAGTTGTTGTACCATTTTACATTCCCACTAGCAGTGTATAAGTGTTCCAGTCTCTCCACAACCTCTCCAACATTTATTATTTTGTGTTTTTTAGATTAGAGCCAGCTTCGTTGTGGTAAGATGGTATCTCATTGTAGTCTTGATTTGCATTTCTCTAAAGGCTGTGGATCATGAGCATTTCCTAACGTAGCTGTTAGCCGCCTGAACGTCTTATTTGGTGAAGTTCCTGTTCATACCCTTTGCCCATTTTTATCGGTTTATTTGTCTTTTTGTTGTTGAAGTTTGACAGTATCTTGTAGATTTTAAAGATTTAGACACTGATTGAATTTGTTGCAGCCAAATTTTTTTTTCCCAGTCTATTTACTCTTTTGATGAGGCCTTTGGATGGGGATAAGGGTTTCATTTTTAGAAGCTCCCAATTATCTACTTTACCTTCCAGTGTTTGTGCATTGTTAGCAATGTTTTGTATACTGTTTATGCTATGTTTGAGGGCTACTAGAGTTCTTCCTATTTTTTTCTTCCATGATCTTTATCATTTTAGATTTTATATTTAGGTCTTTGATCCATTTTGAGTTAGTTTTTCTGCATGGTGTGAGAGGTATGGGTCTTGTTTCCTTTTTTGGCGGATGGATATCCAGGTATTCCAGCACCACTTGTTAAAGAGACTGTCTTTTCCCCATTTAATGGACTTTGGGCCTTTGTTAAATACAAGCTGCTCATACGTGGATGAGTTTATGTCTGAATTCTCAATTCTGTTCCATTGATCTATGTACCTGCTGTTCTGCCAGTATCAGGCTGTTTTGACAACCCTGGTGTTATAATATGTACTAAAATCAGGTAGTGTGAGACTTCCCACTTTGTTCTAATTTTTCAGTACCGTTTTACTTATCTAGGGCCTATTCCCTTTCCATATGAACTTGGTGATTTTTTTCTCCATCTCATTAAAAAATGCCATTGGAGTTTGGATCAGGCTTGCATTTATCTATAGATTGCTTGGAGTAGAATAAACTTTTTCACAGTCTTGAGTCTTCCCATTGAAGAACAATGTATGTTTTTTCACTTATGTAGGTCTCTTCGTTTCTTGCAGTAGTGTCTCATAGTTTTCTTTGTATAGGTCTTTTATGTCTCTGGTTAGATTTGTTCCTACGTATTTAATCTTCTTGGGGCTATCGTAAATGGCATTGATTTCATGATTTCCTCTTCGACTTCCTCTTTGCTCGTATAGAGGAATCCAACTGGTTTTTGCATGCTTATCTTGTATCCTGATACTCTGTTGAAATCTTCTATTAGTTCCAGTAGTTTTCTTGTGGATTCTTTAGGGTTTTCTGTGTATAAAATCATATCATCTGCAAATAGAGATAGTTTATTTCTTCCTTACCAATTTGGATGCTTTTTTTTTTTTTTGGTAGACTAATTGCTCTGGCTAGGACCTCCAGAACAATGCTGAATAAAAGTGATGATAAAGGGCATCCTTGTCTGGTTCCCGTTATCAGGGGAATGATTTCAGACTCGCTGCATTTAGGGTGATGTTGGCTGTTGGCTTTAAGTAAATGCCCTTTATTATGTGGAGGAATTTTCCTTCTATTCCTATTTTGCTGAGAGTCTTTATCATGAATGGGTGTTGGACTTTGTCAAATGCCTTTTCTGCATCAATCCATAAGATCATGTGGTTCTTGTCTTTTATTTATATGATGGATTACATTGATTGTTTTTCAAATGTTAAACCATCCAGCATACCTAGTATGAATCCTACTTGGTCATGGTGAATTACTTTTTCAATATGTTGTTGGCTAGAATTTTGCTGAGGGTTTTTGTGTCTAAGTTCATGGGGAATATTGGTCTGTAATTTTCTTTTTTTGTCGTGTCTTCACCTGGTTTTGTTATGACGGTTATGCTGGCTTCATAGAATGAGATTGGGCCTATTCTATCCTTTTGTATGTTCTTAAATACCTTTAGTAGTAGTGGTGTTAACACTTCTCTGAAAGTTTGGTGGAATTCTCCGGTGAAGTCATCAGGGCCAGGGCTTTTATTTGTTGGGAATTTTTAATTATCTTTTCTATTTATTCTTTTGTTATAGGTTTGTTTAGTTGTTCTACATCTGTTTGTGTTAGATTAGGTAGGTAGTGTGTTTCTAGAAATTTACTCAATTCTTCTAAGTTTTCAAATTTGTTGGAGTACAATTTTTCATAGTATTCGGTTATGATTCTTTTAATCTCAGTTCGTTCTGTTGTAATATTGCCGATCTCATTTCTTATTTGGGTTATTTTCTTTCTCTCCTATTTTTCTTTTGTCCATTTGGCCAATGGTTTATCGATTTTGTTGATCTTTTCGTAGAACCAGCTATTGGTCTTGTTAACTCTTTCAATTGTTTTTCTTTTCTCTATTTCATTTAATTCTGCTTTAATTTTTATGATTTTGTTTCTACTGGTACCCTAGGACTTCTTGTGCTGCTTTCTTTCTATTTCTTTGAGTTGTAGGGATAATTCTTTGATTTTGGCCTTTTCTTCTTTTGGATGTGTGCATTTATTGCTATAAATTGACCTCTGAGCACTGCTTCTGCTGTGTCCCACAGGTCCTGGTAGGAAGTGTTTTCATTCTCATTTGATTCCACGAATTTCTTTATTCCATCCTTAATTTCTTCTATAACCTAGTAGTATTTCAGCAAGGTGTTGTTCAGTTTCTGTGTTTGATTTTTTTTTTTTTCACTTGCTTTATGTTATTGGCTTCTACTTTTATGGCTTTATGGTCAGAAAATATGCTTTGAAATATTTTGATGTTTTGGATTCTGTTAAGACTTGCTTTATGACCTAATATGTGGTCTATTCTGGACAACGTTCCATGTGCATTGGAAAAGAAAATATGCTTGTCTGCCGTTGGGTGGGGTGTTCTGTGTGTGCCTATGAGATCAAGTTGCTTGATTGTGGCATTTAGATTTTCACTGTCTTTATTTAGCTTCTTTCTGGATGTTCTGTCCTTCACCAAAAGTGGTGTGTTGGAGCCTCCTACTCTTATTGTAGAGCTGCCCATCTCTGTTTTCAGTGCTTTTAGAGTTCATTTTATGTATTTTGGAGCCCTGTCATTGGGTGCACAAAAGGATCCTTCCTTATCCTTTGTGGTAGATTTTACTTTAAAGTCTATTTTGTTAGAAATGAATATTGACACTCTTCTTTTTTGGTTGTTGTTTGGTATCTCTTTTCCATCCTTTGAGTTTTAGTTTGTATCTTTATGTCTATGGTGTGTCTCTTGTAGGCAACATATAGGCAGATCATGTTTTTTTAATCCATTCTGCCACTCTCTGTCTCTTTATTGGTGCATTTAGTACATTTACATTCAGCGTAATTATGTCTAGGTATGAGTTTAGTGCTGTCATTTTGATGCCTTTTTTTTTGGTTGTTGACAGTTTCTTTTTTCCACTAAATTTTCTGTGCTGAGTAATTTTTCTTTATGTATTGTCTCTTTCCTCTTTTCCATTGTTGTTGCTTTTGTTTTTGCTGTCTTCATGTTTTTCTTTTTTTATTATTATTTTGATGTGCAGGATTGTTATTTTCCTTTGTGATTACCTTGATATTTACCCCTATTTTCATAAGTTTAAAGCAAGCTTTATTTCTTTATATCACCTTGACTTCCTCTCCATATGAAAGATCTATGACTACATCTTTTAGTCCCTCTCTTTTGAGTTAATGTTATCACCTTTTACTTCATGATGTCTGTTTCCCTGTTCTGAGCATTTTAGCTTTGATTTAGTTTTGTGATTTCTCTGTCTTGGGTGATATCTGGTTTCCCTGTCCTCTGTTCTTGTCTTGGATTGTCATCTAATGTTATTGAGTTTCTAACTGGAGGATTTCCTTTAGAATTTCTTATAATTTTGGTTTGGTTTTGGCAATTTCCCTCAACTTTTGTTTATCTGGAAATGCCATAATTTCACCTTCATATTTGAGACAGTTTTGCTGGATATATAATTCATGGCTGGCAATTATTTTCCCTTCAAGTCTTTATATATGTCCTCTCATTGCCTTCTTGCCTGCATGGTTTCTGCTGAGTAGTCCGAGATTAGTCTTACTGACTGTAGTTCATAGGTGACTTTTTGTTTATCCCTAGCTGCTTTTAAAATTCTGTTTATCTTTGGTTTTGGCAAGACTGACTATAATATGTCTTGATATCTTTCTTTTGAGATCTACCTTCTGTGGGGTTAGATGAGCATCTTGGATGGATATCTCATCTTTCATGATATCAGGGAGGTTTTCTGCCAACAAATTTTCAACAATTTTCTGTGTATTTTCTGTTTTTCCTCCCTGTTCTGGTACTCTCATTACTCATAGGCTTTTTCTCTTGATAGAGTCCCACATGATTCTTAGGGTTTCTTCATTTCTTAAAATTCTTTTATCTGATTTTTCTTTGAATATATTGGTACCAAGTATTTTGTTTTCAGTGTCACTAATTCTGACTTCATTTTCCTGAATTCTGCTCCTTTGACTTTCTACTGAGTTGTCTAATTCTGAAATTTTATTGTTGATCTTCTGAGTTTCTGACTGCTGTCTCTCTAAGGATTCTTGAAGCCTATTAAATTTTTCGTTATTCTCTTGAATAACCTTCTTAATTCCTTCAACTGCTTTATCTGTGTGTTCCGTGGCTTGTTCTGCGTTTTGCCTGATCTCTTTTTTATTTTTTTTCTTTCCTGATATCTTGAAGAGTTCTGTATATTAATATTTTGTATTCTATCTCTGGTAATTCTAGGAATATAACTTCATCTGGAAGATTCCTCAATTCTTTGCTTTGGATGCTTCCTGACATGATCATTGTCTGCTTCTTTATGTGATTTGATATTGACTGTTGTCTCTGTATGTTTGCATACTGTGTCCTAGCTTCTTGCTTTGTTTTGTTTTGAAATACTTAATAGGCTGCTCAAATTAGTTGGCTTGATTAATGGAGCCTTTGAAGCTCTAATGTCCTGTCACCAGATGGCTAGAGCTGTTATCAGATATATGAGCCTAGAAGTCCATTCAGTTTTCTTGTAAGGATTCAGCTCAGATTTCCAGGTAGTTGGTCACCAAGTGTGTGGTGTAGGCGCTCACCTACTGTCTTTGAGGAGCAGTGGTGATTGGTGTATGCACAGGTCTCTTGTTGCATCAGGTGGTCACACTCTGAGCAAGGTAGGGGGCTGACAACCTTTCCCTGAGTGTTTGTGAGGAAGAGACGTCCCTGTTCTCTAGAGTGCACAAGTGGGTGGGCTCTGCAGCCATACCATTGACACCCGATTGTTTTAACTGTAAGGACTGGGAGACACCACTTATCCTTGTACCCCTGACATGGGTGGCTAGGTGGTATAGGTGGGGCCACCAGTCCTCAGGTCCCTGATGTGGGTAGGTGAGGACCCTGCTTAATAGAGCAGTGTCAAGCATCAAGAACCTACCTCTCCACTGCACAGCTGAAACCATTAAAGTCAGACCTTAGGCCACACATCCTTGCACTGTAACAAGAGCCCAGCTCCTGAAATGGGCCGCACAGTTCTATGCAGGGGTGAAAGCCATTCAAAGTCTATGGACCACTTGTGCCTGGACAGGAGCTGCTTCTGCCCTGAGTTTCCAGCTTAGGGGAGCCATCAGATTATTTTTTCCCTGTTTGTTAATTTGTTCCTTCTCCAATGGCTCTGGATGCATGGCAGGACCTATCTCAGGCCCAGGGAAATCGAACGTCACTGAAGCCAGCTCGGGGGCCTGGGACAGAGGGGTGAGGGATCAGATAAATAGGGAAGAGTTCTTTTGAAAGGGGAGGTATTTGATCTGTGCAGTGAATTAAATGCTACCACTTATGCAGAGAGCGCTGTTCTTCTCTGATTCTGGAGGTGTGAGTAGACTCTGTGCCGCTGGCTCTCTGTGGCTAGTGAAACCGTGTACAGAAAGCTATTGCCAGCCCCTCTGCAGTCACACCGGCAGATCAGGGATGCGGGGTGCAGGTTCCCACTGAGTTAGGTCCGGCAACTTTTTGCTGCTTCTGAACCATATCTCCCTCCCTCTGTTGCTAAGTCCAATTTCTTAACTTTGCCTTTGATGTTCAGGGCTCCTAGCTTGTCATATATATAATCAATTTACTTGTTTTTTCAGGTCTTTGTTGTAAGAGGGACTATCAGAAGCATCTGACTACTCCGCTATCTTGGCCCTGCCTGCATCTAATGCATTCTTGTCTAGCTATATTTTATAGATATTTTTCTAGCTTAGAATATAAGTTTTCCTCATGCTTTCAAAGTAGACATTATGTTCTCATGCCGGACTGATGGAAATTCACAGTCATGGGAATTCTTCCCTTTTTTTTTTTTTTTTTTGCTTCAAAAAATCCTCTTATAAAATGTAATGAAGATAAGTATGTAAAATTGTTTATTTGCATTATATGAATTCCTAACTTGGATTATTTCTAGCATAAATATAAATATTGAAAACAACTGCAAATATATCATCACAAAGTTTCACGATCCATATTTCTAACAATGGTTGAGGGCACCTGCTTTCCCTTGGACCATTACTATTACTATTTTTAAATCTTCCAATATCTGCTAAACCATTTGGAAAAATGATGAATTCCAACTGCCATTTTAATTTAAATTTATTTTTTAGTGAAATTAGATAACTTTCCATGAATATATTAGTGCCTTCTTATCTTCTACTGGACTCTCCTGACATACATTTTGCTCATTTTTATACTTTTGTGTTGATTTGAGGAGTGCTATAGGAAACCCTGGTGGCATAGTGGTTAAGAGCTATGACTGCCAGTCAAAAGGTCGGCAGTTTGAATCCACCAGGTGCTCCTTGGAAACCCTATGGGGCAGTTCTACTCTGTCATAATTGACTCAGTGACAATAGGTTTTGGTTTATATGTATCATAAAGACAGGAAAGAAAGAAGAGACCAAAATGGATGTCAAAAGAAACTTCGAAACTTGCTCTAAAATATCCGGTAGCTAAAGGGAATAGAAGAAATTAAGAAGTAGAAGAGCTGAACAGAAGATTCAAAGGGCAGCTTGAGAAGAAAAAAATAAAATATTATAATGAACTGTGCAAAGGTCTGGAGCTAGAAAATCAAAAGGGAAGAAAACTCTCAGTATTTCTCAAGCCAAAAGAACTGAAGAAAAAGTCAAGCTGCAAGTTGCAATATTGAAGGATTCTATGGGCAAAATATTGAACAACTCAAGAAACATCAAGAGAAAGATGGAAGGAATACACAGAGTCATTATACCAAAACTAATTGGTCAATGTTCAACATTTCAGGATGTAGCATATGATCAAGATCCAATGGTACTGCAGGAAGAAGTCCATGCTATGCTGAAAGGCATGGCAAAAAACAAGGGTCCAGGAACTGACAGAATACCAATTGAGATGTTTCAACAAACAAATGCAGCACTGGAAGTGCTCACTTGTCTATGCCAAGAAATTTGGAAGAGAGCTACCTGGCCAACCAACTGGAAGAGAGCCAATATATATGCCTATTCCCAAGAAAGGAGGTCCAATCAAATGCAGAAATTCTTGAACAATATCATTAATATCACATACAAGCAAAATTTTGCTAAAGATCATTCAAAAGTGGCTGTAGCAGTGTATTGACAGGGAACTGCCAGAAGTTCAAGATGAATTCAGGAGAGGATATGGAATGAGGGATATCATTGCTGACGTCAGGTGGATCCTGGCTGAAAGCAGAGAATACCAGAAAGATGTTTACCTGTGTTTTATTGACTATGCAAAGACATTCAACTGTGTATCATGACCAATTATGGATAACATAGCAAAGAATGGGAATTCAGAGCACTTAATTTTGCTCATGAGAAACTTGGACATAGATCAAGAGGCAATCGTTCCAAGAGAACAAGGGGATACTTCATGGTTTAAAGCTAAGAAAGATGTGCATCAGGTTTGTATCTTTTCACCACACTTATTCGATCTGTACGCTGACCAAGTAACCTGAGAAGTCAGACTGTATAGAAGAATTTGGCATCAGGATTAGAGGAAGACTCATTAACAACCTGTGATATGCAGATGACAAGACGATGCTTACTGAAAGTTAAGAGGGCTTGAAGCACTTACTGATAAAGATCAAAAACCACAGCCTTCATTATAGATTACACCCCAACATAAAGAAAACAGAAATCCTCACAACCAGATCAGTAAGAAACGTCATCATAAAAGGAGAAAATATTGAACTTGTCAAAGATTTCATTTTGCTTGGAGTGACAATCAAAGCAGCATTCAAGAAATCAAATGATGTGTTACTTTAGGCAAATCTGCTGCAAAAGACTTCCTTAAAGTGTTAAAAAGCAAAGATGTCATTTTAAGGACTACAGAGTGCCTGATCTAAGCCATGTTTTTTTCTACTGCCTTATATATGTGTGTGAAAGCTGGACAATGAGTAAGGAAGACCAGAGAAGAGTTGGTGCCTTTGAATAATGGCTTTAGTGAAGAATATTTCATGTACCTTGGACTGACAAAAGGAGAAAAAAATATGTCTTGGAAGAAGTACAGCAAGAATGTCCTACTGAGCAGTTACATCTCTCTTATAGGGTTGCTGTAAGTTGGAATCAACTCAATAACAATGGATTTCATTTGGTTTAAGTGGCGTTCAAGGCAAAAATGTTTTATATAAATATCACAAAATACATTTCCTAAATATAAATTGACAATTTATATTTAGGAAATGTATAAATTTTGTTGCATATTTGATTTTATAAGAAAATAAAATTTATAACCCTTCAGGGTTATACTTTATCTATACTAATGGGGTGCCAATTATACTTTCTGAGCATTCTTTTTAGTTCATATGATTATTCAGTTGAGTCTAATAGTGTTTCAGGTTGATTATATCATACGTAAATACCATTCGTTTTTGCTAGCTTTTCAAAGATAAGATATTTTTGGTTCCAGTGTTGATATCCAGGTCTACGATTTCCAAGAAAAATGTTGAGTATTGGGTCCTTAATGTTTGATTATAACATTGATGGAAAACATTAACAGTGTTTTATTTTCCACTTAAACTATGTGTGCATTTTTATCATATTACAGATTTTTTTTTTTGCCTCTTCTAGGCTATTAAAAAAAATAGTATGTTTGTATTTAGTGTTCTATGGGAATTTGTATTATTTTTTACCAAAAATGTTTCTCCTCCACTGATGTGATGTCAGGGTTTTTCTCTAATTTGGAGTATTCATTGACTTCTCTCTTTCTCTAACATCTTATATACAACACTTTCTGTTGGTTGTATCTTCAGAATAGATTCCGTATCTGCCCAATTCTAAATTACTCTCTTGCCAACACCCTGGGCCTGGCTGCCATTACAGCTTGCTCAGACACTGTAAGGGCCTCCTAACTGCTCTCCCAACCTTAAATTTTTCCCTCTAGAGTCTAATCAGTCAACATCCAGGGGAAAGTTCTTAAAACATTACTCAGGTGACATGTCTCTCTGATCAAATCTTTTCAAAGATTTTAAATAAATCCAAGTCCTTTAGGCTGCCATGATAATCTTTTGGACATATCTCTCACCTCACTACAGAGCACCCCTCTCTCCCTTGATTTCTCCTGTGCATCCTCCTTGTTTTGTTTCATTGCCTCCAGGCCTTTGGGCTGGGGTTGGTTCTCTCCCCTAGTATTTTGTGTGTGTGTGTGTGTGTGCATATTTTCCTGTTGGTTGGCTCTCCCCTTTCATTCAGATCTCTGCTCAGATATCATTCTTAAGAAAGGACTTTGCTGACCAACTAATTTAACCTATAAATTAACATTCTACTTCAATGCCTTGCTCATTTTGTAAGCGTTAGCATTACTTTGAATTTTACTGTATCTCTAATTGTATATGCATTTTGTGTGTATTTCTACATTGGGATGTAAGTTTCTGATGGGCAGAGAATTTGTCTGACGGTTTACTTCCATTTCTATGGGACCTGTAACAGCAGTTGACAAACAATATGCACATACTTAATATTTTTTAATGAATGGATGATTGTACTGGTCCTATTGTAGGACCATCTTAGGAATTTTGTAATTACAAATATATGTTTAAAATACAGTATCTTTTTATCTACTGATAGCATTCATTTTCTGGGATTTTATTTATGGTATTAAATAACATGCATAAATGAGACTGGTCCAACTTTATATTTTTGTTCTCTTTGTTATCAAATGTTTCAGTGATAATGCCATAAATATTCATGATATATTGATAACAATTTCTGATAACAATTAGGTAGCAACTACAATATACCAAGCAGTATTCTACACATTTTGTTTATAATAAGTCACTTAACTTTCACAGGGAGTCCCTAGTTGCACAAATTATTAAGCTCTTTGCTGTTAACCAAAGTGTTTGTGGTTTCAATCTGCCCAGAGGCAACTCAGAAGAAAGACCTAGTGATTTACCTGAAAAGGTACTGCAATTGAAAGCCCTACGGAGTATGCGTTTGCCATGAGATGAAATCAGTTGGATGGCAACTAGCTAATCCTCACAACGTCAAAACCTATTACTTCTATTGAATCTGTTACTGTTATTACTGCCATCGTACAGATGACAAAGTTGAGGCTCAGAGAGGTTAAGTAACTTGTTCTTGGTCATGCAACTAGAATTTGTATGATTAGTATTAATTACATGGTTTTGTTCTATTTTATATTCTCCATTGTCTAAACAGAAGCATAGCAAAAGGGGGGTAGAGGAGGGCACATGTACCAGGGTCCAAGTCCAAGGGTGCAGCAGACAAGGTACAGAATGCTTTTAGGCGCCACAAATGTGAAAGCCAGACAAGAGGGGGAAAACATTTCTGCTGACTCATCAACATCTATTCATCTTGAAATTTGGGATAGGGAAAGGCTGAACTTAGAGATTGCCCCTGGAAACTCCTTACCCTCACTATGCCCTGTGTCTGAAATATATTACAACGTATAAGAATTGCAAGTTTCTTGATCTTTTGATAAAAGTAACATAAAAATTATATGACAGTGATTTGCTTTGGATTTTAATGGTTCAGTAGCTTTCTAGTTTAGGTATTTTCTGTTCAGTGTTTTTTTGGTATTTTATTGATTATATTTTATTAATGTATATCTGTGAACAGACTTACACGTGTGTATATCAATGCACACATGCATGCACACAATCCTACACTCATGAACACACATATCCACTCAAGGATTTCATGGATAAAATTATAATATTGACATGAAGGTAGATCTCAATAATTCTTGAGATATAGAAAGTTAATGGTTAAGAAGACTAAATTCCACCTATATTGTTTATATATTCTATGCAAATCTAATAAAAATCACAACAAAATTTGTAAAGGAAATGACAAAATAATTCTAAAACTTATGTAGGTATGTAAAGGCCCAGTAGTAGCTAGAGTAATACTAAAAAATAAGTAAAAGCCCCTACCAGATACCTGACATTTTGGAATAAACGAACAGTGCTGTGTCCGTATTTAAATAAACAGACTTCTCATTTGACTAAATCTAATTTATGTCATTGCTTAATTTCTATCTCTATGTTTACAACTACCAAATTTATATCTCCAAATAGAATCTCTTCCCTGAAATCCATGGTTGAATATCAACTTCCAAGCTAATATCTCCATGAGGATATATATTAAGTATTCAGAATTGACGTATTTGAAGTTTAAAGGTTGATTATGCTCTCCAAGGTATTTTCCTGTTCAATCTTCATCCTATCCATAAATGATGCCTTTATTCAACCAAAGATTTAGTAGCATCCCTGACTGCACTGTTCTCTCAAAGAATGCATTATTCAGCATTTCCTCATTGTCTTCAGGATTTTGCTATTTTCCATACTTGATGGTTCAAGTCATCATACTTACTCACCTGTACTTTTGTAATATCTATCTAAATGGTCTTACTGTGCCCATCTTTGTACCATAAAACACATGGAATAATCCATTTAAAATATGGTAGATTTTATTAAGGTTCTATTCAATTTTACAAAAACCTGAGTTGAATGGAAAGCTTTTAAAATTAAACTCAAGGCCCAACTCCACCTGGCCTCCTTTATTGTATGCTTCTCAATTCCTATTACATCACTGGGCTCTTTCATTGTATTACAGCTATATTTTGCTGAGGTTTCTTCTTTGGATACTAACTCATCTCTTATTTTAGGGCTTTAGCCAGTTCATTTGCTTTGAGCAGTCTGCTTCTAGAAATGATAGAGAGACTTCATCCCTGAACCACTTACTATCTTGTCCTTTTACCCTACTTTTTAAGTTTTTCTTCAGATAGCAAGGCACCATCTAACTATATATATGTAATTATGTGTATCTACTTCTGACTACTGCTAGAAAAAGAATTGGTGCATGCAAACTCCAGTGTTGATGAAGAATATTGCATATACCATAGACTCCCAATACAATGAATGTTTACTCATTCAGTCTTAGAAGAAATACAACCAAAATGTACCTTAGAAATTAGGATGGTGTCTTAGTCATCTAATGCTGCTACATCAGATATACCACAAGAGGATGGCGTTAACAAAGAAAAATTTATTCTCTCACTGTCTAGTAGGCTACAAGTCCAAATTCAAGTAGTCAGCACCAGAGGAAGGCTTTCTCTCTCTGTCTGCTCTGGAGGAATGCCCTTGTCATCAATCTTCCCTTGGTTTGGGAGCATCTCAGTGCAGGAATCTCAGACCCAAAGGACATGCTCTGATCCAGCACTCCTTTCTTGGTGGTGTGAGGCCCCCATGTCTCTTTTCTCAATTCTCTCTTTTTTATCTCAAAAGAGATTCACTTAAGACACTACCTGATCTTATAGATTTCATCAACATAACGTCTGCTAATCCATCTTATTACATCATAGTGATAGGGTGTACACGCTTAGCGAAACCACATCAGATCATAAAATGATAGGCAATCATAGAATCGTACAAGGGAATCATGACCTAGGCAAGTTGACAGATGTTTTGGGGAGAACACAATTCAATCCATGACAGATGGTGAGACTCCAAATTGCTTACTTTGGACAAGTCATCAGGAAAAACCAATTGCTAGAAACAGATACCATGTTTGGTAAAGTAGAGAGCCAACCAAAATGGGGCTCTCAGTGAGACGGATTAACCCAACAGCTGCAACAATGGACTCAAAATACCAAAGATCATGAAGAAGTTACAGGACATGGCAATCTTTCATTTTATTATGTATAAAGTCACCATAACTCGGAATCAACTTGATGGCAGCTAACAACAACTAGAATGCATATACTTTGACATCCTGCTTTGGTATCTGAAAAAAGTATTTGTGTCCAGAAAGTATTTCTTGGATGAGTGAATGCAACTTGTGTAGATTAGATTATTAGTCACCAAATATTGACATTATTCCCCTGCTCGCCCCCACACACATAGACCTACACGCTCTCCATGGGAGGAGTATGTTTCCTAACCCATTGACACTAGTCTTGGCCATGTTACTTGGTTAATGGAATGTGGATATGAGTGTGAGTGTGGTGTTTCCCAGCCTAGTCTGTAAGAGACTTCTCCTCTGAAAGCATGAAGTTCTGCCATGAGATGAACATGCCTCAAGTGTCTGATGCCCCTTCAACCTGTCCAAGCAAATCAAGAGATGCATGGAAACAACCTGAACTCAAAACCTAGCTGATCTGTAGAGTTGCATGAAATACTTTTTATTACATGTCACTAAGATTTTGTGGTTATCTTTTATGCATCATTATTGTAGTAAAATTCTGACTAATATCCCAACCCAGTGCCTTCGAGTCAATTCCATGACTAATACAGGAACATGATATGGAAGCCAAATACAGACCTAATGGTATATGAAATATATGATTAATTCACTATGCCTAGAAACAAGGGAAAGGGTTATCCTTGGTGCATCCTGAGTAGCGGGGTATTTCTCATCTCTTTCATGTCAGGATTTGCCATATGACTTGCTGGGCAAATGGAATATGAGTGAAGTGAAAGATTCCACATTCAAACAGAAGAATTAAGTGCCATTTACCTGGTTCCATCCATATTCCTACGCATTTGCCATGATAGTGACTAACATAAGAGCTGCTAACCAGAAACGAAATAGAAAAGATGATAATACAGAGCAGATTTGCACTTGACTCACACCCAAGAGGTATTATAAATGAGAAATATCCCCACATTTTAAGTCAATGAAACTTGTGGATTGTCAATCAACTAGGATAGAGTTCAAGCCCAGTTCCAAGGATATAACCTAACCATTTCACCAATAACAGTAATCCCATTTGTCGTGATTATTTCTGGAGCATGAATTAAACCAGATATTGGCTAATTAGGTCAATTGTTTATTTATTCTGGAAGGGGTTCATACATCTCTAATTATTATACAAGTTTGAACTCAGGGTTTTTTTTATCCAGTTAACACAAATTTTAACTGATTTAGTGATAATGCAAAAAAAGTGCTGTTGCTGATGATAATGGTGATGATATACACCCGTCCGAACCCATACGTATTTTATATAGTTAATACTGACAGGAGCTTGGGTGAAATTTTGACTTGCTCTACAAGCATGACTAGAAACCAGTGAGATATCACAGATGTCTCCTATGAACAATAGGCATATTGGTTTTGACAGACCCTAAACCAAAGATGTCTCTATAATAGCTGACTTGAATATCATATTTTTAATACCATTAGGTGACCATTTATATATTTTTATAACTGGTCCTTATTAATGGTAAGATAAACTGGACATTAATAGATTTGAATATCAGTATAACAACAGGGAACTGCAAGAAATTCAAGCCAGATTCAGAAGAGGGAGTGGAACCAGGGATATCATTGCTGATGTCAGATGGATCCTGGCTGAAAACAGAGAATACCAGAAGGATGTTTACTTGTGTTTTACTGGACATTCAAAGGCATTTGAATGTGTGGATCATAACAAATTATGGATAACATTGTGAAGAATGGGAATTCCAGAACACACAATTGTGTTATCAGGAACCTGTACATGGATCAAGAAGCAATTGTTCAGACAGAACATGGGGAGACTGAGCGGTTTACAGTCAAGAAAGGTGAGTGTCAGGGTTGTGTTCTTTCACCATACCTATTCAATCTGTATGCTGAGCAAATAATCTGAAGAACTGGACTATATTAAGAAGAATGAGGTATCAGAATTGGAGGAAGACTCATTACAGCCTGCATTATGCAGATGACACAACCTTACTTGCTGAAAATGAAGAGGATTTGAAGCATTTACTGAGGAAAATCAAAGACTACAGCCTTCATTATGGATTACACTTCAACATAAAAAACAAAAATCCTCACAACTGGACCAACAAGCCAAACCATGATAAACAGAGAAAAGATTGAAGTTGTCAAGGATTTCATTTTACTTGGATCCACAATCAATACCCATAGCAGCAGCAATCAAGAAATCAAAAGATGCTATTTCCAGAGGCAGAGCCAAGGTGGCAGAATAGGCAGGCGCTTCCAGCTAGCCCTCTTTACAACAAACACCCAAAAAAACAAGTGAAACAAGTATATTTATGACAAGCTAGGAGCCCTGAGTATCAAAGGCAAGCTTAGAAAAAGAACTGAGGGGCAGGGGGAGGAAGAGATGGTTCAGAAGTGGAGAGTAGTTACCAGACCTGAATCATGGGGAGCCCTCAGGCACCATTCCCAGAAGCCACAGTGGCGGGTTGGTACTAGTGTTCGGCCACAGTTTCCTCAGGGAGAAGCAGCTAGCCATACAGCCTATTCAGACCTCCGGAACCAGAGAAGAATGGCGCTCTCAGCAAAAGCTAATTACCTGCATATATTTCACCACACCCCCCACTCTGCCCTCCCTACCCCCCAACTCCCAAGATGGCTTCAGTGGCTGACTTGCCTGGGCCTGAGATAGGTCCTGTTGAGAGCCTAGACCCATCCTCACGGGCTTTGAGAAGGAGTAAATTTGCAATTGGAGAAAAACATAATTTACCAGCTCCATTAACTGGGGAAGCTCAGGACAGAAGCAGCTCCTGATCAGACATAAATGGTCCTTGGGCTTTGACAACATTTCCCATCTGCATGGACCTGTCTGGGCCTATTTCAGGAGAATAGGCCCCTTTTGGCAGATACCAACTATTTCAGCTGTGCGGTGCAGAGGTGGGTGTTTGATGTTTGACATTGCTTTGCCTATTAAACAGGGTCCTCACCTACCCATATCAGGGGTCTAAAGACAGATGGCTCCACTCAGGTCACCCAGCCACCTGCAAAAGGGGTCCGAGGATAACTGGTACTTCTCAGTCCTTACAGCCAAAAATATTGGGTGCCCATGGTCCATCTGAAGAACACACCCACCTGTACACTGTAGGGAATAGGGGCACACTTTCCTCAGAGACACTTGGGGGATGATTCTCAGCCCCCTGCCTTGTTCAGAGTATGACCACTTGCTACAACCAGATACAGGTACCTGCACCAATCACCCCTGCCCCTCTAAGGGTGTAGGACACAGCTTGCACCACACACTTGATGATCAGCTACCTAGACACCTGAGCTGAATTCATACAAGAAAACTGAATGCACTCCTAGACTAATCTGCCTGATAACAGCTCTAACCATCTGGTGAGAAGACATCAGAGCTCCAAAATTGAAACTAATCAAGTTAGCTCACTCAAGCAACCCATCTGGGCATATCAAAACAAAACAAAGCAAGAAGCTATGACACGGTAAGCAAACATAAAATAAACTAATACAATCACTTATAGATGGCTCAGAGAAAACAGTCAATTTCAAGTCACATAAAGAAACAGACCACAATTACCTCAACAAACTCTCAAAACAAAGAATCAAGGGATCTTCTAGATGAAAGTGCATTCCTGGAATTACCAGAGGCAGAAAACAAAACATTAATATGCAGAACCTTTCAAGACATCAAGAAGGAAATAAGGCAATGCACAGAACAAGCCAAGGAACATACAGATAAAGCAATTGAAGAAATTAAAAAGATTATTCAGAAACATAATGAAAATTTTCATAAGCTGGAAAAATCCATAGACAGAGAGCAGTCAGAAATTCAGAAAATTAACAATAAAATTAAAGAAATGGACAACTCCAATAGAAAGCCAGAGGAGCAGATTTGAGCAAATGGAAGGCAGAATTTCTAAACTTGAAGATAAAGCACTTGGCACTCATATGTTTGAAGAAAAATCAGATAAAAGAATTTTTAAAAAATGAAGAAAGCTTAAGAATCATGGCAGACTGTATCAAGGGAAATAACCTACGAGTGACTGGAGTATCAAAACAGGGAGGGATGACACAAAATACAGGGGAAATTGTTGAAGATTTTTTAGCAGAAAACTTCCCTGATATCATGAAAGATGAGAAGATATCTATCCAAGATACTCATCTAACTGAACATGAGGCAGATGTCAAAAGAAAGTCTCCAAGACAGATTATACTTGAACTTGCCAAAACCAAAGATAAAGAAAGAATTTTAAGAGCAACTAGGGATAAAGGAAAAGTCACCTAGAAAGGAGAGTCAATAAGAATAACCTTGGACTACCAGGCAGAAACCACACAGGCAAGAAGGCAACGGGATGACATATAAAATTTGAAGAAAAAAATGGCCAGCCAAGAATCATGTATCCAGCAAAAATGTCTCTCAAATATAAAGGTGAAATTAAGACATTTCCAGATAAACAGAAGTTTAGAGAATTCATAAAAATCAAAGCAAAACTACAAGAAATACTAAAGGGGGTTCTTTAGCTAGAAAATAGACAATATCAGGTATCAACCAAAGACTAGAACACTGGGCAAAGCAACCAGAAGTCAACCCAGATGGGGAAATCCAAAAAAACAAAGCAAGATTATTAAAAAAAAAAAAAAAAGCTGAAAACAGGGTAACAGCAATGTTATCATATAAAAGAAGACAACATTAGAATAATATAGAGGGAGTAAGAAATGTTATCATACTCCTTCCATATGGAGAGGAAAATACGGCGATACAAAGAAATAAAAGTTACGTTTAAATTTAGAAAAATAGGGGTAAATAATAAGGTAACCACAAAGGAGACAAACTATTCTACTCATCAAAATAAAAAAATAGAGACTCAGCAGAAACAAAATCAACAACAGCAAATATGAGGAAAGGACAATATATAAAGAAAATCTACTCAGCACATAAAATCAAGTGGAAAAAGAAACTGTCAACACACAAAAAAAGACATCAAAATGATAGCACTAAATTCATACCTATCCATAATTACTCTTAATGTAAATGGACTAAATGCACCAATAAAGAGACAGAGAGTGGCAGAATGGATTAAAAAACAAGATCTGTCTATATGCTGCCTACAAGAAACATACTTTAGAATTAAAAACACAAACTAAAACTCAAAGGATGGAAAAAATATATCAAGAAAACAGCAATCAAAAAAGAGCACGAGTAGCAATATTAATTTCTGACAAAACAGATTTTAAAGTTAAATCCATCAGAAAGGATAAGGAAGGACACTATAATGATTAAAGGGACAATACACCAAGAAGATATAACCATATTAAATATTTACACACCCAATGACAGGGCTGCAAGATACATAAAACAAACTCTATCAGCATTGGAAAGTGAGATAGATAGCTCCACAATAATACTAGGAGACTTCAACACACCACTTTCCCTGAAGGACAGGATATCCAGAAAGAACCTCAATAAAGACACGGAAGATCTATATGCCACATTCAACTAACATGACCTCATAGACATATACAGAACACTCCACCCAACAGCAACCAACTATACTTTCTTTTCTAGTGCACATGGAACATTCTATAGAATAGACCACATATTAGGTCATAAAGCAAGCCTTAGCAGAATCCAAAACATTGAAATATTACAAAGCATTTTCTCTGACCAGAAGGCCATAAAAGTGGAAATCAATAACAGGAAAAGCAGAAAAAAGAAATCAAACACTTGGAAACTGAACAATACCCTGCTCAAAAAAGATTGGATTATAGAAGACATTAAAAAAAAATAAGGATGGAATAAAGAAATTCATAGAATCCAATAAGAATGAAAACACTTCCTATCTGAACCTTTGGGACACAGCAAAAGTGGTGCTCAGAGGCCCATTTATATCAATAAATGCACACATACGAAAAGAAAAAATGGCCAAAATGAAAGAATTATCTCTACAACTTGAAGAAATAGAAAGAGAGCAACAAAAGAAACACAGGCACTAGAAGAAAACAAATAATAAAAATTAGAGCAGAACTAAAAAAAACAGAAAACAGAAAAACAATTGAAAAAATTAACAAGACCAAAAGCTAGTTTTTTTAAAAAAAATCAACAAAATTGATAAACCACTGGCCAAACTGACAAAAGAAAAACAGGAGAGGAACCAAACAACCCTAATAAGAAATGAGATGGGCGATATTACAACACACCCAACTGAAATTAAAAGAATCATATCAGATTACTCTGAAAAATTGTACTCTAATAATTTGAAAACCTAGAAGAAATGGATGAATTCCTAGAAACACATTACCTACTTTAACACAAACAGAGGTAGAACAACTAAATAGACCCATAACAAAAGACGAGGTGAAAAAGGTAACCAAAAAACTTCCCCCCCCCCCAATAAAAAAACCTCTGGCCCGGACAGTTTCACTGAAGAGTTCTACCAAACTTTCAGAGAAGGGTTAGCACCACTACTACTAAAGGTATTTCAGAGAACAGAAAAGGACGGAATACTCCCGAACTCATTCTACGAAGCCACCATATCCCTGATACCAAAACCACGTAAAGACATCACACACAAAAAAAAAAATTACAGACCTATATCCCTCATGAACTTAGATGCCAAAATCCTCAACAAAATTCTAGCCAATAGAGTTCAACAACATATCAAAAAAATAATTCACCATGACCAAGTGGGATTCATACCACGTATGCAGCAATGGTTCAACATTAGAAAAACCATTAATGTAATCCATCACATAAATAAAACAAAAGACAAGAATCACATGATTTCATCAATTGATGCAGAAAAGGCATTTGACAAAGTTCAACACTTATTCATGAAAAAAACTCTCAGCAAAATAGGAATAGAAGGAAAATTCCTCAGCATAATAGGGGGCATTGATACAAAACCGATAGCCAACATCATCCTGAATGCAGAGAGCCCGAAAGTATTCCCCTTGAGATAGGGAACCAGACAAGGATGCCCTTTATCACCACTCTTATTGAACACTGTGCTGGAGTTCCTACCCATAGCAATCAGGCTAGATAAAGACATAAAGGGCATCCAGATTAGCAAGGAAAAATTAAAAGTATCTCTATTTGCAGATGACATGATCTTATACACAGAAAACCCTAAGGAATCCTCCAGAAAACTACTGAAACTAATAGAAGAGTTCAGCAGAGTATTGGGATACAAGATAAACATACAAAAATCAGTTGGATTGCTCTACATCAACAAAAAGAACATCGAAGAGGGAATCACCAAATCAATACCATTTACAATAGCCCCGAAGAAGATAAAATACTTAGGAATACATCTTACCAGAGATGTAAAATACCTAAACATAGAAAACTAGAAGACGCTACTGCAAGAAACCAAAAGAGACCTACCTATGTGGAAGAACATACGTTGCTCATAGATAGGAAGACTTAACATTATGAAAATGTCTATTCTACCAAAAGCGATCTATAGATTTAACGCGATTCCGAGCCAAATTCCTACATTTTAAAAATAATTTGTACTGTGCTTTAATTGAAAGTTTACAAATCAAGTCATTCTCTCACATATAAACTTATATACACCTTACTACACAATGAGACAGCCTGCTCCCTCCTTCCAGTCTCTCTTTTCGTGACCATTTTGTAAGCTTCTAACCTTCCCATCTTCCCTCCAAACAGGAGACGCCAACATAGTCTCAAGTATCCACCTGATACAAGTAGCTCACTCCTCATCATCTCTCTCTCCAATCCATTGTCCAGTCCAATCCATGTCTAATAAGTCCAATGACATTTTTTAATGAGCTGGAGAAACAAATCACCATCTTCAAATGGAAGGGAAAGAGGTCCCAGATAAGTAAAGCATTACTGGAAAAGAAGAATAAAGTGGGAGGCCTCACTCTACCTTATTTTAGAACATATTATACTGCCACAGTAGTCAAAACAACCTGGTACTGCTACAACAACAGATACATAGACCAATGGAACAGATTTGAGAATCCAGACATAAATCCATCCACATATGAGCAGTTGATATTTGACTAAGGCCCCAAAACAGTTAAATGGGGAAAAGACAGTCTTTTTAACAAATGATGCTGGCATAACTAGATATCCATCTGCAAAAAAATGAAACAAGACCCATACCTCACTCCATGCACAAAAACAAACTCAAAATGGATCAAAGGCCTAAATGTAAAATCTAAAATGATAAAGATCATGGAAGAAAAAATAGGGACACTGTTCGGAGCCCTAATACGTGGCATAAACAGTATACAAAACATTATTAACAATGCAGAAGAAAAGCTAGATAACTGGGAGCTCCTAAAAATCAAACACCTATGCTCATCCAAAAACTTCACCAAAAGAGTTAAAAGATTACCTAGATTGAGGAAAAGTTTTTAGGTATGACATTTCCAATCAGTGCCTGATCCCTAATATCTACATGATTCTACAAAAATTCAACTACAAAAAGACAAATAACCAAATTAAAAAAATTGGCAAAAGATATGAACAGACACTTCACTAAAGAAGACATTCAGGTAGCTAACAGATACACGAGGAAATGTTCATGGTCATTAGCCATTAGAGAAATGCAGATCAAAACTACAATGAGATTTCATCTCACTCCAACAAGGCTGGCATTAATCCAAAAAACACAAAACAAGAAATGTTGGGGAAGTTGTGGAGAGATTGGAACACTTATACACGGTTGGTGGGAATGTAAAATGGTACCACCACTTTTGAAATCAATTTGGTGCTTCCTTAAAAAGCTACAAATAGAACTACCATAAAATCCAGCAATCCCACTCCTTGGAATATATCCTAGAGAAATAAGAACTTTTACAGGAACAGATATATGCACCCTTACGTTCATTGCAGCACTGTTTAAAATAGCATAAAGATGGAAGCAACTAAGGTGCCCATCAATGGGTGAATGAATAAATAAACTATGGTATATTCACACGACAGAATACTACACATTGATAAAGAACAGTGACGAATCTGTGAAACATTTCATAACATGGAGGAACCTGGAAGGCATCATGCTGAGTGAAATTAGTTACAAAAGAATACATATTGTATAAGACCACTACTATAAGAACTGAGAAATAGTTTAAACAGAGAAGAAAATATTCTTTGATGGTTAAGAGAGATGGGAGGGAGGGAGGGGAGGAGAGGGATATTCACTAATTAGGTAGTAGATAAGAACTACTTCAGGTGATGGGAAAGACAACACACAATACAGGGGAGGTCAGCACAACTGGACTAAACCAAAAGCAAAGAAGTTTCCTGAATAAACTGAATGCTTCGAAAGCCAGAGTAGCAGGGGCAGGGGTTTGGGGACCATGGTTTCAAGGACATCTAAGTCAACCGGCATAATAAAATCTATTAAGAAAACATTCTGCATCCCACTTTGGAGATTGGCATCTGGGGTCTTCAGCCCTAGCAAGCGGCCATCTAAGATGCATCAATTGGTCTCAGTTCACCTGGATCAAAGGAGAATGAAGAACACCAAGGACACAAGGTGATTATGAGCCCAAGAGACAGAAAGGGCCACATAAAGCAGAGACTACATCAGCCTGAGACCAAAAGAACTAGATGGTGCCCAGCTACAACTGATGACTACCCTGACAGGGAACACAGAGAACCCCTGAGGGAGTAGGAGAGCAGTGGGATGCAGACTCCAAATTCTCATAAAAAGACCAGACTTAATGGTCTGACTGAGACTAGAAGGACCCTGGTGGTCATGGCCCCCAGACCTTCTGTTAGCCCAGGAGAGGAACCAACTCTTCAGAGAGGGATTGGACTAGACAATAGGTTGGAGAGGGATGCTGGTGAGGAGTGAGCTTCTTGGATCAGGTGGACACTTAAGACTATGTTGGCATCTCCTGTCTGGAGGGAAGAGGAGAGGGTAGAGAGGGTTAGAAGCTGGAGGAATGGACATGAAAAGAGAGAGTGGAGGGAGGGAGTAGGCTGTCTCATTAGGGGAAGAGCAATTGGGAGTATGTAACAAAGTGTATATAAGTTTTTGTGTGAGAGACTGACTTGATTTGTAAACTTTCACTTAAAGCACAACAAAAATTGAAAAAAAGGAAGAAATCAAAACAGGCATTGCATTGGGCAAATCTGCCACAAAGGACTTCTTTAAAGTGTTGAAAAGCAAATATGTCACCTTGAAGACTAAGGTGTGCCTGACCCAAGCCATTGTGTTTTCAATCTCGTAATATGCATGTGAAAGCTGGATAATGAATAAGGAAGACCAAAGAAGAATTGACGCCTTTGAATTGTGGTGTTGGCAAAGAATATTGAATGCACTGCCAAAAGAAGGAACAAATCTGTCTTGGAAGAAGTACAACCAGAATGCTCCTTAGAAGCAAGGATGGCGAGACTGTGTCTTACATACTTTGGACATGTTGTCAGGAAAGATCAGTTCCTGGAGAAGGACAGCATGCTTGGTCAAGTACAGGATCAGCGGAAAAAAAGGAAGACCCTCAAAGAGATAGATTGACACAGTGGGTGCGACTATGGGCTCAAGCATAGTAATGATTGTAAGAATGGCACAGGACCAGGCAGTGTTTTGTTCTGTGATACATAGGTTGGCTATGGGTCAGAACAGACTTTATGGCACCTAACAACAACAATCGATTTGAAAATGATACCTTCAGTTCTTTTTTACTCCAATTTACTGAATGCTCTATAATTCTGGTTGACTCATAGTGCCACAGCACTTCAAATTTATTTTCCTAACTTTTTTCAGATTCTTTGAAATGATCCTACTGAGTGATTTGGATAAGTTTTATATACAACTTCCATCAACCTAGTTGCATGGTACATTCAAATATTAACAACAACAACAAAAAATTTAGTCAACCCATTTATTTAAGTCTGATTAGAGCCACTTCATTTCTCACAAGATGATTTAATAAATATCTAATTATTTTACAAATAGTTGTGTTGACATTTGTAAACATATTCCATTTTCTCATGCTTTACTTGAGTCATATTAAGCCTTGATATCCTCCTTCCTTTTGGGAATGTGCGAGTGGAGAGGCAATTAAGAATAATCCACAGCGGGCTCCAGTCATGCATCTCCTTTCCATGAACCCTTCCTTTATGATAAAAATCTCACATGAGATGATTCTAGATGATGCGATTATCAAGGGAGAGTAAAAACCCCATGTTTCCATATGAGGTTTCATTTCACTGAGAATTAAATTACCTTGATTAGTGTTTATTTTCCTGGTACCACACATGAGCAGTTGCACATAGAAGATATTGCTTGTTCAAGATATTTCTATTCATTTGTTTAACTCTAAGAGTCTTCTTTGGGACCCAGTCAAATTGCATTTGTTTTTTTTTTCTGGTGTTTATGAGCCAATGACGTAATCATCAGGAAGCTAAGTAGCTATAAAAATGAATGTTTCTGCACAAAAGAGTTCAAATGCATGACTGCAGGACGTCAGGAATGTTCTGGATGAAATATGATGAAAATGTTGCTGCTTCTAAGATTTACTGGAAACCCTGGTGGCATAGTAGTTAAGTGCTATGGCTGCTAACCAAAGGGTAGGCAGTTTGAATCCTCCAGGCACTCTTTCGAAACTCTAAGGGGCAGTTCTACTCTGTCCTGTAGGGTCGCCATGAGTAGGAATCAACTCGACGGCACTGGGTTTGGTTTGGTTTTTTGGTTGTTTTTGCAGGTAAGGATAAATTTTCTGAATCTTTTTATTCCCATAAATGATAGTCTAATCAAATATACCTTATTCTATTTTAAACACCATTGTAGAAGCAACCTTCTGTATGTTCCTGCTATGAACATATTTTACCTTTTGTTTGATTATTACTGTTCTAGTTCTACCCTTCTGAGAACCAATCCTTTTGAAATCCTCACCTGCTCTTCATATTAGGTTTCTAACTTGCTCTTCTTACATTAATAACAAAATATTAACATCTATATTTACAAATTTATCACTTCAACATGACAGTTAAATTATCTAGCCTGATGTATGGATTCAATAGATAATAAGTAATGTATTTATATTTTCTTACTATTTTAAATAACTTTCACACGCCATGTAAGGCAGGCAGTGCAGGAATTATCTATATTTCAATTTCAGGAAGCTAAATTTGCTTATTCAGATGCATACCCCCAACAGCATATAAACACTGAGATTCAACCTAGCGTTTGTGAATTCACAATGAAACTGAAAGGGAAACAAAAAGAGGTAGCATAGAAAGAAAGAAGAAAGAAAGGAAGGAAATGTAACTGAGCAAACCGTCTAGAAGCTTGGAGTGAGTAAAGAAGGCAAAAAAAAAAAAAAGAAATAGCAATATTTATTAGTAGTGTCAGAAGTAAGTTTCATTCTTTCCAGATGAAGGTCATCATCCCATTTTGTGGGTGAGTAAATCAAGGCTACAGAAAGTAAAGAAGCATACTTAAAGTCATCAGCCAATAAAGGGCAGAGTGGGATTACAAATACAAATCTGCCTAATTAAAAAGCCAACATTGTGTCAATGATATTTCCCTTAACGTGATAATGGCTCCCACTTTATACTTACACTGTAAGCATTGCTGGACAGTATAAAATATTTGATTCCTGAGTTTCCTGTACAAAAAAGTAATGATGAAATTGGTGAGAAATTTAAAGTATTGAATACTACAAACTCTCTGGGCTGTACCATACATAATATGACATGAACAATTGACTTCGTTCTCCAGAAGTAAAAGATAAGAAATATTAGACAGTAAAGATAATTTATATCTATTAGCCAGCAAAACATGTGAAAATAGTAGCCTAACCACTCCTGACTGTCTACAGGGTTAGCATCATAATCGCTATCCAGAGACTGACGCTAAGTTTGTGGTGTTGAGAATGGGTAAAAACAGGAGCACCAACTGGTCTCAAAGGCATTTAAACCCCTAGTGAGATCTGGAGCTAATCATTTTATCTTACTTATTTGGAATTTATTATAATTTTTGATCAATTTACATTCTAACATTTTAAACATTACATAATTCTCTTTGACATATTTCATGCATTAAATATATAGCTGGAATATAAGCTTATCAACTTATCTGACTTATTACAAGAAAGGAGTCCTGGTGATGTAGCGGATTACAATCTGTCTGCTAACCAAAAGGCCGACAGTTCAAATCCACCAGCCACTCCTTGGAAACCTTAAAGGGCAGCTCTCCTCTGTCCTACAGAGTCAGTATGAGTTGGAATCAACTTGATGACAACAAGTTTGGTTTAATTTTTTTATCATAAGAAAAATCTAAATGTTAGCATCATTTTTGATGAATTTATATTTTGAAATTAAAAAAATGTATGTATCTTAAAAAAGCACAGATAGATTGTAACCTGTTTTACAAATGATGCAATTAAGTTTTATAGTCAGTAAGTATTGCCAATATACAGCTAGTCAATGAAGGAAGTAAAACCCAGGTAATTGAAACTTGATTCTAAATCCCATTCTGTCTCCACAAAAATGTAATGACCCATATGTTTAATCATGCCTGAACTCTGAGTGGACAAGAAGAAATATAATAAAAGAAAACAACAACAGCAAATAAAATGAAACACTGTTTTATGCGTTAAGTTAGAGAAATAAGAAAGACATTTAAAAGTAAATAACAGGGCTTCAACAACAGGTAAAGAGCACAATAAGGCAGTAAACATGTTGAGTCAACAATAGTGACCATAGTGCTATAAAAAAATAAAATAAAATAAAAATGGCTTCACAGGGACACACAGTGATCAGTATCACATAAAATGGTGGTGGGACTAGAACTTGGGTTTACAGCACTGTGAAGATTTTCACAGCTATTTAGGAAGTGGTAAAGGGAAAAGTAATGCATTCAGAATGGGAAGAGTTGTGAGCAAAGCTATGTTTATGTAATGATTTAAGCATTTTTTCTACAGCATGAGACTTGTAAAATGATTTATTGCATTAAAATAACACGTGAATGACATGGACAACTAGTTTAATTCCAATAAATCAGAAATTGCAATACCTGCTAAAGGGAAAAGCTGCTGGATGCACATTTTGAAGCATCTAGCTATTTTATTTCAGTGTCAAGATGCTCCTCTCTTTTACATAATGCTGGTAACCTCTGCTGCACTTATTTTTTATTCTTTGTTTTCTGTTTGTATCTGTCATGATAATAGACATCTATTGACTTATTCTGCTGTTTGACGTGTTTTTATTTGTTTTTGTCTTTTTTAACCATGCGAATTATTACATTAAACTTTAACCTACAAGTACACCTATAGTTATGGAACATATTTGTTGTTGAAACTTTCATGTCAAAATATTTTTTGATTCAGTATTCTCTAGCCATAATAGTCCCTCCAACTCTTTAAACCATTGGAACATCACTTTATAATTTGAAATGTAATGATATACACATTATTACACACCTGATTGCTGCCTTAAGCCACATAGTGGTGAAAAATTTATATAGAGACAATGATTTGACGAAATAGTGGTTTGCCTAATAATAAAATTTAACATTTTTATAAGATTTTTCACTGTACTTTTCAAGGAGAGATTTGGAGCCAATTCTTGAACAATGCTCTTGGCAGGCTGAAGAATTTTTACCTTAGTAGAAGGTGAAGAGCAGTGGCAAATATTGAGACAAATCCTGTGCTGAGATGAAGGTCCATGTTGCTGTGTGGAACTGCGTCACGTAGAGAATTTCTAAAGTGAGCCAAGACCCACTATGCAATTTCTTCATCCTTAGAGTTAAATAACCATAAGAATATTTCCTATACTTCAATTTATTCTTGAACATTGAGTGAATGGTCAAAAAAATGAATGATATTGGGTAATATTTGTGAGAAAACTACGTGTAGAATGTTCATTATATGTACACAGAACTCTGGGTTGATGGAGGAAGAAAAATATCTATAGAAAATATGAATTAATTAAGAGAATTAGATTCTGGCAACCAGCACAGAACCAATATGCACTTATATCTTTAGTGATGTTCAATATCCAATGCCTTTATTTTTAACTGACTTGCTTACAGAGCTGTGTTTTGTTCTAGAGATCAGTGTTATGAAGGCAAGTGGGACTTGCTGAGGCACCGCAAATGCAGTCAGTGTGATTGTGTGTATCCAACTGGGGATCCGTCACCAACACTGCTGGGAAACTGCTGGTAAGGAAGCACTTTTATTCAACCTATTTCTGACTAAAAAAGCCAGTCCCCAAAATATACTAAAAGGTGGATGTCATGGATTGTATTATGTCCCCCCCCAAAATGTGTGTATCAAGTTGGTTAGGCCATGATTCCCAGTGTTCTGTAGTTGTCCTCCATTTTGTGATTGCAATTTTATGTTAAAAAGGATTAGGGTGGGATTGTAACAAAAACATTACTAACAATGTACAAGTACCCAAAGAGAAATTAGATAACTCTTAAAAATCAAACACTTATGCTCATCCAAAATCTTCACCAGAAGAGTAAACTGATTACCTACAGACTGGGAAACAGTTTTTAGCTATAACATTTCCGATCAGCATCTGATCTCTAAAATCTACATGATATTGCAAAAACTCAATAACAAAAAGACAAACCATTTTAAAAATGGGCAAAGGATAGGAACAGGCACTTCAACGAAGAAGACATTCAGGCAGGTAACAGATACATGAGGAAATGCTCACAATCATTAGCCATTAAAGAAATGTAAATCAAAACTACAATGAGATACCATCTCACTCCAGCAAGGCTGCCATTAATCCCAAATCACAAAATAATAAATGTTGGAGAGGTTGTAGAGGGACTGGAACACTTATTCACTGCTGGTGGGAATTTAAAATGGTGCAGCCACTTTGGAAATCAATCTGGCACTTCCTTAAAAAACTAGAAATAGAACTACCATAGGATATGGCAATCCCACTCCTTGGAATATATCTTGGAGAAATAAGAGCCTTTATATGAACAGATATATGCACAACCATGTTCATTGCAGCACTGTTTACGATAGCAAAAAGATGAAAGTAACCAAGGTGCCCATCAACAGATGAATGGATAAATAAAGTGTGGTACATTCACATGATGGAATACTTCACATAGATCAAGAACAATGATGAATCCGTGAAATATTTCATAACTTGGAGGAATCTGGAGGGCATTATGCTGAGTGAAATTAGTTGCAAAAGAACAAATATTGTATGAGACCACTATTATAAGAACTGGAGAAATAGTTTAAACAGAGAAGAAAATATTCTTTGATGGTTATGAGGGTGGGGAGGAAGGTAGGGAGAAGGATATTCGCAAATTAGATAGTAGACAAGAACTATTTTAGGTGAAGGGAAAGACAACGTACAACAAAGGAGAGGTCAGCATAACTGGACTAAATCAAAAGCAGTTTCCTGAATAAACCAAATGCTCCAAAGGCCAGAGTAGCAGGGGCAGCAGTTGGGGGACCATGTTTTCAGGCGAAATCTAGGTCAATTGGCATAATAAAATCTATTAAGAAAACATTCTGCATCCCACTTTGGTGAGTGGCATCTGCAGTTTTAAAAACACTGTCAAGCAGCCATCTAAGATGCATCCATTGGTCTCAACCCACCTGGAGCAAAGGAGAATGAAGAACACCAAAGATACAAGGTAATTATGAGTCCAAAAGACAGAAATGGCCACGTAAATCCAAGACTACATCAGCCTGAGACCAGAAGAACTAGATGGTGCCTGTCTACAACCAAAGACTGCCCCGATGGGGAATGAAACAGAGCATCCCTGAAGGAGCACGAGAGCAGTGAGATGCAGACCTCAAAGTCCCATAAAAAAATCAGACTTAATGATCTGACTGAGACTAGAGGAACCCTGGAGGTCATGGTTCCCAGACCTTCTGTTGGCCCAAGACTGGAACCATTCCCAAAGCCAACTCTTCAGACAGGGATTGGACTGGATTATAGGATAGAAAATGATAGTGGTGAGGAGTGACTTTCTGGTCTCAAGTGGACACATGAGACTGTGGGCAGCTCCCATTTGGAGGGGAGATGAGAAGGCAGAGGGGGACAGAAAGTGGCTGAATGGACACGGGGAATACAGGGCTGAGAGAAGGAGTGTGCTGTCTCATTAGTGGGAGAGGAACTAGGAGTACATAGCAAGCTGTATACAAATTTTTGTATGAGAGACTGACTTGATTTGTAAAGTTTCACTTAAAGTGCACACACACAAAAGATGGAAAGAATACAGAGTAACAGTACCAAAAGAAATGGTCGACTTTCAGTCGTTTCATGAGGTGGCATATGATGAAGAACTGGTAGTAGTGAAGCAAGAAGTCCAAGCTACACTGAAGGCACTGGTGAAAAACAAGGCTCCAGGAACTGAGAGAATACCCACTGAGTTGTTTCAACAAACAGATGCAGCACTGTACATGCCCACTCCACCATGCAAAGAAATTTGGAAGCTAGCTACCTGGCCAACAGACTGCAAGAGAGACATGTTTGTGTCCATTCCCAAGAAAAGCGGTCCAACAGATCGTGGAAGTTGTCAAATGTAAGTCATAGTATTAGTAAATATGGTAAACAAACAAAGAAACTCTATCTATTCTACAGTGAATATGACATTCTATCCCCAGGAGATCCAGTGAGTTTATGATGTTGTTGTTAGGTGCTGTTGGGTCAGTTCCAACTCATAGCGACCCTACGTACAACAGAACGAAACAGTGCCCAGCCCTGGGCCTTTCTCATTGCTATGTTTGAGCCCACTGTTGCAGCCACCGTCTCAATCTGTCTCACTGAGGATCTTTGTCTTTTTCACTGACCCTCTACTTTACCAAGCACGATGTCTTTTTCCAGGGACTGATCCCTCCTGATAATATGTCCAGAGTACGTACGTGAGACCAAATCTTGCCACCCACCTTTCTAAGGAGCATTCTGGCTGTTCTTCTTCCAAGACAGATGTGTTCATTCTTCTAGCAGTCCATGGTATATTCATTATTCTTCACCAACAACATAATTCAAATTTCAGTTCTTTTGCCTTCCTTATTCATTGTCCAGCTTTAGCATGCACATGAGGTGACTGAAAATATCATGGCTTGGTTCAGGCACACCTTAGTCTTCAAAGTGACATCTTCGATTTTTAACACTTTAAAGAGGTCTTTTGTAGCAGATTTGCCCAGTAAAATATGTCGTTTGATTTCTTGACAGCTGCTTCCATAGGTGTTGATTGTGGATCCAAGTAAAATGAAATCCTTGACAACTTCAGTATTTTCTCTGTTTATTGTGATTTTCTTATTGTTCCAGTTGTGAGGATTTTTGTTTTCTTTATGTTGAAGTATAATCCACACTGAAGGCTGAAGTCTTTGATCCTCATCAGTAAGTGCTTCAAGTCCTTTTCATTTTCAGTAAGCAAGGTTGTGTCATCTGCATGTCGTAGGCTGTTAATGAGTCTTCCTCTAATCCTGATGCCCCTTCTTCTTCATATAATCCAGCTTCTTGGACTGTATGGATTATACGTTTTTTTAAAGACACTGAGTTTTTGGTAATTTACTATGGCAACCCTAGAAAATGAATACAGAGCCTTTCACCAAGAAAAAGTCAATTTAGCACCAAAAATGCACCTGTAAGGGTAGCCACGTAACATGAGACATGGCAGTTTTAAAAAGTATGAAGTAAAACTCTCAGCTTTGGCAGACAAAGTGCTCCTCTAAGTCTAAGTTCATTGCTGTTGAGTCGATTCTATCTCATAGTGACCCTAAAGGACAGAGTAGAATTGACCCATAGGGCTTCCAAGGAGTGGCTGGTAGATTCGAACTGCTTGAACAAGTATTGTGAAAAAAGACAACCCTGACACACAACTTTTCTGAGCTTAGTATTAAAACAAAACAAAAAAAAGTCTCTATCGAGTGGATCCCCACTCATAGGGACCCTATAGGACAGAGTAGAGCTTCCCCACAGGGTTTTCAAGGAGCGACTGGTAGATTCAAACTGCAGACCTTTTGGTAGCACCCAATTGCATATTCATCAAACCACCAGTGGCTTTCAAATCAGCTCTAGGCTGCTGATCTCCAAATTCTTAGAACCCAGAAAACTACTCCACCTCTGAGTGGTATCCAGAGCTGGGAACTGTTCTCCACACTTGGATGACCTCAGACATCCAAATCTAACATGTCCAGAAAAAATCTTTTGGTCATTTTATCAAGTATGTTCCTCCATGGTTTTCCACGTGGTAGAGGATGGCTCTGGTGACCATGCTCTCATTGTAGCCTGAATTCTAGATGTCACCTTTGATTCTCCATTCCCCTTATCCCATACATCTCATCGACGAGCAATTCTTGGCAGCTCAAGTTCCAAAGTTCACCTCAAGCCTGCCCACTGTTCCCACCTGCACTACCACCATCACTCCTCACCCTGACCACTGCAGAAGCATCCTGACCAGTCCTCTGTATTTGCTGTCTTCAAGTAATCCTGGGCTACAGTTAATTCCTGGGACACATTCTTTCTCAAGAGCATTGAACAATAGAAGGAGAAGGACATTTAGTTGTATGCTACCTCCTCCGCTTGAGCTGCATGCCCCTCAGAAATCACTTTTCACTGTCCACTCTATAATGTCTCTATTCTAATTTCCTGTCTTTGGCCGCACTGCTTTGATAGTGTGCATGCATGTGTGCTTCAGGGGGTCATGTAGACAGATGCCCTGGAGGAATTTTTCTTAGTACAATCATGGTTGTGTGCCATCAAGAGATTCTGACTCATATCAACCCTGTATGACAATTTAGAACTGCCTCACAAGGTTTCCTAGGTTGCAGCCTTTATGGCGCAGCCCTGGTGGCACCGTGGTTAAGAGCTCAGCTGCTAACCAACGGGTGGACAGTTCGAATCCACCAGTTGCTTCTTGGCAGAAAGACATGGCAGTCTGCTTCTGTAAAGACTTATAGTCTTAGAAACCCTATGGGGCAGCTCTGCTCTGCCCTATAGGGTCACTATGAGTCAGAATTGATTCAACAGCAACTGGTTTGGGATTTTGTTTGGTTAGAATCTTTATGGGAGCCCATCTCCAGATCTTTTCAACCCCTGAGCTGGTGAGTTCCAACAGCCCACCTTTCAGTTAGCCAAGCACTTAACCGTTGCACCTCCAATACTTAACTCTGCACGCGAGAGGGCCCTCTCCTGACGTCTCCCGTCTCCTCACCCCACACACCTTGGCGTTGTCCTTGCTTCTAGACCCCACCCTCCCCTCTGGAGGCCCAACCCCACCACACCCGCCCCACACCCGGGCTGCTGGGCGGGGCCAGCAGCCATGTTCCACGCAGTCCAGCCAGTTACTCCAGGAAGCTCTGGTGCTTCCACAAGGAGTAGGATCCCCGCGCTGCTCCACAGGTTCCCAGGACCCCTGGTGGCGTAGTGGCTAAGTGCTGAGGCTGCTAGCCAAAAGGTTGGCAGTTTGGTAAGGGGCAGGAGTCGGATGGCACGCCTTACAGAGGATGGTGTTCGTGCTGCTTTCCGTGCTCTGTTTTCTGAAAGGTATGAAACTCCGGCAGCTGGATGGAGGGACCCGCTCCCAGACTGAACAAGCCCGGCCCCTCGAAGGTGTGGAGGGAAGGCGCCAGGAGGGCGGTTCCCAGTGCCAGCATCAAGTGTGCTCCAGAGGTTGGAGAGTCCGGACGTTGGGTTAGCAGCTTGCATCGCCCCCTCCAGCGTACCCCGTCCCGAGTGATCCCCGGGGCGGACGCGGCATGGGGGCGGGCAGACGCAGCCACTCTAAGGGCTGCGAGAGGGAGCCTCTGGCCCGGGAGACACAGCTGGTCTGCGAAATTTGCATCCCCATGGATTTGCGGCGGCCGGGGGGGGTCCAGACGCGGGATCCAGCTGCAGAGTGCCCTTGGGCCTGGGGGCTTGAAGGGCTTGGGGAGAAAGGCCGTGCCCAGGGCTGCGCCAAGGTCCCTACTCTGCCCGGGGCGGGTTTGCGGGCCAAGCTGGGGGATGGGCGCCTGCCCCCTCGACCCCCACCTGCTCCCTATGCCAGGGCGGGAACAAAGGCCGAGTTCGCCCGGGGGCGGTGATACTCCAGACTGAGGGCCGGGCACTCGCCCCCATTCATCGTCCCACCCCCAGCAGACTCCGTAGGGTGCCAGGGACAGGGGAGAGAGGGATCCCCGGCCCAAGGCCCCGCTGCCCCTTACTCTTTTGGGCGCTGTGCTTGGGAGGCTGAGGCACCCCACGCCCTTGCCCGCCCCCGGCCTGTCTACTCTCGGGGCTGGGGCGTCGGCGCGGACCCTGCCCCACCTGGAAAGGAAGGGGTCCTGGGAATCTGTGGAGCAGCGTGGGGATCCTACTCCTTGTGGAAGCAGCAGCGATTCAGTGTCTGTTAACAGTGTGGATGCCGGGTCCTGCTCGCCCTCAGGGTGGCGGGGTTGGGGGTAGCAGGAAGGGGTCCTGAGCAACCATGTGTTTGTTAACTTGAACATTTGTGCGGCGCTGTGTACTGGTCGCTGTGGACGCGGTCTCTGGTGCTGAGGGGATTTGAGGGTTCCTCACACTGGCGGAATTTGGAGCCTCTACCCTGGTGGCAGTGGGTTTAGCAGGTTACCCTGATGGCATAGTGGTTAAGTGCTGAGGCTGTTAGCCAAAAGGCTGGCAGTTTGAATCCACCAGGCACTCCTTGGAAACTTTGTGCGGCAGTTCTACTCTGTCCTATAGGGTCGCTATGAGTCCGAGTTGACTCGATGGCAACAGGTGTGTTTTTTTTTTTTTTTTTCTTTTTAGGTTGGAGGAGATTAGGTGTTTCTTGGGGTGACATTTGAAGGTCTGGAGCTGGCCGTTTATGAGGGTTTATAAGGGTTTTAAGCGCTCCGGCCATGGGCGGCAACCCGATCTTCCAGCCCCTGCGGATGGACCGCCCCCCGCCCCCCGTGGGGATTGGCTGCCTTGGGACCCCGAGCCCAGAGGGCGGTGAGAAGCTGACAAACGTGAGTGATGCCCTGCAGGCTCCAGTCGGCGGGGTTGCCCTGCTCACATGGTCTCAATATGGCCGGGGGCTTCGTGCCTGGGGAGTGGTTTCCGAATGTTCCCTCGTGTCCCCCCACCCCGTGTGGGGCGACAACTCTCCCCTGGGCGGGGACCTAGTGGAGGCCTGCAGGGCATCAGGGTATGGGGGGCAGAGCTTGGGCGGGGAGGGCGCAGCCCTGAAGGTTCCTGTACGTGACCACGGCAGGGGGGTGCGGGTCGTGAAGGCTGGTCCTGGTCGAGGACTCACTAGGTCGCGCAGAAGGAGTGGGTTAGGATAATCATGGCATTAATGGGAGTGTTGAGAGAGCGCCCTGGGGTGTTGGGTCCCTCGGGAAGAAAAGCTTCTGCTGTCGCCACTGGAGCGGTACCCAGGTCGTCCCGGCTTAGGTCCAGGAGGTTCCCATGCTCCTAGGGCCTGGTGGGCAGAACAGAACCGGCGGTGCGCGTGCCCTCTCGCGGCCTTGAGCCGAATCGCTGAAGTTCAGTGTCAGGCGATTCTAAGCCATGGTTTTGGAACTCAATAGTGAAGCAGAGCAAATGATGCAGTGCCTTGATGGGACCGGTGGAGACAACAAGAAGCAAAGCACAGCTCAAACTTCAAAATTCCACTGAGTGTTAGTAGGATTTGGAGGGAGAAAATAGACGGAGAGTCGAGAGGCCCAGAGATGCAGAGGGGTTAGAGGATTAGGGTTAGAGGTTATGTTTTGGTGTTAGGGGTTCAGGTTTGGGGGTTAGAGGTTTGGGAGTTAGGTTTAGGGGTATAGGTTTTAGGTGGTTGGGGGCTGGGGTTAGGGCTGGGGTTACTAGGCTAGGGCACAAGTGGTTTAGGGTTATGGTTAGGGTTAGAGTGATGCTGAGGTTGATTCCCCAGTCTTGTGTACCGTCTCTTCCTTCACCAGAGTTACCACATATCTGTTGTTTGGTTGGAAACCCTGATGGCGTAGTGGTTAACACCAACCGGTGCTAACCAAAGGTCTGCAGTTCGAATCCACCAGGCACTCCTTGGAAACTCTATGGGGCAGTTCTAATCTGTCCTATAGGGTCTCCATGAGCTGGAATTGACTCGATGGCAGTGGGTTTGGTTTTTTTGGTTATTGTGTAGTTGGCTTTTCTCTACCCACTCTTCGTCTCCCTGGTGAACATCAAGGATTGTTTCTGTCTGTAAATGTTTTCATGAGTTTTTATGATAGTGGTCTCTTACTGTATATATCGTTTTGTGATTGACTTAGTCAGTATGATGCGCTCCACATTCATCCATGGCGTGAGATGTTTCGAAGATTCATCATTGGTCTTTATTGTCATGTAGTGTTCCACTGTGTGTATGTACTGTAGTTTGTTTATCCATTCCTCTGTGGATGAGCACTGAGGTTGTTTCCATCTTTTTGCTACTGTGAATAATGTTGCAGTGAACACGGGTGTGCGTATGTGTATTTCTATGACTGCTCATGGAAACCCTGGTGGCTAGTGGTTAAGTGCTACGGCTGCTAACAAAAAGGGTTAGGGTTTGGGTTAGGGATGCTAGGGTTAGGGTTGTTAGGGTTGTTAGGGTTTGGGGTTAGAGTTTAGGGTTAGGGTTTTTGGGTTGGGGTTAGGTGTTAGGGTTAGGTTTAGGGTTTGAGGTTAGAGTTTGGAATTACAGGTTAGGTGTTGGGGTTGCAGTTTGGGGTTTAGTGTTTTGGGGGTTTAGGGTTTTAGGGTTTAGTCGTTAGGGTTTGGGTTAGGTTTTAGGGGTTAGGGTTTGGGTTTAGGTTTAGGGTTGGGGTTGGTGTTGGGTTTGTTTGGGATATATGGTTTGGGGTTAGAGGCTGGGTGTTAGAGGGTTGGTGTTTAGAGGGTTGGTGGTTACAGATTGAGGGAGTTAAAGGGTGAGGGGTTAGATGGTGAGGGGGTTCGAAGTTGAGAAGATTATAGAGTGAGAGAGTGAGAAGATGAGGGTGTGAGGTGGTGAAGGTTAGGGTTTAGGTTTAGAGGGTTTAGGCTTAGGGTTCAGAGGCTTAGGGTTAGGGGGTTAGGGTTTCAGGGTTCAGAGGTTGGGGTTGGTGTTGTGGTTAGGGTTAGAGAGTTAGGGTTGGAGGGTTAGGGTTAGAGGGTTAGGGTTAGAGGTTTAGGGTTAGAGGATTAGGGGTATGGTTTAGAGGTTTAGGCTTAGGGGTTAGGGCTAGGGTTTAGGGGTTCAGATTTAAGGGTTTGGGATGGGTTTAGGGTAAGGTTTTAGGGTTTAGGGTTAGAGGGTTAGGTTTAGGGCTTAGGGCTTACAGTTTAGGGTTTTAGGACTTAAGGTTTAGGGCTTAGGGCTTAGAGCCTAGGGTTTAGGGCTTAAGGTTTAGGGTTTAAGGCTTAGAGTGAGGGTTAGGGCTGGGGGCTGGGGTTAGGGTATTAGGGTTAGAGGGTTAGATGGTTTAGCATTTAAGTTTAGGGTTTATGGGTTAGGGGTTGGGGTTAAGGGTGTTAGTGTTTAGGGTTTTGACGTTTAGGGTGTTAGGGTTAAATGTGTTAGGGCTAAGGGTATTAGGGTTTTGCGTATTAAGGTATTAAGTGTTATGGTTTAGGGTTTAGGGTTAAGTAATAGGGTTAGGCTTAGGCTCATTCTTAGGTTTAGGGATTTGAGGTTTAGTTTGTGGTTGGGTTTGGGGGTTGGGTTTAGGTTTAGGGCTAGGGTTAGAGGGTTAGGGTTAGAGGGTTAGAGTTAGAGGGTTAGGATTTCGGGTTAGGGTTTCAGGTTAGCGTTAGAGGGTTAGGGTTCAAGGGTTAGGGTTAGGGTCGTTAGGCTTAGGGTGGTTAGGGGTTAGGGTTAGGTGTTAGGGTTTAGGGTTTACAGTTAGGTTTAAGGTTTGGGCTTTGGGGGTTCAGGTTTGGCTTTAGGGTTTGGGGCTTAGAGTACAGGGTTTAGAGTGTAGGGTTTTGGTGTATTGTGTTTTGGGGTGTAGGTGTTAGGTTGTAGGGTTTAGGGTATAGGGGTTAGGGTTAGAGTTTAGGGCCTTGGGGGTTAGGACCTAAGGGCTTAGGGTCTTAGGGGCTTTGGGGCTTAGGGCTTAGCGGCTAGAGTTAGAGGGCTAAGACCAGAGGGCCAGAAGGCCAGAGGGCCAGGGTTATGGTTTGATTCCTGCCTGGCAATTTTTTTTCCTTCAATATTTTGTATAAGTCATCCCATTACCTTCTTGCCTCCATGATTTCTGCTGAGTAGTCCAAGTTTATTATTATTTACTCTCCTTTGTTGGTGACTTCCTTTATCCCTAGCCTCTCTTAAAATTCTCTTTATATTTGATTTTGGCAAGTTTGATTATTATATGTCTCAGTCACTTTCTTTTGAAATCTACCTTATGTGGAATTTGATGAGCATCTTTCATGATATCAGGGAAGTTTTCTGCCAACAAATCTTCAACAGTTCCCTCTGTATTTTCTGTTAGCCCTCTCTTTTCTGGTACTGCAATCACTCATAATTATTTCTCTTGATAAAGTCCCACATGAATCTTTGGATTTCTTCATTTAAAATTCTTTTATCTGCTTTCTCTTCAAATATATTAGTCCCAAGAGTTTTATCTTCAATCTCAGTAATTCTGCCTTCCGGTTCTTCAATTGTGCTCTTCTTACTTTATATTGAGTTTTCTAACTCTGTAATTTTATTGTTAATCTTCTGAATTTCTGATTGCAGTCTCTGTATGGTTTCTTGCAGCTTATTGAATTTTTAATTATGTTCTTGAGTAACCTTTTTAATTTCTTCGGCTGCTTTATCTTTGTGTTCCTTGGCTTGTTTTGCATTTTGCCTCATTTCCTTCCTGATGTCTTTAAGAGTTCTGTATATTAATCTTTTGTATTCTGCATCTGGTAATTCCAGGATTGCACCTTCATCCAGAAAATTCCTTGATTCTTTGTTCTGAGAGCTTGTTGAAGCAATCATTGGTCAGCTTCTTTTTTTATTATTTTAATAATTTTTATTGTGTTTTAAGTGAAACTTTACAAATCAATCCAGTCTCTAACATAAAAACTCATACACAACTTGTTACATATTCCCAATTACTTTCCCCTCAATGGAGCAGCCCACTCCCTCCTTCCTCTCTTTCTTTTCGAGACCATTTTGCCAGTTTCTAAGCCCCTCTACCCACCCATCTCCCTTCCAGGCAGGAGATGCCAACTTTGTCTCAAGTGTCCACCCAAACCAAGTAGCTCATGCCTCACCAGCATCCCTCTCCAACCCATTGTCTAGTCCAATCCATGTCTGATGAACTGGCTTTGGGGATGGCTCCCGTAGTGGGTAAACAGAAGGTGTGGGGGCCATGATCACTGGGGTCCTTCCAGTCTCAGTCAGACCATTAAGTCTGGTCTTTTTATGAGAATTTGAGGTCTGCATCCCACTGTTCTCCTGCTCCCTCAAGGGATCTCTGTTATGTTCCCTGTCAGGGCAGTCATTGGTTGTGGCCCAGCACTATCTAGTTCTTCTGGTCTCAGGATGATGTAGTCTCTAGTTCATGTAGTCCTTTCTGTCTCTTGGGCTCGTTATTATCTTATGTTTTTGGTGTTCTCCATTCTCCCTGGATCCAGGTGGGTTGAGAATCATTGATGCATCTGAGATGGCTGCTTGCTAGCATTTAAGATCCCAGATGACACTCTTCAAAGTGAGATGCAGAAAGTTTTTCTTAACAGATTTTATTATGCCAGTTGACTTAGATGTCCCCTGAAAACATGGTCCCCAAACCTCTGCCCCTGCTTTGCTGACCTTCGATGCATTCAGTTTATTCAGGAAACTGCTTTGGTTTAGTCCAGTTGTGCTGACCTCCACTGTGTTGAGTGTTGTTCTTCCATTCACCCAAAGTAGTTCTTGTCTATCTCTTTAGTAAATACCCCTCTCCTACCCCCCTCCCTCCCCCCCAGTAACAACAAAGGAATATGTTCTTCTCATTTTAAACTATTTCTCAAGATCTTATAATAGTGGTCTTATACACTATTTGACCTTTTGCAACTAATTTCACTCAGTGTAATGCCTTCCAGGTTTCTCCATGTTATGAAGTGTTTCACAGATTCATCACTGTTCTTTATTGATATGTAGTATTCCATTGTGTGAATATACCATAATTTATTTATGCATTCATCCATTGATAGGCACCTTCGTTGCTTCCATCTTTTTGTTATTGTAAACAGTGCTGCAATAAACATAGATGGGCATGTATCTGTTTGTGTAAAAGCTCTTATTTCTCTAGGATATATTCCGAGGAGTGGGATTACTGGGTTGTATGGTAGTTCTATTTCTAACTTTTTAAGGAAGCGCCAGATTGATTTCCAAAGTGGTTGTATACCATTTTACATTCCCACCTACAGTGTATAAGTGTTCCAGTCTCTCCACAGCCTGTCCAACATTTATTATTTTGTGTTTTTTGGATTAATGCCAGCCTTGTTGGAGTGAGATGGAATCTCATTGTAGTTTTGATTTGCATTTCTCTAATGGCTAATGATCGAGAGCGTTTCCTCATGTATCTGTTAGCTGCCTGAATGTCTTCTTTAGTGAAGTGCCTGTTCATATCCTTTGCCCGTTTTTTAATTGGGTTGTTTGTCTTTTTTGTGGTTGAGTTTTAGCAGAGTCATGTAGATTTTAGAGATCAGGCGCCAGGTGGAGATGTCTTAGCTGAAAACCTTTTCCCAGTCTGTAGGTGGTCGTTTTACTCTTTTGGTGAAGTCTTTAGATGAGCTTAGGTCTTTGATTTTTAGGAGCTCCCAGTTATCTGGTTTCTCTTCGTCATTTTTAGTAATGTTTTGTATTCTGTTTATGCCATGTATTAGGTCTCATAATGTTGTCCCTATTTTTTCTTCCATGATCTTTATCGTTTTAGTCTTTATGTTTAGGTCTTTGATCCATTTGGAGTTAGTTTTTGTGCATGGTGTGAGGTATGGGTCCCGTTTCATTTTTTGCAGATGGATATACAGGTACGCCAGCACCTTTTGTTAAAAAGACTATCTTCTCCCCAATTAACTGACATGGGGCCTTTGTCAAATATCAGCTGCTCATATGTGGATGGATTTATATCTGGACTCTCAATTCTGTTCCCTTGGTCTATGTGTCTGTTGTTGTACCAGTACCAGGGTGTTTTGACTACTGTGGCAATATAATTTGTTTTAATATCAGGCAGAGTGAGTCCTCCCACTTTGTTCTTTTTTAGTAATGCTTTACTTATGTGCGACTTCTTTCCCTTCCATATGAAGTTGGTGATTTGTTTCTCCATCTTTTTAAAGAATGTCATTGGAATTTGGATCGGAAGTGCATTGTATCTATAGATGGCTTTTAGTAGAATGGACAATTTTACAACGTTGTCTTCCTATCCATGAGCAAGGTATGTTTTTCCAATTACGTAGGTCCCTTTTGTTTTTTTTGCAGTAGTACCTTGTAGTTTTCTTGGTATAGCTCTTTTACATTTTTGGTAAGGTTTATTCCTAAGTATTTTATCTTCTTGGGGGCTGCTGTGAATGGTATTCATTTGGTGATTTCCTCTTCAGTGTTGTTTTTGTTGATACAGAGGAATCCAACTGATTTTGTATGTTTATATTGTAATCTGAAACTTTGCGGAACCCTTCTATTAGTTTTAATAGTTTTCTTGAGGATTCCTCAGGGTTTTCTGTGTATAAGATAATGTCGTTGGAAAATAGAGATAATTTTGTTTCTTCCTTACCAATCTGGATGCCCTTTATTTCTTTGTCTAGCCCAGTTGCTCTGGCTAGGACCTCTAGCACAATGTTGAATAAGAGCGGTGATAAAGGGGATCCTTGTCTGTTTCCCGTTCTCAAGGGAAATGCTTTCAGGCTCTCTGCATTTAGGATGACGTTAGGTATTGGCTTTGTATCAATACCCTTTATTATGTTGAGGAATTTTCCTTCTATTCCTATTTTGCTGAGAGTTTTTATCATGAGTGGGTGTTGGACTTTGTCAAATACCTTTTCTGTATCAATTGATAAAATTATGTGGTTCTTGTCTTTTTTTTATGTGGTGGATTACATTAATTGTTTTTCTAATATTGAACCAACCTTGCATACCTGGTATAAATTCTACTTGGTTATGGTGGATTATTTTTTTGATATGTTGTTAAATTCTACTGGCTAGAATTTTGTTGAGGATTTTTGCATCTATGTTCATGAGGGATATAGGTCTGTAATTTTCTTTTTTTGTGTTGTCTTTAGCTGGTTTTGCTATCAGGGTTATGCTGGCTTCATAGAAGGAGTTAGGTAGTATTCCATCCTTTTCTATGCTTTGAAATACCTTCAGTAGTAGCGGTAAGTCTTCCCCGAAAGTTTGGTAGAACTTTGCAGTGAAGCCGTCAGGGCCAGGGCTTTTTTTTGGTTGGGAGTGTTTTGATTCCCTTTTCAATCTCTTTTTTTGTTATGGGTCTATTTAGTTGTTTTACTTCAGTTTGTGTTAGTTTAGGTAGGTAGTGTATTTCTAGGAATTCATCCATTTTCTCTAGGTTTTCAAATTTGTTAGAGTACAATTTTTTGTAGTAATCTGATATGATTGTTTTAATTTCAGTTGGATCTGTTGTGATATGGCCCATCCCATTTCTTATTCGGATTATTGGTTTCTTTTCCTGTATTTCTTTAGTCAGTCTGGCCAATGGTTATCAATTTTGTTAATTTTTTCAAAGAAGCAGTTTTTGACCTTGTTAACTCTTTCAATTGTTTTTCTATTCTCTAATTCATTTAATTTTGCTGTAGTTTTTATTTTTTGCTTTCTTCTGGTGCCTAACAGTCTCTTTTGTTGCTCTCTTTCTGTTTGTCCAAGTTGTAGGGACAGTTCTTTCATTTTGGCTCTTCTTTAATATGTGTGCCTTTATTGATATAAATTGACCTCTGAGCACTTTTTTCACCATGTCCCAAAGGTTTTCATAGGAAGTGTTTTCAGTCTCGTTGAATTCTGTGAATTTCTTTATTCCCTCCTTAAGGTCTTCCATAACCCAGTCTTTTTTGAGCAGGGTATTGTGCAGTTTCCAAGCATTTGATTTCTTTTCCCTGGTTTTTCTGTTAGTGATTTTTACTTTTATGGTCTTTCATTCAGAGAAGATGTTTTGTAATATTTCAATGTTTTGGGTTCTGCAAAGGCTTGTTTTATGACCTAATATGTGATCTATTCTAGAGAATGTTTCATGTGCACTAGAAAAGAAATTACAGTTTGCAGCTGTTGGGTGGAGTGTTCTGCATAAGTCTATGAAGTGAAGTTGTTTAATTGTACCAATTAGACCTTCCGTGTCTCTATTGAGCTTCTTACTGCATTTCCTATCCTTCACCGAGAGTGCCCTGTTGAAATCTCCTACTATGATTGTGGAGGTGTCTATCTCACTTTTTAATTCTGTTAACGTTTGTTTTATGAATGTTGCGGCCCTATCATTGGGTGCATAAATTTTTAATACGGTTATATCTTCCTGGTAAATTGTCCCTTTAATCATTATGTAGTGCCCTTCTTTATCCTTTGTGGTGGATTTAACTTTAAATCCTATTTTGTTGGAAATTAATATTGCCTCTCTTGCTCTTTTTTGATTGTTGTTTGCTTGATGTATTTTTATCCACCTTTTCAGTTTTAGTTTATTTGTGTCTCTAAGTCTAAGGCGTGTCTCTTTTAGGCAGCATACAGACTGATCGTGTTTTTTTATCCAGTCTGCAACTTTCTGTCTCTTTATTGGTGAATATAGTCTATTTACATTAAGTGTAATTATAGATAAGTATGAGTTTAGTGATGTTATTTTGATGCCTGTTTTTGACAATTTCATTTTTCCATTTACTTTTTTGTGCTGAGTTTTTCTTTGTAGAATGTGTGTTCCTTCTTTTTATAGTAGTTGAATTTACTTTGGTGAGTTGTTATGTTTATCTTGGTTTTTATTTTGAAGTATGGAATTGTTAGACCTCGTTGTGGTTACTTTAATATTTACCCCGGTTTGACTAAGTAAAAACCTAAGTTGTTTCGCCCTGTATCGCCTTGGTTTCCTCTCCATATGTAAGATCTATGCCTCCTGTATTTAGTCCCTCTTTTTTGACTATTGTAATCTTTTACATAATGACATCAATGATTCCCTGTTTTGAGCAATTTTTTTAATTAATCTTATTTTGTTTTTGTGATTTCCCTATCTGAGTTGATATCAGGATGTTTTGTTCTGTGCCCTTGTGTTGTGTTGGTATCTGATATTGACTTTCTGACCAAAAAATTTCCTTTAGTAATTCTTGCAGTTTTGGTTTAGTTTTTACAAATTCTCTAAGCTTGTGTTTATCTGTAAATATCTTAATTTCACCTTCATGTTTTAGATTTTTGCTGGATATATGATTCTTGGCTGACAGTTTTTCCTCTTTGAATGCTCTATATATGTTATCCCATTGCCTTCTTGCCTGCATGGTTTCTGCTGAGTAGTGCAAACTTATTGACTCTCCTTTGTAGGTAACTTTTCATTTATGCTTGGGTGCTTTTAAAATTTTCTCTTTATCTTTGGTTTTGGCAGGTTTGATGATATGTCTTGGTGATTTTCTTTTGGGATCTATCTTGTATGAGGCTCATGGAGCATCTTGGGTAGATATCTTTTCATCTTTCACGATGCCAGGGAATTTTTCTGCCATCAGATCTTCCACTATTCTTTCTGTATTTTCTGTTATCCCTCCCAGTTCTGGAACTCCAATCACACGCAAATTATTCTTGATAGAGTCCCCCATGATTCTTAGGGTTTCTTCATAGTTTTAAATTCTATTTGATTTTTCTTCAGCTATATTTGTGTCAATTGCCTTATCCTCCAGCTCCCCCACTCTGCATTCCAGTTCCTCAAGTCTGCTCCTCTGACTTCCTATTGAGTTGTCTGATTCTGTGACTTTATTGTTAATCTTTTGGATTTCTGAATGCTGTCTCTCTATGGATTCTTACAGCTTATTAATTTTTTCACTATGTTCTTGAATAATTTTTGGAGTTCTTCAACTGCTTTATCTGTGTATTCCTTGTTTTTTTTTTTTTTCTGTAGATTGCCTTATTTCATTTGTGAGGTCATTCCTGATGTCTTGAAGCATTCTGTATACAATTTTTTTTATATTCTACATTTGGCAATTGTAGGAATGTATCTACATCCGGGAATGATTTTGCTCCTTTGATTTGGGGGTTTGTAGAAGCAATCATGGTCTGCTTCTTCATGTGATTTGATGTCGACTGCTGTCTCTGAGCCATCCATAAGATATTGTAGTATTTTCTTTTATATTTGCTCACTGAGTCTTATCTTCTTGTTTTGTTTTGTTACAGTACACCCAGATGGGCTACTGGATTGTGGTATCGTGATTGCTGTAGCTTTTGAATCACTTACGTCCTGTTACCAGCTTGCCTGAGCTGTTACCAGGTGTATAAGTGTATGAGCCCATTCACTATTCTTGAATAGAATCAGCTCAGGTGTCCTGATAGCTGGTCACCTAGTGTGTGGTGTAGGCTCTCACCTATTATCTTAGAGGAGTAGTGGTGATGGTTGTATGTGCCAGTTTCTATTAGTGGCAGGGGGTCACATTTCGAGGAGGGCAGGATGCTGACAGCCTTCCTTCAAGTGTCAGTGAGGTAGGTGTGGCTCAATTCTCTAAAGCGCTCTGGTGGGGAGCTCTGCAGCTGTATCTTAGGCACCCAATGCTTGAGTAGACATCACTATTCTCAGACCCCTCTAGCAGTTGGCTACGTGGTGTGGGTGGAGTCTCAGCCCTCAGTTAGCTGGTGTGGATCAGTGAGGGCTCTGTTTAATAGGTAGGGAGGTATCTGACCTCCAAAACTTGCCTTTCCACTGCTGAGCTAAAACAATTACGGTCAGATCTCTATCAGAATTGCCTTTGCATTATAATAGCCACCTTGGTACCTGTAGGGTGAAAGCCAAAGACTATGGGTCTCTTAATGCCTGGATGGAGCTGATTCAGTATTGTTATTCCAGTTTAGGGAAGTCAGGGAAGGATTTTTTCTTTGATTGTTAAATGCTGCTTTTCTCAGGCCAGGAGAATGGGTTAGAAAAGAAAGAAGAAAAAAAATCCAGCAGTGCACTTCTCTCTGGCACAGAGAATTCCAATGTTGATGAAGCTGGCTGGGGCAATGAGGGGTGGAATCAGATATATAGAAGAGAGTAGCCTGGCAAAATATACAAAGTTACTTATGTTGTTTGGTGAGGACTGTTTTTTCTGAGATTCCAGAGCATTGTGTAGCTTGCGTGTGCTGGCTGGATCCCTGCTGAGACAGTCCCAGAGGGTTAGGACTGCGTCCATGCTCACACTGTCTCAGGAAGCCGCAATCAGCTCCCCCACACTTAGTCCAAAGCCCAGCACTAAAGTTTCCTTTCTGGGACTCTGCACTCCAGGCTCCAAAACCAGTCACTGCTTCTCCGTGGTTTTTCATTTCCCTGTCAGCTGCGTCTGTGTGGAGCCTGCGTGTGCTGCCTGGGTCCCCTCCGAGGCTGGTCCTGAGGGTTAGTTAGGCCTACATCCGTGCTTCCCTGTCTCAGTAAGCCACAATTAGCCCTACCACTCTGGCACCAGGGAACCGCGAGGGCTTAAGGCTGCGGCGTGGGACACTGGCTCCGGAAGCGGTCCCTGCTGCAGTGTGGTTTTTTGCTCCCCTGTCACTCAGATCGACTCCTTAGTTCTGTGTTTGATGGTCAGGGTTTGTAAATTGTCCTTTATGTAATTGATTCACTTGTTTTTTTGAGTCTTTGTTTCAAGAGGGATAAGCGGAAGCTTCTACCTAGTGAGCCATCTTGGTCCTGCCCCCGTGTCTGCCTCTTTATGTGATTTGATATTGACTGTTGTCTCTGAGCCATCTATAAGTTATCGTATTAGTTTATTTTATGCTTGCTTTTTGTATCCTAGCTTCTTGCTTTGTTTAGTTTTGGTATACCCAAATAAGCTGCTTGAGTGCACTAGGTTGATTATTTTCACCTTTGAAGCTCTAATGTACTATCACCAGATGGCTAGCACTGTTATCAGGTATATGAGCCTAGGAGTTCATTTACTTTTCTTGTATGGATTCAACTCAGGTGCCCAGGTAGTTGGTCATAAAGTGTGTGGTACAGGCTCTGTCCTACAGTCTTAGAGGGGCAGAGGTTATTGGTGTAGGCAGAAGTATCTGGCTGCAGTAGGGGGTCAGACTCTGATCAAGGCAGGGGTCTGACAGCTGTCCTCTGAGTGTCTGTGAGGAAAGTGCATCCCTGTTCTGTAGAGCACACGGGTGGGTTCTGCAGAAGGGCGGTGGGTACCCAATGCTTTTGGTTGTAAGTTCTGGGAGGTACTACTTATCCTTGGAGCCCTGTCACAGGTGGCTAGGTATTGTGGGTGGAGCCACCAGTCCTTAGGCCCCTGATGTGGGGAGGTGAAGACCCTGTTTAATAGGCAAAGCAGTGTCAAACATCAAACACCCATCTTTCCACCGTCCAGCTGAGACAGTTGCAGTCTGGCAACAAGGGCCTATTCTCCTGAAATGGGCCCACGCAGGTCCATGCTGGGGTGAAAGGTATTCAAAGCCCATGGACTGTCTGTGCCTGAACGAGAGCTGCTTCTGTCCTGAGCTCCCCAGCTTAATTGAGCTGACAGATTATCTTTCCCCCAGTTGTGAACTTATACCTTCTTCAAGGATGGAAAAATGGCTCAGAGTGGTACCAGGGCCTATCTCAGACCCAGGGAAGTTGACAGCCACTGAAACCGGCTTGGGGGCTGGGGGCGTGGTAAAATAAACACAAGTAATTAGCTTTTGCTGAGAGTGCCGTTCTTCTCTTGTTCTGGAGGTGTGAGTAGTCTGTGTAGCTTGCTGTCTTTCCCTGAGCTAAACGCCTCTGGAACGCTACTGCCAGCCCCACTGCTGTCGCTCCAGGGAATGGTGCCTGAGGGTTCCTGGCTATTCAGGTCCAGTAACTCCTCTCCACTTCTGAATAGTCTCTCCCTCCCCCTGCCACTGAGTCTGTTTTCTAACTTTGCCTTTGATGTTCAGGGCTCCTAGCTTGTCATAAATATAATCGTTTCACTTGTGTTTTCGGGTCTTTTTTCTAAGAGGGATCACTGGCAGCGTCTCACTACTCTGCCGTCTTGGCCTCGCCTCTCTAATATAATCAACAATTTTTTGAAAAAAGAAAGAAAAGAGTGAAACCTGTAGAAACAACAAATAACAGAATGAGAGCCACAGAAAAACTAGATATTGGAGCTATCAGACAAAGACACTAAAATAACTCTATTATGTTCAAAGAAATACAGGCAAGACTTAAAAACTTGGTAAAAAGCTAGAAACTAAGAAAAAGATGAACTTAGAAAGTCAACTGAAAACTATAGCTGAAGTTAAAATATTAATGTATGTATATAACAGCAGATTAAAAATGCTGAAGAGAGATTTAGTGAACTGGAAGATATGTTGGAAAAAAATAGAGGCATAGACAAAAGAAAATATATATATAATATAAAAAGGAATAAGATACAGAGAATACAATGAGAATATCTAGCATAAGATACTTTAAGAAGGAAGAAAAAGAATGAGGCAGAAGAACTGAGATTATGGCTGAGAATTTTCTTCAAATGATTAAAAATATCAAGTCACAGATCCTAGAAGGCTTACAAAACCCAAACCAAAAAAAAAAACAACAAAGCCACTGCTGTCGAGTCGATTCCGACTCAAAGCGACCCTATAGGACAGAGTAGACCTGCTCCGTAGAGTTTCCAAGGAGCGCCTGGTGGATTCGAACTGCTGACCTTTTGCTTAGCAGCCATAACATTTAACCACTACGCCACCAGGGTTTCCTTATAAGACCCATGTAGGGTAAATACAAAGAAATTCGTATCTAGGTACATCATAGTAGCACTGCTGAAGCCAAAGACAAAAAAAAAATCACAAAAAACAAATAATTTAACACCAAAAGAAGAGATTATCTTTAAAGGACAAACAAAAAAACTGATGACTTCTCTACAGAAATAGTGAAAACCCTAAGACAATAAGATGATATATTTAAATTATAGAGAGAAAATACATGGCAACCCAGAACTCTATGCTGAGGAAAAACATCATGCGTGAGCAAAGACCTTTTGTTTTCAGACAAAACCTAGATAAGTTAACATCAGCATGCCTACATTAAAGAAAATTCCAAAGGTATTCTTCAAGCAGAAAGAAAATAAGGTGAATGGCTTAACATGCAAGAAGGAATGAAAGTTAATGAAATGGGTAAAAATAGAGGATTACTGACTGCATGACATAATAAGAATAGACTTTATTGGGTTTAAAATATGTAAGAAATTGAAATGTATGATAACTACAGCATTTTGACTTTTATGGCTTTATGGTCAGGAAACATGTTGTGTAATATTTTGATGTTTCGGATTCTGTTAATGCTTGCTTTGTGGCCTAATACGTGGTCTATTCTCAAGAATGCTCCATGAGCGTTAGAAAAGAAAGTTTACTTGACTACTGTTGGGTGAAGTGTTGTGTTTAAGTCTATGAGATCAAGTTGGCTGATTGTGGTATTTAGATCTTCCGTGTCTTTATTGAGCTTCTTTATGGATATCCTGTCTGTCATCAGAAGTGGTATGTTGAAGTCTTCTACTATTATTGTGGAGCTATTTCTCTTTTCAGTGCTATTTGAGTTTGTTTTATGTATTTTGGAGCCCTGTCATTGGGTATATAAGTATTTATTATGATTTCGTCCTCCTGGTATATTGACCCTTTAATCATTATATAGTGTATTTCCTTTTCCTTTGTGGCGGATTTTACTTTAAAGCCTGTTTTATCAGAGATTAATATTGCCACTCATTTTTTATTGTTGTCTGCTTGATATATATATATATATATATATATATATATATATATATATATATATATATATATATATATATATACTTGTTTTTTCCCATTCTTTGAGATTTAGTTTATGTCTTTGAGTCTATGGTGTGTCTCTTGCAGTCTGCATACAGACGGATCATGTTTTTTAATCCATTCTGCTACTCTCTGTCTCCTTATTGATGCAATTAAACGATTTACATTTATCGTAATTATTCATAGTTATGAGTTTAGTGCTGTCATTTTCGTCTTTTTTGTGTATGTGTTGTTGACATTTTCCTTATTCCAGTTAATTTTCTCTGTTGAGTAGTTGTTCTTTGTGCATTTTCTTTCCATTCTCTTCATTTTTGTTGCCTTTGTATTTACTGCTAATTAATTTTTTTCTGTGCTGAATCGTTTTTCTTTTTAGTCTTTCATCTTTTTCCTTGTTGCTTTTGTATTTGCCGAAAATTTATGTTTTCCTTTTTTTTTATTTTAATGTGTAGGATTGTTAGTTTCCTTTGGGTTACCTTAACATTTACCTCTGTTTTTCTAAATTTAAACCAATCTTTTATTTCTTTATATCGTCTTGACTTCCTCTCCATATGAAAGATCTATGACTACATTATTTAGTCCCTCTTTTTTCTCTTAATGTTGTCATCTTTTACAGATCGATGTCTATGTTTCTATATTTTCAGTGTTTTAGCATTGATTTATTTGTGACGTCCCTATGTGAGTTGATATCTGGTAGTTCTGTCCCGTGTTCTAGTCTTGGGTTGTTAGCTGATGTTATTGATTTTCTAAATGGAGAACTCACTTTATTATTTCTTGTCATATTGGTTAGGTTTTTAAAAATTCCCTTAACTTCTGCTTATCTGGAAATGTCCTAATTTCACCGTCATATTTGAGAGACAGTTTTGCTGGATATATAATTCTTGGCAGGCAATTTTTTTTTTCCTTCAGGGCTTTGTATATGTCCTTCTTGCCTGCATGGTTTCTGCTGAGTAGTCCGAGCTTAGTCTTACTGACCCTTCTTTATAGGTGACTTTTTGTTTATCCCTAGCTACTCTTAAAATTCTCTCTTTATATTTGGTTTTAGCAAGGAAGATTATAATATGTCCTCGTGACTTTATCTTGGCATCGACCTTGCGCGGGGGTTCAGTAAGCATCTTGGATAGATATCTTCTTATCTTTCACAAGATCAGTGAAGTTTTTAGCCAAGAAGTCTTCAACAATTCTCACTGTGTTTTCTGTTATCCCTCCACCCCCCGCCCTGATTCTGGTGTTCCAATCACTCTTGATAGAGTCCCGCATAATTCTTAGATTTTCTTCAATTAAAAAAAATTGCTTTATCTGATTTTTCCTCAAGTTGGCATCAAGTGCTTTATCTTCAGTCTCACTAATTCTGACTTCCAGTGCCTCAATTCTGCTCCTCTCATTTTCTATTGAGTTGCCTAATTCTGAAATTTTATTGTTACTCTTTTGGATTTGCTTGCTGTCTTTCTATGGATTCTTGCAGCCTGTTACATTTGTCATTATACTCTTGTATAACCTTCTTAAGTTCCTCTATGTTTTATCTGTGTGTTCCTTGGCTTGTTCTTTGTTTTGCCTGATCTCCTCCTGGATCTCTTGAAGAGCTCGGTCTCTTAATCTTTTAAATTCTACCTCCAGTAATTCCTGGAATTTCTCTTCATTTGGAAGATTTCTTGATTTGTTGTTTTGGGAGCTTCCTGAATCCATCATGGTCTGCCTCTTTATGTTATTTGATATTTACACTTGTCTCTGAGCCATCAATAAGTTATTATATTCATTTATTTTATGTTTGCTTACTGAGTCGGAATCTACTTGCTGGCACTGGGGTTTTTTTTTTTTTTTTTTTTGGTGTACTGTGTCCTAGCTTCTTGTTTTATTTTGATAAGCCCAAATAGGCTGCTTGGGTGTGCTAGTTTGGTTATTGGCACCTTTGAAGCTCTTACATCCTGTCACCAGGTGATCAGAGCTGTTACTAGGTATGTGAGCCTCGGAGCCCTTTTACATGTCTTGTATATATTCAGCTCAGGTGTACAGGTAGTCGGTCACCAAGTGTGTGGTGTAGGCTCTCACCTACAGTCCTACATAGACAGGGTTGATTGCTGTAGGTACAGGTGTCTGGCTACTGTGGGGGGAATGATTGCCCCTGAGTGTCTGGGAGGAAAGTATGTCCCTGTTCCCAACAGCACATAGGTGGGTGGGTTTTGCAACCAGACCATGCGCACCCAGTGCTGTTGGTTGTAAGGACTGGGATTCACCACTTATTTTTGGACTCCTGAATTGGGTGGCTAGGTGGCATGGGTGGAGCCACCAACCCTTAGGTCACTGATGTGGGTAGGTGAGGACCCTGCTTAATTGGCAGAAAGTTGTCAAATATCACGAATTTGCCACTCCACTTTATAGCTGATACATTTGAAAATAGGCTTCAGGTATATACCCTGTTGTAGTGTGGTAATGAAGGCCTATGCTGTTGAAATGGGCCCACACAGATCTAAACAAGGGTGAAAGGCATTCAAAGTCCTTGGACCCCTTATGTCTGTTCCTTCCCTGAGTTTCTGGCTTAGGAGAGCTGGCAGATTATTTTTTGTTGTTTGTTCCTGCTCCAGGGCATGTGATAGTTCCTACTTCTGGCCCAGGGGACCCAGAAATAGCCGAAGCTGGTCCAAGACTAAAAACAGAGAGGGAGGAAGCAGGTAAATGGGAGAGATGTTCTTCCCAAAGGGGATGACTTTTGATTTGTGTGGCATTTTAGATGCATGTACTTATCTTTTGCCAACTTAGCACTGCTTTTCACTGGTTCTGGAGACTTATGTAGACTTTCCACCACTCGGTCTCTTCTGATGTGGAAAACGTCCCGAACATCACTGCTTGCCTCACCGCACATGCCATCCAATCCAGCCTGCAGGGTGCTGGCTTCTGCCGGGTCAGGTCTGTCAACGTCTCACAGCTTCTGAACCATATCCACCTCCCCCTGCCACTAAGTCCAATTCTGTAACTTCACCTATGATGTTCAGGGCTCCTAGATTGTCATATATAATCTATTTACTTCTCTGGGTCTTTGTTATAAGAGGGTCTACATAAAGCATCTGACTACTCTGCCATCTTGGCCTGACCCCCTACAAGAGACATTTTTTATCACATTCCTGAATCTGACACTATCACAGAAACTTATCTCTGAGAAAATGAAATAGGGGTGAGGCAGTAGGCAGAACAAACTTGTTGGGTTGGAGTTGATTCTGATGTATAATGACCCTATAGGTCAGAGTAGAACTGCCTCATAGGGTTTTCAAGGAGCGGCTGTTGCATTTGAACTACTGGGCCAGAGTATATTTGGAGCACTGGTGGTGCAGTGGTTAAGAACTCAGCTGCTAACTAAAAGCTTGGCAGTTCGAATACATTAGCTGCTCCATGGAAACCCTATGGGGGCAATTCTACTCTGTCCTATAGCGTTGCTATGTGTTGAAATCAATTCACCAGCAATGGGTTTAGTTTTTTGGTTTACATGCCTACGTGAGTAAAATTTGTCTTGAATCTCTAAACTTAATTCTAATGTAAGAATGAAATTGTAGCACTTCTCCATAAAGGTTTGTCTTAAGTCATCAGGATAAAAACCAAACCCACTGCAGTCGAGTCGATTCTGACTCATCCCGACCCTATAGGACAGAGTAGAACTGTCTGATAGAGTTTCCAAGGAGCGCCTGGTGGATTTGAACTGCCGTCCTCTTGGTTAGCAGTCGTAGCACTTACCCACTGTGCCACCAGGGTTTCCTTATCAGGATAAGCCTGTGCTAATTTATTGGGTACCTTCAGGAATTCTTCATCAGTTATATTCACGTTAAGAAGGAAAAAAAAATATCAGAAAGAACTTCATACATCTTCACCATTCGTTTCATGCAAGATTCAAGTGTGTCAGTGAGGATGGTTATGTGAAATTGACCCCTGGCACTCAATACTTCTGGAGCATTTCTGTCATTTATTTGTTTCTTTTAATGCTTCTGTAACAATAAACTGCTTTATAATCAGTATTTGGCAGTATTTGTTTTATTGTGTTTTCAAAATATTCTCTTATGTAAATATCTTGTTAATAGCTGGTAGAGATCTATGCATGTCTATAAATCTACTTCTGAATCTTGGAGAATTGACTTGTCAAATGAAAATGATGCGATATATTATTATACATAACAAACATAAATATATGGTGTGTGTTTACTTTTTGTTGGCGACGTTTTAAGCTTCTGTTCTGGTATCTCCTTTTTGTGACTGGTCTTCAGCAATATTCTCTATGGTACCTAGAATCTGAGTGTGTGATTCCAGGATTGCACTCGTTGCTATAGCATGTGCTTCCCAGTGGGTATTAGAAAGACATTTTAATGCTGATCATTGCCTATGAACAGCTCATCGGCGAATAGAGATGGCAAAAAATTTGTAAAATATCTGAATAGAAGAAAACATTTTTTCACAAAAATTCATTGTGATACATCCTACAAAATTAAGTGAACATGCAGCACCTTGGTATGAAAATGACATATTCATTACATTCCAGAATTTTCTGTTGCATGCCTTTATAATGCAGTGACATTTCACAGCATTGTCGTAGAATTGGTCTCTGCACTTTGAAAAACCAATTTCGCAAACTTCGGCTAATTAGTGAAACACTTGGTTTACAATGCCTTTGAGAGCTAATGCGATGTGTTCTCCTGACTCGCTTGGTGCATGTTATGCCTTCTTTCCCTCAAGTTTCTTTAATTTGTAATGGAAATGTCTAGCTTGTACCTTTTGTGCCATTGTACCTTTGGAAGCAGATAACTTGTGTCCTAGATTTCACAGATGAAGAGGGATTTTTGAATTTTGGACTTGGACTTGATTTAAGACTTTTTCTATGCTATGATGGGATGAGGAAACCCTGGTGGCATAGTGGTTAAGTGCTACGGCTCCTAACCGAAAGGTCGGCAGTTCGAATCTGCCAGGCGCTCCTTGGAAACTCTATGGAGAAGTTCTACTCTGTCCTATAGGGTCTCTATGAGTCAGAATCGACTGGACGGCAGTGGGTTTGGTTTTGGTTTGTGATGGGATGAATATGTTTTCCATTTGCAAGAATGTGATTTTGGGGGGGACCAAGGGGTAGAATGTCATGGATTGAATTATGTCCCCCCAAAAATGTGTGTATCAAGTTGGATAAGCCATGTGAGGTTGTCCTCCATTTTGTGATGGTAATTTTATGTTGAGAGGATTAGGGTGGGATTTTAACACCTCCCTGATCTGAGATACAGGGAGTTTCCCTAGGGTGTGGCCTGCACCACCTTTTATCTCTCAGGAGATGAAAGGATAGAGAGTTGGGGACCTCATACTACCAAGAGCAGAGCATGTCCTTTGGACCCGGGTTCCCTGTGCCTGAGAAGCTCCTTGACCATGTGAAGATGGAGGACAAGGACCTTCTTCCAGAATCAACAGAGAGAGAAAGCCTTCCCCTGGAGCTGACGTCCTGAATTTGGACTTGTAACGTACTAGACTGTGAGAAAATAAATTTCTCTTTGTTAAAGCCATCCACTTATGGTATCTGTTATGTCAACACTAGATGACTAAGGCAGCGATGATTTTAGCTTCTGTTTTGGTGTTTCCTTTTTGTATCTGGTCTTCAGCAATATTCTATATGGCGCCTAGAATCTGAGTGTGTGATTCCAGAATTGTGATTGTTGCTATAGCATGTGCTTCCCAACGTGTATGAGACATTTCAATGCTCAATCATTGCCTGAATATGTTTTAAGAACAGCTCATCAGTGAGTAGAGGTGGCAAAAAATTTGTAAAGTAACTGAATATTAGAAAAAACATCAATTGCTTTTGGACAAAAAAAAAATCTATTGTGATACATCCTACAAAATTAAATGAATGTGCAGCACCTTGGTATGAAAATGGCATATTAATTTCATTCCAGAATTTTCTGTTGTATGCCTTTGTAATGCAGTGACGTATTGGCAGCATTGTCATAGGATTGGTCTCTGCACTTAGAAAAATCAATTTTGCAAACTTCACATAATCAGTGAAACACTTGTTTTGCAATGTATTCACCAGTATGATTTTTTAAGCTAGGAAATGTGATAAATCACCACACAGGTTTTCTATCTGTTGGAGATATGGATCTTTAAACAATACTTAGCTGGCCGGTATGAGAAGGCTCAGAAGTGGAATCCACAGACAAAATGAAATATCGAGCTATACTTATTTCACTGACAATAGTTGATTGAACTTCATCATTTATCAAGATTATAAATTTTTTACACATTATTTTAGAATTATAGGATGGATTGCCCTTTCCTGTGTTACCGTATTTTGAGATGTGACTTGCTAAAAATAGATCAAATGGGCAACAAGTTGAAGTCAACTTTAAAATTTTCCGTTTCGTGAGGACCCAAAGACTTCATTTCTTTTTCACGAAGATAGTCCACATTCAGTGATTGTTATGACAACAATGACACATTACAAAATGGCTTTTCAATACTGATGTTCATTAATTTGTGATTCCAGTTCATAAATTAAGCCAGAACAATGCGTTTGGTTTAAATATGATAACATAATCACTGTGAATTGAACTATTTTCATGTTTACTGATCCTATTCAATTTGCACCAATTGCTAAATTCATCTGTAACAATTCGAGAATTAAATGAGGATGACGGGTTTGTTTGATTAGTAGGTTTGCAAACAAAACAATGCACAGAGCTGACTGATGGAGATTGTAGTAGCCACTACCTCTTATAATTTTCATCATTAACTTTGCACTCTAGAAAAATTTCTGGTTACAGAACTTTGTTTACCGTCCAGGAATTTTCAACAAAAATTTACAAGTGGACAACTGTGATGTTGACTATCACTTGGGCCTCTTTTGATCCAGTAATTTACTTCGTTGGAAGAAAATTATTCCACAAGGCAGGATCTGCATTTCTGTTATTTATGGGGTCTGCAGTTGTGACAATTTAATATTCTTAGTTTCACTTTCTAGATCATTACTAATTTTTTTTTTTTTAATACAGCAAGAAATGGATGCAGAATTTGGAACAAATTCTGTTTGTATTGCTATCGTTAATTTCAGCACTAGTGGTACTAGTAGGATGATTCCCACCCATTAAGCACGTACCTTTAATGGAAGAAGTCTCTTCTGATTTATTACATTCTAAAAAGGAATTTTGGAATTGTCTTTAGGGATTCACAAATCATTTTCTTTTTATCTTCTGCAGGCTTCCATTTTTGCACTCCACTTAGTTATTGCCATTTCATTTTGCCTGGATTGAAAATTATGTCACGTTTTAAGTTTGATTCTACCTTAACAATAAATTTGAACAATAGAAAATAAATTTATAAAACAGGTAGTTTATAAATAAAATTTACTTTAGAATTTAGACATTAACACAAAAAATTTATATTTGAAAATTAAATAACTCATTGCTGTGGATTAAATTTTAACTAACAGTGACCCTATTGGACAGAATAGAACTGCACAGTAGGGCTTCTTAGAAGAGGCTGGTTGAAACCTTTTAGTTTCAGCCAAGCTCTTAACCACTCTTCCACCAGGGCTACATTTGAAAATTAGTAAGTAAAAATGTTAATTTGGACCGTGAGATTTTGTTCTTCAGGTCTTAGATAGTCCAAAGAAATAGTACATGATATCCTTCTCCATGGACTAATTCCTCCTGAAAACAGGTCCAAAGTATGTAGGATGTAGTCCAGCCATCTTTGCTTGTAGGCTAGGGTACATTCTGGTTATACTTCTTTCAAGATAGATTTTTTTGTTCTTTTGGCAGTTCATGGTGTGTTCAGAATTCTTCACCAACACGACAATTAAAAGGCATCAATTATTCTTCGGTCTTCCTTATTCATCAGCCAGCTTTCCCACACATACGAGGCCACTGAAAACACTGTGGCTTGGATCAGTTGCATCTTAGTTTTCAAGGTGATGTCTTTGCTTTTCAACACTTCAGAGATCTTTTGCAGCCGATTTGCCTAATGCAATGTATCTTTTGATTTCTTAACTGCTGTTTCCATGGGTGTTGATTGTGGATCCAAATAAAATGAAATCCTTGACAACCTCAATCTTTTCTCCGTTTATCATGATGTTCCTCATTGGCCCAGTTGTGAGGATTTTTGTTTTCTTTATGTTGAGGTACAATCTATACTGAAGGCCGCGGTCTTTGATCTTCATCAGTAAGTGCTTCAAGTCCTCTTATCTTTTAGCAAGCAGGGTTGTATTATCTGCAAAATGCAGGTTGTTAAAGAGTCTTCCTCCAATCCTGATGTCGTGTTCTTCATATAGTCTAGCTTCTCAGATTATATGCAGATTAAATAAGTATTGTGAAAGGATACAACCCTGACACACACCTTTCCTGACTTTAAATCGCGCAGTATCACTTTTTTCTGTTTGAACGTCTACCTCTTAATCAGGTTCCTCATCAGCACAATTAAGTGTTCTGGAATCCCCACTCTTCGCAATGTTATCCATAATTTGTTATGATCCAAGCAGTCAAATGCCTTTGCATAGTCAATAATACACAGGTAAACATCTTTCTGGTATTCTCTGCTTTCAGCCAGAATCGATATGACATCAGCTATGATATCCCTCCTTCCATGTCCTCTTCTGAATCCTGCTTAAATTTCTGGCAGTTCCCTGTCAATGTACTGCTGCAGCTGCTTTTGAATGATTTTTAGCAGAGTATTACTTGCATGTGATATTAATGATATTGTTTGATAATTTCCACATTTGGTTGGATCACCTTTCTTAGGAATAGGCGTAAATATGGATCCTTTCCAGTTCGTAGGCCAGGTAGGTGTATTCCAGATTTCTTGGGATTAGACAAGCAAGCGATTCCAGTGCTGCATCCATTTGGTGAAACATCTCAGTTGGTATTCCATCAATTCTTGGAGGTTTTTTTCTCTCACAAATTCCTTCAGTGCAGCATGGACTTCTTCCTTCAGTACCATCGGTTTCTGATCATATGCTACTTCCTGAAATAGTTGAAGGTCGACCACTTCTTTTTGGTATAGTGACTGTGGCTATTACTTTCATCTTCTTTTGATGCTCCTGCGTCATTTAATATTATACCTGTAGAATCCTTCAGTATTGCAACTCAAGGGTTGAATTTTTTCTTCAGTTCTTTCAGCTTGAGAAATGCTGAGTGTGTTCTTCCCTTTTGGTTATCCATCTCCAGATCTTTACACATGTCATTATAATACTTTTTCTTCTCAAGCCGCTCTTTGAAATCTTCTGTTCGGCTCTATTTACTTCATCATTTCTTCCTTTCACTTTAGCTACCCGACATTCAAGAGCAGGGTTCAGAGTCTCTTCTGACATCCGTTTTGGTCTTTTCATTCTTTCCTGTCTTTTAAAGGACCTCTTGCTTTCTTCATGTGTGATGTCCTTGATGTCATTCCACAACTCGTCTGGTCTTCAGTCGTTAGTGTTGAACACGTAAAATGTATTCTTGAGGTGGTCTCTAAATACAGGTGAGATATACTCAAGGTCGTACTTTGGCCCTTTTTGACTTATTCTACTTTTCTTCAGTTTCAACTTGAACTCCCATATGAGTAATTGACACTCTGTTTCACAATGGATCCCTGGTCTTGTTCTGACTGATGATATGAGTTTTCCCATCTTCTCTTTCCACAGATGTAGTCAGTTTGATTCCCGTGTATTCCATCTGGTAAAGTCCACGTGTATAGCTGCCGTTTATGTTGGTGAAAAAAAAAATATTTGCAGTGGATGAGTCACTGGTTTTGCAAAGTTCTTTCATGAGATTTCTGGCACCATTTCTATCAGCAATGCTGTATTTTCCAACTACTTTTCCTTCTTTGTTTCCAACTTTAACATTCTAATGACCAGTAAGTATCAATGCATCTTGATTGCATGTTTGATCAATTTCAGGCTGCAGAAGTTGTTTAAAATCTTCAATTTCTTTATCTTTGGCATCAGTGGTTGGTGCATAAGTTTGAATAGTCATATAAACTGGTCTTCCTTGTAAGTGTATGGATATTAGCCTATCAGTGACAACGTTGTACTTCAGGCTAGATCTTGAAATGTTCTCTTTGGTGATTAATGTAACGTCATTCTTTTGACTCTGATGGAATATCCATGTTTGTAAGACTGCTCACAGACTGTTTCACAATAGAGTTTTCTGGTACTGCAATATCTACCACTAATCTCTGTGATGCCTGTGAATTGGCAAAATAAGAATAGTGCTATAGATTTCTTCCAAATACAGAAAACATAATTATGAAAATGTTCTTGCTACTGATTATATTCTTTACTAATCTGTTCGTATGGGACTTTTGATACTTCACTTGAAAAATGAGTCCAAGGTACTGTGATGTGATTGTTTACTTTGTGTGGCCTTTCTAGCCATGGTCTTATAATGTCCACCCTGGTGCTTGGGCAGGACTGTGTGATAGGGTAATTGTGGCTCACCAAGGGGATTGTTTAGATTTCCCTTCAAAGAGAACCAGTTCCAGAGCAAAGAGGAGGATTCAACTCCCATCAAGGAAGAACAGCCAGGAGCTGAGCATATATTATGGACCTGAGATCCCTGTACTGAGAGCTCCTAGAAACAGGAGACTGAGATAGAGAGAGGCAGCTGTAACCCTGAAGATGGTAAGATGCCATGGCAGGAGAGACCAAGCAACAGGGACCCGGCTATAGGAGATGATGGCCCATGGAGAAGGAAAGCTGAGTGCCTTGGGAGAGAGGCCCAAGGCCAGGCAGAGGCAAGCCTATGAGCACAGGAGGGAAGAGGCTGTCCTGATAGAGGAACTGTATTCTGAGTGTCTTTGAGCCTGAGCTATAACTGTTACTTCCCTAATAAACCCCATAATCGTGAATATGGACTGTGAGTTCTGTGTGGCCATTGCAATGAATTATTGAATCCAGCAGAGAAGTAGGGAGTGCTGTGTGAGGGACAGTTAGTGTCAGAGTTAGTGAAGATGGTGGAGAGAGGATAGTTTTTTCACCAATGCCTTCAATGCAGCTTCGATTTCTTCCTTTTATACCATCAGTTCTTGATCTTATGCTACCTCTTGAAATGGTTTAAAATTATCCAGTTCTTCTGCAGTAGCTATATTAATATCAGACAAATTATACTTCAGAGAAAGGAGTATTATTGGGAATAAGAAGGGACATAACATAATAAAGGTTCAGTTCTCCAAAAAGATACAACAATCCTAAATGTGTATGTATTTAACAACAGGGCTCCAAAATACAAAAATTAATAAATCTGGAAGGGGAAATGGACAAATACGCATTTATAATTGATATCAGTACTTTTCTATCAATAATTAATACAGCCCTGCTAGTTGAAGTCCAAAGCATCTGTATGAACCACTCATGGATGTCTATGTGTGTGTCTATGTATGTGTGTGTACGTGTGTATGTATGTATATAGTATAAAGACAAGTAATACAGAAATAAACATAGATATATGTAGTAGTCCTTGGGAGGTGCAAACGGTTAGTGCATTCAGCTGCTAACCAAAATGTTGGAGGTTTGAGTCCACCCAGAGGCACTTCGGAAGAAAGACTTGGTGATCTACTTTTGAAAAATTAGCCATTGAACTGACACACTTGTGTGTCAGTACTACTCTGACACACATGGGGCGAGGGATCACCATGAGTCAGATCAGCTTGATAGCAAGTGAATGATTTTTTTATTCATTCTGCCAATGTTTGTCTTTTAATTGGTATGTTAGGCTGGGTTTCTAGAGAAGCAAAACCAGTGAGGTATATATATATATTTATTTATTTATATATAAATAGATTTATATCAAGGAAATGGCTCACGAGGCTGTAGAGGCTGGTAAGTCTCAAGTCCATGGGTCAGGCTGGTGGCTTCTCCTGACTCACATAGATTCAGGGACTGCAGAACTCAAGATCTGCAGGTCATACAACAGGTCTGTGCCTCACAGGCTGCAAAAGGTGACAAATCTCAAGATCGGCGGGTAAGCTGGCAGGCCGCAGCTCACGGACTGCGGAGGCTGATGAATCCCAAAATTGGAAGGTAAGCTGAGAGTTCAAGTCCCCAAAACTTGAGATCAGATGAAGAGGAGCCAGCTGCAGGATTCAGAGTGAGCAAAAGCTCAAGAGCCTTGCCAGAAAGTCCACCTATATTGGATGCAGTCCACACCCCTGAGGAAACTCCCTTACATCTGATTGGCTACTCACAGCAGATCCCATCATGGAGGTAATCACATTATATCACATCTCATCATAGAAATGATTGCATCGTTATACGACTGCTAAACTACATCATAACTGCCAAAGCACTGAGAATCATGGTCCAACAAAGTTGACACACAACTTTAATGATCCCAATTGTAAATTTAATCTATTTATATTAAAGCAATTAATGATAAGGAAGGACTTATATCTTCTACTTCGTAGTAGGTCATATACGTATTTTGTTTCTCATTTTCTTCACTACTGTCCACTTTTGTGTTTGACTGATTTTTTTCAAGTGTACAATTTTGATCCTCTCCTTATTTCCTTTCCTTATATTTTTTAACTTCTTAGTGGTGACCATGAGGATTACAATTAATATCTTATATTTATAACAATCTTCTTTTAATTAATACGATTTTAGCTTCAACAGTATACAAAATTCTGCTTTTATTCAGCTCAGTTACCTCCCCTACTTACATTACTGTTACAAAAATTGCGTCTTTATACTTTGTGTGTCCATTAAGAGAGATGTGTAAGTGTTTTTATGCATTCGTGCTTTAAATCATATATGAAAAAAAGAGAGGCGTGATATAAAAATATTACTGACTTTGTTTTATCTAAGTAGTTACCTTTACGGAATCTTTGTTTCTTTTTATGGCTTCCAGTTACTGTCTAGTGTCCTTCCATGCCAGCCAGAATGATTCCCTGTAGCATTTCTCATAAGGCAGTTCTGCCACTAACACACTTCCTCAGGTTTTGTGTATCTGGGCAAGTCTTAATTTTGCCTTCATTTTTGAAAGGTAGTTTTGCTAGATATTGACATCTTGGTTCATGGTTTTGTTTCTGTATTTTTTTTCCAGTATCTTAAATACATCATCCCACTATTTTCTTCTCTCAATGGTTTCTGATAAAAAATCAACAGTTAAACTTGTTGAGACTCTCTTGTACCTTAGGAGTCACTTATCTCTTGCTGTTTTCAAGTTTCTGTCTTCATCTTTTGACATTTTGATTATGTCTGTCTGTGGATATCTATGTATTTATTGTCCTTTGAGTTTATTGAGCTTCCTGAATATCTAGATGACATCTGGAAACTTCCAGTCATTACGTTTTCAAATATTCTTTCTGTCCTTTCATCTTTCTTTCCTTTCTGGGACTCCCTTAATGAGTATATTGGTATGCTTGATGTTGTCCCGCAGGTCCCTTACTTAGGCTCTGTTCATTTTCTTCATTCTTTTTCCTTTATGCTCCTCAGTTAGAACAATTTCAGTTGTGCTTTTTCAAGTTTGCATTTTCCTGCTTTCTTGCTCAAATCTGCTGTTGAGCTCCTCTAATGAAATTTTTATTTCAGCTGTTCTACTTTTCAGCTCTATAATTTCTATTTGGTTCTTTTGTATAATGTTTCTTTATTAATATTTTCTACTTGTTCATACATTCTTCTCTTGGTTTCCTTTTTTGTGTGTGTCTATGGTTTCTTTAGCTCTTTGAGGATATTTAAGACAATTGGTTTAAAATCTTTGTCTAGTAATCCCAATATCTGTGTTTCCTTAGGGATGCTTTCTGTTCATTTCTCTTCTTTCTTTCTTCTTAACAAATGAACCATCCTTTTCTTTTTCTTTTTATGACTTAAAATAGTGTGTTGAAAACTGGATATCTTAAATATTATAATGTAACTCTGGAAATCAGATTCCCTCCTGTTGTTAGGGTTTTTTTTTTTTTAATTGTTGAGGGCCAGTCATCCACATGCTTAATGATGTTTCCAAACTATTTCTGCAAAGATTGTATGTCTTCTCATGTGTGGACACTGAAGTTCTGTTCTGTTATCTCAGCAGTCAGTTCATGACCTGACAGTGATTTCTTTAATGGGTTTAATATGCTGTGGAATTGCTTTTGGAAGCTTAGAAAAGGCAATGGCCCACATTCTACTAAGTGGAAATGTCAGACCTGCTGTGTCAGATGTTGGAAGAGGGATTAAAGGCCTCCAATATGTGGGCATGTCTGAGTTAGTCTTCTATAAGACCATTTCTTGGAGGTCCTGAAGGATACCCATTTCATCAAAAGAATAAGGAATGTGGACATGAGGGAGCACCAGCAACACAGAGCTTACCAATACGTATACTTTGTAGGGTGTCCCTGGACGCCACAAACAGTTAAGTGCTTGACTATTATCAGAAAGTTTGGCAGTTTGAACGTACTCAGAAGGTCCTTGGAAGACAGTCCTGGACATCTGCTACTAAAAGATGAAAGCATTAAAACACTGTTGAACAGTTTGTTCTACTATGTCCACATGGGGTGGTCATGAGTCAGAAATGACTTGATGACAACTAACAGCAACAATTGTCTATAGGTTCAGGTTGTTAGTGGGAGCTGGGCTGCCTAGTAGCAATGCAAATCATGGGATCCCAGCTCAACAGAGGACAGGTAGAAGTACTTAACTGTCGGAAACAAGTTGTGTGTGATAACAATAACGGTCAGCAGGTCAGAGTAGTAGTTATCTATTGGGGCATAATAGATTATCCTCAAACTTAGTAGGTGTGAGATAAATGGAAAGTTAATATTCAACTCATTCTGATAAATTTGGAACTAGACAAAAATTTTGGTATCACTCAACATAGTTTTAAGGTGAAGGAATAAACTATAAAATTTAAATAACTAGTATAAGTATAATAAGAGATTTTTCAAATAATGATGATATAGTTGCATACCTGAATAAAAGACAAATACATCAAAATCAATGGTTTCTCTCCAGTATAGACATGAGGGTTTCAAATTTGCAGGGGTGAGAAGGACAGACCGTTCTCTTTCCCCTACTACTTGACTGGATCAAACTGTGTTCAAAATTGTAAAATATTTAGGAAACTATTGTTTTGACCAGAGCAGCAAAGGACTTCTATGACAAAAACTAAAGTACGTAAAATGAAACCTGAATGTATGCAAAAAATATGCCATATTTTCAAATGAGAAGTCTTTCAATTAAATGGAGGTCCCTAAAACTAATATATAAGTGGAATGTATTTCCAGTCGGAATATTAAGAGAGTTGTTTTTGAATTGTATACAGTAATCTTATGCTACAGATAGTACAGTAGATAACAGAGGATGTTGCTGGTGTTAGGAGACTTGGAGTCCATTTCTGACTCATAGCGATCCCATTTCACTGCCCCATAGGGTTTTCTAGGCTGTGATCATTATTGGAGTAGAACAACAGGTCTTTCCCCTCAGTGCCCCCTGGTGGGTTTGACCTGCCAAACCGTCTTTGAATTAGCAGATGAGCACTTAATCACTGCAACACTACGGCTGCTTTAAAAGGTATAGAGAAGAAAAGCATGAAAAAGCAGGATACTAACAGGTGTCTACCTCTTCAGGTAACAGAACAAATTGATATTACATAGCATAGAAACTGACAAGTCGACCAATGAAACAAAAATCTGCTAAGAAGTCACAATAACCATTGATACAAAGGCGGTATTTTGAGAAAATTACACAGAAAGATAAAAGTTAAGCACTTGAAAAATGAGCAGTGAATTCAAACAGACCGTTCACAGCAAATCCACATGCCCAATAAACATAGTCCAAGTTGCTCAAAAACACTGGTAATTAAGAAAATATCAAAGTCCCAGTGAAACTGGCACAATTTAAAAATCTACACCATCTATAGCTGGCTGGGCTGTGGGGAGAAGGATACTCTGAGACATGGCTGGAAAGTTGCTTTATGACAGCCTTTAGGGGAAAGACATGGTCATGGCTCTGTACTTTTTAAACATACTTTGAACTGGAAATCTTACTCTATGGAGTCTATTCCACAGAAACAGATCCTGTAGTACACAAAGGATAGTTAGTATTGACCAAACACTGACTGTCCATTGATGGTTGAATGATAGATAACTTATGGTAAAGCTACATCATCAATAAATGAGTTGTAGTAGTTGAGTGGGAAAAATATCTGTGAAGTATTATTGAAGTATTACTGAAAAAATCAAGGTGCATGGAGAGACGTGTATATAAAACGAGCACATCTGGGTTAAGCAATATCATTTGAATATGCTTGGATACCTGTTTATGTTTATGAGTGTGTATAAATCTGTGTGCTTGTTTAAGCAAGGAAAGAGAGACTACTTACCACATTGTTAACCTGAATTATCTTGGATTCACTTGCAGGAAGGAACAGGGGGAGGAGAGCTAGATCACGCAGGAAGAGTGGACTTAAAAAGCATGGATGATAATGTTTCCGTTTTAGTAGTATTATGTATGGACGAACAAATCTATCTTAAAGGGAGAAAGCCAGAATATTCCTTAGAAGAAAGGATGGCTTTGGCCATGTTATCAAGAGGGAGGGACCAGTCCCTGGAAAAGGACATCATGCTTGGTAAAGCAGAGGTCCAGTGAAAAAGAGGAAGACCCTCAATGAGATTGATACAGTGGCTGCAACAGTGTGCTCAAATATAACAATGATTATTAAGATTGCACATGACCGGGTGGTGTTTTGTTCTGTGGTGCAAAGGGCCACTGTGAGTCAGAACTGACTTGATAGCTTCTAACAACAACATGTATAAGTCCAGATAAAGTGTACTGAATTTATATCATCTATTTAAATTATTCGTGTAAGTTAAAAGATAAAAAAATATAGGGTCAGTGCCATATCTAATGACTTAAAGAGAATCAAGGTAGAATATCAAGTGAAATAATGGGCGAGAGCAATGTGGGTAGAGTGTGACCAGGCTTCCATAGAAGTAAACACCCCAGCAGATGTACTGGTGTACCTGTGACTGTGTGTATGTGTCCCTGCAGAGAAACGTAGGGAAGGATACACATGTGTCTATTAACATTGGATACCTTGGGGGAGCAGGACCAAATTACATATGAGGGTGGGACCCTGACATAAATTTTTTTGTCATACAAATCTGTAATCTTGCAAATGTAATAAAAAACAATTTCAGAGCTTTGGAAATTCATAAACATCATAGATATATGTATATTTTAAAGTGTTTTGTTAGATATTTAAATTAGGTGAAAATTCTCTAGAATGGCAGACAAAAGATTTTAATCACTGGAAGGAGAGCACACCGCAGAAAGTAATAATCAGATCCAGTGGATTTCTTGTTGTTCTTGGAGCCAGTGAGCTCTTCTGGTCTCTATAACTGGAAAGGACCAAAAATAATTTTGGGAAGTCAGTAGAGTTACCCCTCAAACAAGTCGTGCAAGCACACGTCTACAGCTAAATACAGAAGGCTCGACGCCATGTGCAATTTACTAGGTAACTAATGCACCTCTAGAAGATTCTCTTTCCTGGATATGCTTCTTCCACCTCCTCCCTGCCTAGCCCCACTGGATAACACACCTTTGTGCATTCTAGGCCCCATTCAGGTCTGAGCCTAGATCATAGAGGACATCAACCGGGAAGGTAGCTTTTAAGAAGAAAGATGTTGATGAAAAGATTTCAGAAAGCAGCACCTCCCCAGCCAGCCTCTCCCCACCCTGGGAATGTCAACCCCTCCCACTCTGATACCTCTGAGAATCTCTGATTTTTTGTTTTGGATCCTTAGGAGACTGCAGAATTTACCTGGTCTGAACACCTTGGCTCTTTTCTGCCTGTGACCCTCTCCCTCGCAGGAGCCGTCTCTGTCACTCTGAGGAATACACACAGGACAGACTGTGGACGGAGATGCCCATCCTAGAGGACCTGCCCTACATTCCTCTGCCCCTGAAGGGTTTCCTGTGATACTTTTGGTCTCATCTCCCAGAGAGATGAATACACCCCTGTCATGTCCAGGGCTTCCCCAGACTTGGGATTTGATGTCGCGACTGAGACTGGGGCTTTGTTGTCCACAGTTGAGTCTGGGCCTGAATCTGCCCCTTCCCACCATTACCTCTGATCACCTGTGTTCTCGCTGTTCTCCCTAGGTTTGAAGCCTGTCCTCTCTTTTGGTTCTTTCACCTCAGAGGGCCTTTTTCTTCCAGTTCTTTGACCTCGCGACAGGTCAGATTTGACCACAGGAAAACAACAAAAAAAAAAAATTAGCAAGTTTGTTTGACATGTCAAGACCCGTAATGTACAGTTTGATTTAAAGGAGAAGAAAAAGTTCCAAAGCTCTACCCCTTCCCATAGGACATGCTCTACAGGAAATATCCTGCAAGCCCTGGATCAACTCTTATCCAGAAATGGTTAACACCCAGGGGGATTTTTCTACACCACCTCCCACTTACATTCCCCTAATGTGGCAAAAAGGATGCATCCCAATCATAAACCCAAATTCACCCTAGGAGACCAGAAGACATGGCTGGGGTGAGTTCATTTTCCTTCAACCTGCCCTCCTCTCCTCCTACTAATCCCTGCCTCTTTCTCTGCCTCTATACTGCTGGGAAGGGACCCAGAGTTGTTTGTTTAGGTCTTTATGTCCACAGCTCACCTGCAGGCATGTTTCCCAACAGACTGCCATCTCTCTGATTCCTTCTCCTCCAAAGAACTCAGTGACACCCCCTTCACCATCACATCTCAGCGGGCCCCCCGCCCAATCCTCCCAAGTCCCACTGAAATCCCATTTCCCTTTCCCTATTTATGCTGTGCTCATCCTTAGGGTCCCAAGATCTCATCATCCAGATGAGGCCTGTCCTGTCCTCTCCTGGCCAAGGGAGCCTCTGAGGGGACCTGGCGTCTGCGGTCAGCTATCTGGGGCTTCTTCCATCCAGATCCCCCTTATGGCTGGAGTTCTCTGTGCACTTGGGTTGGGAGGGTTGGAGTCACAGTGGAAGGAGGGTATGATCTTCCAGGGGAGCTGGGTTAAACGAACCTGAATGGAGGTCTCTCCTGAAGGGCCCACGTTTCCAGCCTAAAGGCCCTGCTCCTCCTAGTCTCGGGGTTCTAGCACGTCTTCCGGCGCTTTCCCCTCTGGCCTCGGTGGTTCGCCTGCGCCTTCTGCAGCCTGGCGTTCTGCCTCTGCAGCCTGTCCAGCTGGTGCCTCAGCCTCTTCAGTTCTTCTCTCTGCTTCTCCAGCTGCTCCTCCAGGCGCCTGCAGACTGCTCTCTTCTCCCTCACCTCCCTCTTCTTGGTGGCCATCAGGCAATGCCTGGCCAGCTGGTGGCAGCGTCTGAGCCTGCGCTGGACTGAGCGTGGCAGCCGCCTCTCCAGCAGCTCTTCAAAGAAGACCCGGCAGCTGAAGCCCTGGCTCACACCATGCTCCGCGTGAGCCACCACGGCCTTCTGGGACTCGAACACGCGGCAGCAGGCCACGCAGCGGAAGCCGCGCTCACGGATCACCAGCCACTCCGGGGTGGTTCCGCGGGGTCTCTCCCCATGCTCCTCCCGTTGGTCAGTGGGCTCCTGGGTACAGGTCTGGGGCCCCTCCTGCCAGGGCTCCAGGGTGCTGACCAGGGACTCAGTGTTGGCCAGACTGGGGGCAGAGCCGATGGTGCTCTCAGAGAGCTCGGCCTCAAAGACCTGGGGCATCTTGCCCACGGGGGCAAAGGAGGTTTTGGTCTGCCAGGCGACCGCCACCCCCTTGACTGTGCGCACCTTGGTGAAATATGTGCACCTGACCTATCACTTCTCTGAAGTAGCCCCGTAGCTGGAGGAGTGAGAGGTCTGCTCGGTGGAAGATGAAGGAAAAGAGCTCTCCGATGCTTTTGGAATCTTCCTGGGCCTGGAACTTGGGCTTTTTGCTTGGGATGTTGTTGACTCTTGCGCATTTTCCTCTTGGATAGAGACCTCTGAGAATAGAGAGTTAATTTACTTGAGCTTTCAGGGCCCTTATTGTCACCTGTGAGCCCAAAGCTTTGGTCATAGGGACCCCTGGAGGCCTCTCCATCACCACATCCTCCACCTCTGCAGACCCCATGCTTTCTTTCTTCTTCCCCAGAGACCCACCACCGTTTGGGGGCACAGCTGTGGAAGACAAAGTCTCCATTGTAAAGTGGCACTGTTTATGGTAGTTCATTTTTTAAGAAGTTATTTTTCTTTAATTCCACATTTATTGAATTCCAATGAATTTGTTCCTTTGGAACTTAGCAATGACCTCATTCCCATGAAGCTTCATAATAAATGTGTGACTTGAAGTTTTCTGTGAGGGTTATTCTTTAGTAAATTTGGAGTGTAAACACTCTAGAGCAATGGTAACCTCTTTTCATCCTCTTTTTACTAAAAGGCTTTTTATAGAGGAGTTATACGTAAACAGAAGAATGTGTATATTTAGTTATGATTCTTACATGTATACCCCTTCCTTGTACCCTTCTTAACCCAGCCACAGTAGAAGATGAAAATTGTTTTTCTCGGAATAATAGCCCATTTCCTTTGTAGATGAAGTGAGACAGAAAGAGATGGCTGTATCTGAGAACCTTGATGCGAGAACTTCAGATGAACAACACACAACCACCTCTCCTGTGTATGTCTCGGCGGGTTGTCTATGTCAGCCTAAAGGTCTGTGTATATTTCTGAATTTGTGGGAAAGACTGCAGAGTTCAGGATGCAGAAAGAGATGGAGCTGGGTCGGGTGTGCTGGATGGAGGGAAATCTCCAGAGAGAGACAAGATGGAGAGATGGAACATGCCAGCGGTGTGTTAGAGGGATACAGAGACCAAGGAGGGAAGAGATAGCAGGGCTCAGCCACCAAAGGGCAGAATGGGGCAACAACAGAGAAGACAAAGGGAAGGAACACTAGTTGGAGAAAGAAATGTGAACTAAGAATGATAGCAGAAACTGAGGTTAGCTATAGTTGGAATTTTAAAATTCTTTCCTGCTAGACTTTGAAAACATCATGCTAAATGAAATAAGCAATTGGGCAAATACTATACGATCTGACTTATATGAAATAAGCAAATATATAGAATGCAAAGATTATTGGTCTTTGCCAGTTGTGGCAGGGGGAAGACGATGTTTTTCCTTTGGGGGCTTTGAGGTTATGTTAATGGTTGTAGAAAAATTTGGAAAAGGGTAGTGAGAATGGTTACATGACTTGAAGAATGTAATGAGTATCAGTGACTCATACATTAGAAAATATTCAGTAACACAATTAAAAAAATAAATCTTTAAGATTACAAGAGAAAAAAAGATCTATCCCATAGCTGTCTTCCCTTTGAAGAATTGTTAAATCCTTGGGAAAAGATGGACAGGAGACCTTGGAAGAGAAGGGAAATCCCCAGAGCTAGAGGGGCGGGGCCGTCCTGGACCTCTTCTGCCTGAGTGCAGGCTAAAGACTGTGGCAGCTCACATTGACTGGGAACTCTGGATGAACGTGTGGTACTGTGCTCCATCACACCACCCACTCCCAAAACCTCCTGATAAATTTGATATTTTTTTTTTTTAATTCACATGATATATTAATTCAGTCTCATGAAAAAATTAAGTACAAGTCTCTGTAACCACCCCTCTCCCTGGTTCTATACCCACTGCCCCAGTTGCCCGCCTGCATCCTCCCTTCTAACAAAGCAGGGGAGTTCACAGATCTGACTTGTCTGCTCCTGTTCTGGAAAGCCCCTCAGATGACAGCAGAATTCTACAGTTCACTCACGTATTTATTCCTTCATTTATGTATACACAGTACAAATTCTTATAGTCTACTAATAGACAGGAAGTTTTTTCAGGTGAAAGCCTCGGTGAGCCCTTGTGGTCCTTGTTTCCAGGGTGAATCAAACCCCTTGCTGCTCAGCACCCATCGCACAGACCGAATTTTCCTCCCACCCTTACCTCGGGCCTTAAAGAAAGGCCTCTTCCTCACGTATTGCCGCTCCTTCCTGGCTGGGTGAAGATGAATCAGAAAGGATGGTCACCGAAAAGATGTTTCTCCTCCTTCCACATACAGATGATGTCCCAAACTCTCACAAGTTGGGGACCTTGATTTAGGATGAAACCTTTGTACTTTGTTATCCAAAGTCGCTCTCCCACAGGAGACCTCAGACCCACAACCTCTCCAAAGAGCAGTTGGGATCTGAGTGAGCACCAAGGCTTCCAGTAACGCTTGTGTGACATCATCACTGACATCGCTCAGTTCCAAGGGCCCAGTTTGAACCTAAACACTGCACCAGGAAAAAATATGGCAACTGTTATGGCAGGAGCTAGGAGATTGGGAAGGGGGATATTATATCTTAAAAATGAAATGTTCCCTTAAAGAAGTTATCATCAAAGGAGAAGGAAACTGTGAGATGAGGGAATAGCAGAGTGTAAATGAGCCATTGTTTGTCACAAACCTCTTCTCTGGCCCTGAATCAAATCTCTCCAGCCCTGGAAACACAATATCCACTCTGAACACCTCTCAGGCCTCCTTTGCCACTTAGGCTTCACACAGGCTGTTCCCTCTGACTAGAAGACATTCTCTCCCTTCCTGTTGACTGGTTCCTCCTCCATGGTACCCAGTCTGTGCTCCTGCTTTATGTATTCAGAGCACCTAGCAATCCTCCATCATAGCACTGAGTCATAGGAGATGCTCATTTTCAAATTCGTGACTTCCAAATGGGTTGTAAATAATTTGGGGACAATGATGGGGTCTGCCCCGTGTTTGGCAGCCCCAGAAAGTGGGACAGTGCCTAACCCATAGCAGATACTCAATATATATCTGTTGATTAAATGAATGAAGACTCTCCCATAAAACTCACCCTTCGTAGGCATCCAGTGCACAATGGAGCTTTTGGTCTCCAACCTGGAGGTACCATCACTGAATGGTGGCGTCTAGGCCACTCTCTCTTGACCTCCTGACTTTAAGCCCCAGTAAATGTTACGGTGAAGCTCCTTGGACTGTCCACATGCTTCTCCCTTGGAGCCGCAAAAAAGGGTATGATTAGGACACCACAGAAAAGCAGGGAGACTCAGGACGTCTATGGTCAACCTTCCTGGGAGGCTTAGGAGAGCCCTCAGGGAAAGGTCCACTGTCCTCTGCTTGATCTCCTTTTTTGTCCAGGGGGCAATTAGAAAAGTAACAAGCAAATTGTTGAACATTTTAAGGCAGGATTTGGGAAGTTGTGCTTGGTAGGTAGAGGAGATCCTGAGGATTTCAAGGAAAATGAAAGATGTCAACATGGGAGCAGAGGGCTCGTTTTGTGTGACTACAGATGGTAGAATGTGGACAAGTGGTTGGAAATATATAAAAAAAGAAAGTCTCCTAACCATCCACTCGTATTTCAAAATTTAGGTCAAGCATCACTTCCTGGTGGAAACCTTTCCAACCCTACACCTGGTAGAATTTCCCACCCTGCTCCATACTCTATTGTATTTAAGAAACGCTTCTGCCACAACTAGGGACAAACTTGATTGCATTTACAGGTTGTGATGGATAGCAAAACCAGCCACATGTTCTCTTCTCTCTCTATCCATGGGTTCTTATATGACTTTGCAGCTCCTTTTCTCAAGAGAAGAGTCTTCCTCCATTCCTTGAATAGGGACTGATCTATGATTGCTTTGGCCTTTTGCACAGTACAAAGACTAATAGAAGCAGAGACTTGAAATAATTAGACACACCGTGACTTGCTCTCTTACTGAAAACCAAACCTATCGCTCTCGAGTACATTCTAACTCATAGTGACCTCACAGGGTTTCCAAGGCTCTAATCTTTACAGAAGGGACTGACACATCTTTCTTCACTAGAATGGCTGGTGGGTGCAAACTGATGACCTTTCCTTTAGCAACAGAGCCCTTAACCGCTGCACCACCAGGGCTCCTCCTTGCCCTCTTGCTGCTCTTCAAACCCTGAGAACCCATGGGAACAGCCCAGGCCACCCTAATAAATGACAAGAGACCATTAGAGAGAGAATCCAGCTGAGAAGGTTTCAGACCCTCTGCCCGCCAGCTGACATGGTGGCTGATTCCAGATACATGAGGGAGCCCAGCCGAGAGCGGCCGAGTCTGTCCCAGACCAGAAGAACCCCAAACTGCCAACCCGCAAAGCTGTGAGTGAAGTAACTTGTTGTTCTTTTAAGGCACTTCATTTTGTGGTCATCTGTTATAGAGCAATTGATAACTGATAGATTTGTTCACTGGGCTGTTTGTCTCACCAGACTCCAAGGAATCTTAATCATTTCTGTATCAGCAGTATCTGGCAGAGGGTTGTTCATGTAGCCATTAGATAGTAGAAATTTCTTCATTTACATAATTTTAAAGTTTCTGTCAGTGTTTTAATTTTGTTTTATAAATAAGATATGGCTGGATTTGCAAGTCTAAGCTGAGTGTACATGTTTTTTTAAGGTATTAATCCCTTTTTCCCTTATTACTCATACATGTAGACATAATTCCAATATTATAGTTCATATTTACTGTTTTTTTTTATTATTCTACCTTTCCTATTTTTTTTTTGTTGGAATGATCAAGTTTCTCTTTCTTTTTCCTTCTAGTGATTTGAAAGTTTTGTTTTCAGTTCGTATGCTTTAATAGTAAACGTGAGATCTTTTAACATGTATATTTGGTATATTGTATCAAGTTCATATCTCAGTTCTCCTCTCAAACAGTATCTTGTAGCTAGCTGCCATCAAGGTGACTCCGACTAATGGTGAACTTAGGTACCACAGAAGTAAACCTTGCCAGGTCCTGTGTCATCCTCACAAATGCCAGCGATTTAGATTCCATCATTATGGCTAAGGTGTCAGTCCATCTCACCAAGGGTCTCCTACAGCCTTGTTGGCCTTCTTCTTCACCAACCATGAAATACTCCTCTAGGACTGATTAATCCCTCCTGATGACATGTCCAAAGCAAGTGAATTGGACAGTATTCTCTTGTGATCTGTAAGGGTTTAATTGTCTAATTTCCAGAAGTAAATCTCCAGGTCTTTCTTCCTAGTCTGTCTTAGTCTTGAAGCTCCACTGAAACCTGTCCACCATGGATAACCCTGTTGGTATTTAAAATACTGGTGGCCTAGCTTCCAGCATTATAGCAACATCCAAACAACCACAGTACAGCAAACTAAGAGACAGACAGTGAGCCGAACAGGATATTATTGTTGTTAGGTGTCATCAAGTCAGTTCTAATTTATAGTGACCCCATATACAGCAGAACAAAACTCTGCCCAGTCTTGTGCCATCCTCACACTTGTTATTATGCTAGAGCCCATTGTTGCAGCCACTGTGTCAATCCATCTCATTGAGGGTCTTCCTCTTTTTCACTTTCTACTTTACCAAGCCTTGTCTCCCCTGATAACATGTCCAAGGTACGTGAGACAATCACTTGCCATCCATGCTTCTAAGGAATATTCTGGTTGTACTTCATCCAAGACAGATTTGTTTGTTTTTCTGGCAGTCCATGGTATATTCAATATTGTTCACCAACACCATAATTCACAGGCAGCATTTCTTCTTCGGTTTCCCTCATTCATTGTCCAGCTTTCACATGCATATGAGGCGATTGAAAATGTCATGGCTTTTGTCAGGCACACCATAGCCTTCAGAGTGACATCTGTGCTTGTCATCACCTTAAAGAATTCTTTTGCAGCAGATTTGCAGTACATCATTTGATTCCTTGATTGCTGCTTCCATGACTGTGGACTGGGGAACCAAATAAAATGAGATCCTTGATAACTTCAATCTTTTCTCTGTTTAACATGATGTTGCTTATTGGTCCAGTTGTGAAGATTTTTGTTTTCTTTATGTTGAGGTGCGACCCATACTGAAGGCTTTAGTCTTTGATCTTCATCAGTAAGTGCTTCAAGTCCTCTTCATTTTCAGCACGTTTGTGTTTTCTGCATATCGTAGGTTGTTAATGAATCCTCCTCTAAATCTTATGCCATGTTCTTCTTCATATAGTGCAGCTTTTTGGATTTTTTTTTTCCTCAGCATACAGATTGAATAAATGTGATGAAAAGATGCAACTCTGACACAAACTATTCCTGATTTTAAACTATACGGTATCCCCTTGCTCTGTCCGAAAAACTGTCTTGGCCTGTGTACAGGTTTTACATGAGCAGAATTAAGGGTTCTAGAATTTCCATTCTTTGAAGTGTTATCCATAATTTGTTATGATTCACACTGTATAATGCCTTTTCATAGTCAATAAAATGCATGGAAACACCTTTCTGGTGTTCTCAGCCCAGATCCATCAGACATCAGCAATGATATTCCTCATTGCATATCTTCTTCTGAATCTGACTTGAATTTCTGGCCATTCCCTGTCAATATACTGTTGCAACTTCTTTTTAATGATCTTAAGCAAAATTTTACTAGCTTTTGATATTAATGATATTGTTCAATAGTTTCCGAAATTTGTTGACTTACTTTCTTTGGAATGTGCACAAACATGGATCCCTTCCAGTTGGATGGCTAAATTTTTCAGCATAGATGATTTAGCACCTCTAGGGCTGCATGTGTTTGTTGAAACATCTCAATTGGTATCCTGTCAATTCTTGGAGCCTTGTTTTTTGCCAGTGCCTTCAGTGCAGCTTGGACTTCCTCCTTCAATACTGTCATTTCTTGATCACATGCTACCTCCAGAAATGGTTGAACATCAACCCATTTTTTTTTTACAGTAACTCTGTGTATTCTTTCCATCTTATTTTGATGCTTCCTGTGTTGTTCAATATTTGGCGTGTACAATCCTTCACCTTTGCAACTCGAGGCTTGAATTTTTTCTTCAGTTCTTTTAGCTTGAGAGATGGTGAGCATGTTCTTCCCTTTTGTTTTTCTAACTCCGGGTCTTTGCACAGGTCATTATCATACTTTGTCTTCTCAAGCCATCCTTTGAAATCTCTTCGGCTCTACTACTTCATCATTTCTTTCATTTGCTTTTGCTACTTTATGTTCAAGAGCAAGATTCAGAGTATCTCTGACATTCATTTTTGTCTTTCCTTTCAGTATAAGGGCTGTATTTGAGGGTACCATCATTTTTATAACTAGCAAGTGTTCTCTGACAGGGTGGTCATTGACGGTAGCTAGGCAGCATCTAGTTCTTCTGGTCTCAGGCTGATGGAGTCTCTGGTTTATGTGACCCTTAAAGGAAGGCCTTTTTATACAAGGAATTATACTTAAAGAGAGAGCAACATTTGTATATTTATGTATAATTTAAAGCTTCTCCTTTAAAATTGCCTTTCCCTGAACAGAAAGCTCTCACCATGTCATTATGAGAAATACTCCTTCAGTCTGAGGCAGAAAAATATGTCTGTATTTGAGAGACTGATGGCACAAACCCCGGTAGCCAAAGCAGAACCACATCAACTGAGTGTGTGGGTGGGTTGTATACGTCAACATAAGGGTCTGTATTTTTCTGAGTATGAAGGTATGATTGGCGAGTTAAGGAAGAAAGAGATGGAAGCAGCTTGGGAGGGGAGTGCAAGCTCAGTGACAGAGGTTGCAGCAGGGGATCTCTCAAGAGGGTTATAGAGGTCATTCAGAAAAGTAGGAAGCAAAAATAAATAGGGCCAGTAGAGGGCAGCACTGGAGTAGTGGTGGGGGGCAGCAAAGATAATGGTAGTGGGGAGGGCAACAAAACTGCCCCGAAAGGAGTGGCAAATTAGAGATCTTAGACAAAATTCAGATTAAGAAAAGTAGGAATGTAAAAAAATTCTATCCTTTAGCTATCTTTGTTGTGAGGGTTTTTTAGACCCTTGGGGAGAGGTGGGGAGGAGACATAGGAGGAGAAGCGGAGTTCCTGGATCTTGGAGAGGAATCTGCAAGCCATTCTTCTGCCTTCAATGATGTCGGCTCTGGGCTCCTTCAAACTCCCAGTCGCAGAACCTCCTGAGACATTTTCTTAATTCTTCACATGCTATATTAATATCATGTCATTAGAAAATATAATAATTAAGTACGCTTCTCTCTAACCACCCTTTCCCCTGTCCTACACTCTTTTTCCCAGTTGTCCACTGGCTTCCTTCCTTTCCACCAGGAACAGATCCTAAACAATAGAGTACCTCATCTGCACCTGCTCTGGAAAGCTCTCCAACTCACAATGAATTCTTTAGCTTAATCCCTCACTTAGTCCTACATTTCTTGCTGTTGTAAGACTTTGGTTAATTGTCTACCAAATGACAGAAAATGCTTTCTCAGTACACTCCTCCTCATGACCTTATCCATTCACCCCAATTCCTTCGACTTGTCCTATCATGGCTCTCTTTCTGGTGGAAAACAGGCCCTTTGTTCCATAATACACATCAGTCTGGGACAGTTTTTCCTCTCACCCTTATCTAGAGTCTTAGAGAAAGGCCTCTTCCTTGTGTTTCACTGTTTCATCCTGTCTGGGTGAACATATCCAATTATAGTGATGTTCTGAAGGATCTTTATCCCTTTTCCCAGTTCTTGATGAAGCATGACATTTCGATGACTTGTGGACTCTGGTTTAGTCCCGAATTTCTGTTATACAGTCGTTCAAGGTGCTCTCCCACAGGACCTCACATCGACACCCTCTCCAAAGCATAGGTAACATCTGCAAGAGCACCGTGGCTTCCAAAATCCAGTGTGACATCATTGCTGACATTGCTCAGTTCCATGGGCCCGCTTTAAATAGAAATACAGCAAAAAGAAAAATATGAAACTGTTCAAGCAGGAGCTTGAATACTGCCAGTCCCAGAGTCGGGAAAGGGGGCTTATATATTAAAAATGAATTGCAACTTTTCCCTGCACTCCATGGCATTACTATCCCTTGGTACCGAGAGAGAGTACAGGGAATAGCTAAAGTGTGACCGGGAGTTGCTTTCTCCAAAACTCTGAATGCCTCTCAGGTCTCCTTAGCCTCTGAGGTTTCACACAGCCTTTTCCCTGTGACTAGAAGATTTTTACTTCCATTCCATCTGATAGCCTACTCTCTGGTGAAGCATGGTGGTTAAGAGAACTGACCCCGTTGGAACAGATTGGGCTTATGAGCTCACCATAAAATGCTAAGACTCAGGAATTTGTGGTCAGCCAGAATGGGAGGTTTAGGAGTTGACTTGGGTAAGTCCATGACCTCTGCATCTTCCAGCCTCTGCTTTCACTCTGGAGCCCATTTAGAAAAGGAGCTGGTAATTGGGGGAGAGCATTTGAGGAACAATTTAAGAACTTTGGGGTGGTGATGATTTCTCAGAGGAAAATAGAAGTTTCAAAGGGAAATGCTAGGGTATACTCTTGTGTGACTCCAAACTATAAACAGGGAGGAGTGGTTGGACAATAGTAGAACAAAAGATGATCTGCATCTGTTCACAAATGTACCAAATGCCTCAGTGGCTTCACCCTGTCTCCTCAGACTTCTCTCTGGAGAAGACATGTGGATTCTTGGACCTAGGCCTTTTGTCACCCCTTAACTATCCAATCATATTCTCAACTTGGTTCAGACATCACTTCCTGGTTGTGCTCTTCCCTAAATATCCTCCTGGTAGGTTTGTTCACTTCTTGCGGCCTACTCCATTGTACCTGAAAAACCCTTTACCACAGCATAAAACACAATTGCATTTACTTATTGTGGTTGATGTAAGAAATGTCTACACATTCATCCTCTCTCTGTGCCCATGCCTTCTATGAGACTCTGGAGTACCTTTCATTAGCAGTAGGAGTCTTTCTCCATCCCTTAGTTGGGGCTGACGTTATTATTGTTTTGGACATTGGGATGGTAGGAAACCTGATACAAGGAGAGTGTTGAAAGACTTTGCATTGAGACTAGCCTTTTTGTTGCTCCTAAACCCTGAGAACTCATGGGAACAAACCCAGCCCAGCCTGCTAGATGAGGGAAGACCAATGGAGGGAGGATTCAGCGGTTTCACTGGCTTGATGTTACGAACTGACTCCCAGCTACCTGGAAGCAAATTGTAGACACATGAGGAAGCCGTGTTGTGAGCCACTGAGGCTGGCCCAGATCAGAAGAGCTCCAGACTGACAACTTGAAAAATTGTGAGCTGGTAAATTGTTGCTCTTTTAAGACACTACAATTTGGGGTCATTTGTTACAGAGCAATACGTGACTGATACAACTGTTAACTTGGCTGTTTCTCTCACCAGGCATTGAGGGAAATTCTCTGAGTCATTTCATCATCAAGAGCAACTGACATAGGGTCTCACATATAGCTGTTATAGTGTAAATGTTTGCTGACTTCATGGATGAATGAATAATATGAATTGTAAGCGTGAATCAGCACAAATTCATGTGTGCAAGAAAACTTGATATTTCTTTAAATAAACTGAATTCCAACTCAGAGCTCTCAGCTTACAAAATTGAGGTAAAATTTTAATCTTACTCCTTTGTAGGGGTATATTTGGTGTTGGTTTATTTTCTGGGTACCCCAGGGTCTAAAGAAGGACCAGGTTTGGAGATCTTTAACACACCCGTTGCCTCAGCCTATGTGGGTGATCTCTCTAGAAGCATTGTCTCTGCAGCTTCCATTCCCAGATGGAGCACGAGAACCTTGGCAGGGTTGGGAACACCATGACGTGGTTTGTCTACTTATGTGCCTGCCTTACCCTTTGAGGTGCTGCCACCTACCCCAGGGCATTATCAAGAAGCAGGCCTCACCACTTCCCAATGTCTAGGACTCTGCTGTCTAACTCCCACTCTTCCCCTGGGTTCCAGTTCACTCAGAGTGTTTACTCCAGTGAGCTGAGACTCTTACAACAGAGTCTCGAAGTTTCAGGGCTTTAACTCTGTGAGTCCAACTACCTCCTTGAAATGAGGTAAGGAAGGTTGAAGAACATAGGAAGGTTTTATTTTGAATTTAATGTTTCAATAAAATTTCTTGCCATGCATTTTCAAAGAGTTCTGCCTAACAATTCTCTCTGTTCTCTTAAAAGATGCAGGACGATGAAGAGGGAATGTTTGTTGTGTCATAATCTCCAGAAGAATGCTAAGTACACATGGGGTCCGTTCCCCCCAATGCTCACACTTGAGCACCACACCCAAGTGGAAATCTCTGCAAGTGTGACTGAGTCCCTCACACATCCACAGTGAATAGCTTTCATATTCTCATAAGCAGGAATTATTCGTGTCCATTATTTGTGTCCTAAGACGAGGAACTCCTTGGAGACCCTATTCCGTCCTACAGCGTCACTGTGAGTCAGAATCGACTGCATGGCATCGGGTTTTGTTTTTGTTTTTTTGGGGGGTGGCTGATGTCAGCTGCAGGATAGTGTTTAAAAAAATGTTGACAACGTAGCAGATAAAACCAACCAAATGAAAGATGAAATGTCTTTTTCACACTTACTAACCTCACAGTTCCTTCAAAGTATTTACTTCCCACTGGGTTCAGAGGCAAGAGGAAACTCTGCATGAGAGAGACACAGCTCGGGACACCTCCAAAATTATACGTCTCCCCCATGATGTTAGGTAACATTACATACAGTGTGGCTGGTTTATCGTCTGACTGCTCCACAAAGATAGAAGACCCTAGCAGGCAGGGTCTGCTGTGTTGGTCAGAGTATCCTGGTTCCTAGCACCTTAGAAGCTTCCAAAAATGATCTGTCTGATTGAAGGAGTGGGTGGTTTTTTATAAAAACCATGGTGGTGCTCTGTTTATGTAGTTACAATAGTGAAAACAGGCATAAGGAAATGGAGACTAGGACTCGTACAACACAAAGTTATGTATAATGAGAACAGAACTTGTTAATGAAGAGATAAAAAAAATAAGATGTATTAGTAGAATGTACCCCCTTCACTTTGGCTGGAGAGAGACATGGTAAAGTTGGATTGTTTTCCCCTACTGATTTATAGGTTCTATGTATTTAATTGAAATGTCAGTCTTTAGGGAGTCGCAAATACTTATATTGAGATATAATTCACCGGCCATAACATTGACTTTTATAATGTGCACAATTCTGTGGTTTCTAGTATATGGACAGAGTTGTGCGACAATCACCACTGTCTAGCTTCAGGATATTTTCAGTACCCTGTAAATAAACGCCCTACATATTAGTAGTCATCCTCATTACTCCTTTCCTCCAAGACGTAGCAACTGCTAATCTGCTTTCTGTCTGTGTTGGTTTGTCTGTTCTGGATATTTCATGTAAATGGAATCATGCACCATGCGGTCATTTCTGTTTGGCTTCTTTCACTTAGCATAACTTTCTCAAGGTTTGTTGTCCACATTGTGCCATGTATTAGTACCTGATGCCTTTTAATCGCTGAGTAATATTCCATTTTACAAGTATACCACAGTTTATCTATCAACTCATGACTTTTGGATTCTCTCCACACTTTGGCTATTTATAAATAATTCTACTATGAAAACTCTTTTGTAAGTTTTTACGTGAACATGCTTCAGTTCCCCTGGGTACATATTTAGGAGTGGAATTGCTATGCACGGTAACTCTATGTTTAACTTTCTGAGCAAGCACCTAACTGTTCTCCAAAGCGATTGGATCATGTTACATGTCCACCAGCAATGTATGAGGGTTCCAGTTTCTCCACATCCTCACCACTTGTGTTGTCCATTATGCTGTTTTCAGCCATCTTAGTGGTTTTGAAATATTAGAGTGTTTTGGTTTTGATTCGCATTTCCCTAATGACTGATGAGGTTGAGCCTCTTTTCATGTGATTATTGACCATTTCTATATCTTCTTTGGAGAAATATCTATTCAAATCCTTAGCCTACAAATTTTTCTTCAGTTTTTGCCTGTATTTTTGCTTTCTTCATATAGTTTTTTATATGCCAAACATTTATATCTGTATCTTACCAGTTTTAGCCTTCACAGCGTTGGATTTTTAAAAAATCTTTCTCTTTTACCAACAAAAAGCAAAACTAAAACTCTCATAGTTTCTTTTAAAATTTTAATGGTGGCAAATTTTACTTTTAAATATGTGATCCTTTTGGAATTTCGTTTCCTGCAATCTACGAGAAAAAGATGAAAATATTTTTATGGATAATCTAAATGATTACCAAATTACTGCAAACACTCCTTTTTGCCTTAGCCATATCTTAACTGCATTTTCCCATATTCCATATAGAAAAGCATTTTTAGAGAAGGAGGCCTGCCATTCCCAGCTATTTCATTTTAAGGTTTTGCTTTGCTGCAATGGAGATCCCTTCTATACCTTATCTACATACCTGTTCTCATAGCCAATAAAACTTTTGTGTGAGTAGGACTTCTGTGAATTTATAAGATGAGGTTGAATTTTATAACTGATTCCATGTGGTGCGGCCCAGCAGGACAGACAGAAGCAGTAGCTCCAGAGGGAACAGAAGCTACAAGAACATGAGCCTCTAGAGATTTGCAGCTGCATTTCACAGAAAGATCTAGACTTTTCTTTATAAGCTTATCATTATATATGGACATCACCTTAGAACAGACGAGAATAATGATTTTTAAGTGAGGCATTCAGGACAGAACTGGAGAAAAATGTAGAACAAAATCCTAATAAAAAAAAAACCAGAATTCTAGCTTGACAGAGTCTGGAGAAACCCTGAGCATATGACCCCCAGACATCCTTTTAGCTCAATAATCAAGTCACTCCTGAGGTTCACCCTTAACCAAAGATTAGACAGTCCCATAAAACAAAATGAGACTCCTGGGGCATACCAGCCCAGGAACAGGGACTAGAAGGCAAGAGAGGACAGGAAAGCTGGTAATAGGGAACCCAAGTTTAAGAAGAGTGTTGACATGTCTTGAAGTTGGTAAACAATGTCATAAAACAGTGTATGTCCTAACTGTTTAATGAGAAGCTACTTTGCTCTGTAAATCTTCACCTAAAGAACAATTAAAAACAAAAGTTAGGCATTCAGAATGAGGGTGTTCATTCCGTAGCAGATGGTTAGACTTACGTGTTCTGGTGAAAATATGTACCCATTTCTATTGGGTATGTATCTAGAAGTAGAATTGCTGGGTCATAGAATATATGGATGTTCACAGCTTTAGTAGATATGGCCAAGGCATTTTTAAAGTGGTTGTACCAAATTACACTTTCACTAGTAGTAGATTAGAATTCCAGTTGCTCCATGTCCTACCAAATAGTTGGTATTTCCTTTTTTTTTTTTAATTTTAGCCATTCTGGTGTGCAGGGTTAGGATCATATTGTGAGTTTTTATTAGAATTCCTCTGATAACTGATGTAATCCCTTTCCATATGTATTTTGGCCATACAGAAATCTTCTATAGAGCGTTCAAGTATTTACTTGTCTTTCTATTGAATTCTCTTTTTTTTCCTTTATGAATCATCCTTTGTATATTCTAGAACCAAGTTTGTAGTAGGATGTACGTATTGCAAATAACTTCTGCTTCCACATGAATTCACCCTTGTAGCTTGTCATGAACTTTCAAATTAAAAAGCATGCCTTTTACAAAAACAGGCAAAAGTATAGAGATGAAAGTTTATAGGGGTTACCAGGGGCAGGAGGGAGGGAATAAAGGGGTGTTATTGCATTTTTTTTATTATTGCATATGGAAACTGAGTTTCTGTTTACAATGATGGAAAAATCACACAGATTAAGGGTAAGGTTGCATAGCGGATTCATGTAATTCCTGTCAATAGTGTGTACACCTGTATAACTCGTTCACTTGGCAAAGGTTGTGTGTTATATTTACATCAACAACAAAAATGTGTAGCTGCTGAGGCAAAATGATAGTACTGAATTGATGAGATGTATTCTTTTATTATACTCTTCTCTATTTTCTCATTTGTTTTTATAAGAAGTTACTGTTAAAATCAAAGGAAATAAAACATTTGCATGATGAAAGTGGATAGCAATGCCTATTCCACCCATTGTGTCCCTCTGAAGTTTAAATGAGGAACTACATGCCACTAGCAGACGCCCAGCCTTGCTTAGCACTCAGGAAGTATTAATTTCTCCCACCCCTCTGGCTCATGGTCTTCTCCCCTTGTTTATTTGCTCTTTTCTCTTTCCAACTGGTTGCATGTGACCACCAGGCTTCCTGACTCCATCACTCTGATTTCCATATCAGTGTTATTGTAACCTTGGGATCTTGGGCAGTGGTGAAAGTTACACACTGTCCCTGCCATTATGAAGGGGAAAAGCCAGTGCAGGTGGGAGAGGCAGTGCGGAAATTCTGCCTAGAGAAAGGACAGACCACCTTCCAGGAACCACACTGGCCTTCAGAGAGCTTTGTTGGCTGTGGTTCACCTGGCCAGCTTGTAGGCGTCAGGGTGCCCTAGGGCTCGGTGTTTAGTCCTCTCTCTCTGTTGACACCCTCTCTCTGAGATGCCTCAGTGAGTCCACAGCCTTCGGTCTGTAGCTGAGGACGTGAGATTCACACCTCCAGCCATTTCAACTCCTCCTGGGTCCAGACTTATACTCAAATATCAGCTTAAATCTCTGTATCGGCCTCTTCATGTATAAAATGTGCATTATAATGGTACATGCCTCATAGGGCTATCATGCAGAACAAATATCTTAGGAAAGGAGAAGCCCTTACAAGAATCCTGGCACCAGTGCATGTACTTAGTAAGTGTTAGCTGTTAGTATTACTACCTGACATCTCCATGTGGATATCTAACACCTATGGCATGTTATCAAGGCCACAAAACAATTCTGGTCCCAACTTCATTCCACACTTATAAATGAATTTCCCAAGACTTCAGTGATGGGAGTCTGTGTGTTTTTCCACACAATGGACATGGGTACGAAAGCTTGGCCAGGGTCTTCATAATAAGATGCTCCAAAGTTCATATAAGTGGCCATTGAGACAAGTTACAACCAAATAATGCAGAAAAAAAATAGAACCACTCTCAACTGCTCATGCTAGTATTCTCAGTCCAGAATATCTGGTGAGGGCACTATTATGGACTGAATTGTATAACCCCAAAAGCTATGTTGAAATCCTAACCGCTGTACCCGTAAATCTGACCTGATTTGGATATAAGGGATTTTAAAATTATATTAATAAGGCCATACCAGTGTAGGGTGGGTCCTAAACCTAGTCCCTTCTGAGTTATAAAAACAGCAGAATAGACACAGACACACTCAGTGGGAGAGGAAGATGGACAACGGAGCAGATGCATCTACAAGACCAGGAACACAAAGGGTGGCTGGAAGCTGCTAGAAGCTGGAGTAGACATGAGCCATGCCCTGAATTCAGGCAGGTAGCCTCCTGAACTGTGAGAAAATAAATTTCTATTCTCTAAAGCCACCCAACTGTGTTATTTTTTTTTTTCCTACGGCAGCACTAGGTAACTAACACACATACCTGTGCTTATAAATCCAGCCCAGTGTAAAATAGTGCTCTCCCCACCATGGTCTAGCCCACCTGAATCCTGCTGTTTCCCTGTCAGTGTCCTCTGCTTTCACGGAGAGCTATGACAGAGTTGCCTTGATGCTGATGCATAGAAATTCACTTTATTTTTTACTTTGTATTTATGATTAATATTAATTCTAATATTTTCTATGTTTTTAAAATTTTTCTGTGGAGACATTCCTATCATCTATGAATAATAAGATTTATACATTTTTCTTGTTCTTTTTGTACTAGCTTGGACCTCCAGTGTTAAATATTTAATAGAAATAATGAGAGAAAGCATCCTTATTTTATTGCTAACAAATTTGAAAGAGAATGTCCTACATTTCGCTAGGAACTATCATGCAAGTTGTAGTTTTCCAGGTTCGGGAACTCCTTTTCTGTTCCATGTTTGCTCAGAGTTCTTATGTCTCAGTGTGGTTGGATTTTATCACTGCCTTTTCACTGTCTCTTGAGGTGAGCCTATGTCTTTTCTTCCTTAACCTACACATGTGGTGAATTAAATTCTCAAATCTTTAGTGTTCTCTCAAGCTTGCATCCTGAAAATAAACCCCCTTGATCATGGCGTATTACATGCTTTATACCTTGCTGGATTTCTTTGCCAGCATTTTATGTAGGTTTTTGCATCTCAATTGCTTAGTGTGCTTGTCCTGTAACTCTTCTTATACCTTCCTTTTCTAATTTAGTATCAATATTAAAGTAGCCTTAGGGAACAAGTTGGGGAGTATGTCATAGTTTTCTCTTCTTTAGTGACTGTTTACAAGATTGAAATGATCTGTTTTTTGCATGTTTGCTGGAACCTGCCTGTGTCTTCTACCAAACGCAAAACCAATTGGCCACCGAGTTGATTCCATCTTTGTAGGGAGATCTTGAACAAATGACCCATTTTGTGTAGTGATTAAAGGCCTCTTCTGATGCTACTTTACTTAGAAAAATTTCCACTGCATGTTTTAGGCTGCTAGGATTTCATCTTTAAATGTTATGTGGTTATCACTGTTTTCCATCTCATCCAGGTCAATTAATCCTAGGTTTTCCATTTTCCTGAAGTGAGAGTGCATATCTACTCCTGGTACCAATTCCCTTATCTAAGACTTATTTGCAAAGAAAGATACAACCCAGCCTCCTTGAGTCCATAATTTGAGGTTACAGTCTCATATTATGTGATTTTTTTTGTAGTTGTTTTTTTGTTCTGTTATTTTTTCTTTTACATATTCTGTAATTGTTCTTTTTCTTAAAATTTTTTTATTTACTTTTTTTTTCTTTTTTCATTTCACACCTATCTAGCAGTTTTAGGAAAGCTGGTGGAGTAGTGGTTAAAAGCTACAGCTGCTAACTAAAAGGTTGGCGTTCAAGTCCACCGGGCGCTCCTTCAAAACCCTATAGGGCAGTTCTACTCTGCCCTTTATGGTCCCTATGAGTCGGAAGGGATTAGACGACAATGAGTTATTGGTTCTAGTGGTTTTAAGGTTGTGCATTTCAGGTTCAGGTCTTTAATCTAGCTGAGAACCGACTCCGGGTTCAGTGAAGTGAGGTGCCCAGTTGCATCTGTGCGTCAAGGGAAGGTGCCTCAAGAGCTAGGGGAGGGGGAAGCAGGGATCCTCAGAGAGGGGCACCCAGGGGAGGCGTGAGGTCCTGGGCAGCCCTAACACAAGCTGGCGGGGAGCAGGAAAGAGCTGGCTTCAGGAGACTTTTGTGAGAGTCCCAGCCCACCCAGCCCCACCTGGACCTCAGACCCACCAGGCTGCAGGTCCCAATAGAACTAGAGGAAGCATAAGGCCATAGAGGGCGAGACCCAGGGTACATACCTGAGCCTGATCACAACGCATACGATGAGATAGGAGGGCAGAGGAGGCATACGGGGACTTGGGTCCAGACAGTAGACATAGAAGGGTGGGAACTTATGGTTAGCATCAGGATCCGAACGTGGAGGCCTTCAAGATGCACTTCTCGGAGGAGAAGGTGAAGCCACAGAGGCCGCACTGCCTGGCACCCACCCCTGTCCCCCTCCCAGGGCCCCAGACTGGACTCACCGCCTGCGCTGCCCTAGGAGAGCTCCCCAAGTGTGCTACTCCTAGTTTGAGGGGCAAGAGAGCCCACCCTGGTCTAGGCTAGGGAATTTATTTCCTCTGCTCGCATCATGGGTGTGAGCAGACTCTTGTCTGCACAGACAAAAGACGAATTATCAAAATTAGCTCAAGACACCAGATTTGACTTAGATATCATAAAACAAAAAAGAGAAATACAACTTTAGCAATAAGTGCCTGCCTGGAGCCCAAGTTGCATTAAAAAAAAAAAAAACCTGAACAAGATCCCAGAGGGAGTGAGTGATAGGAACCTTCTTCTTTTGCCACCCTCCTGTGGTCCCAAGCTTTCTCTTTTCCCACCTCACAAGACTGTATCAACTGCTCTGAAAATTTAGAATAAAGATCCCCAGGAATATCACTGCTCCCACCCTCCGAGGATTTCCCCAGTGGTGGGTTAGCCTAAGACTTTGAATCCTCCAGAGGCTTCCGGGTCCTGTGTACTGGACGGTCAACACACCGAGGTTCAGAGCCACTTCATTTTTCCTGCAATTGGGCATGACCCCAGGACATGTCTCTGAGAGTGCTGACACTTCCAGAAGCCAATGACCCTCTCACTGAGTTTCTCTGTCTTGGTCTCAGGATCAGTCAGGACAGCTTGTCACCTCAGGAGTGTTTCTGTTGAAGGACACCTAAGCAGCACTATGGATTTGTCCCTCACACCCTGCAAACCTACCTCCTCTGAGTGGGGCGAGGAGCTACTGAAACATTGAAATCATTAAAACTAGCAGAAGCCACAGCCCATGGTACTGGGAGAAAACTGGGATGGAGAGAGAGGTGGAGAGGTATAAAGACCCAGTTGTGAAGGCAACCAGTGGCCAGGATGTCCGAAGCCGCAAAGCTGACAGAAGCTGAATTGCCTCAAATCTGCTGCTCCTGAGCCCATCTCTTCTTTCAATGGAAAAAGCCTTTTCCTGCTCTTATGTGACTGGGCTGGAAGGGCCTTTGACTTATAACATGAAGCAGCCTCCAGAGCCTCTTGGGCCAAGTGATATTCAAGGAGGCTCTGCCCAATCCCACCCTGCCCTTCCCACTTGTCAGAGGACCAGGAATTTCAGTCTTCCAGCTCCTGGGCTGATCTAGTGACTTGTAACAGGATTTCACTGGACCTCGAAACTTTGAAAGATGGGAAGTACTGCCTGGGTCCTGGTCTCATTACAGAACTTACATACAGGATAAGAAGAGGAGTTTGGGGTTTGACACCTGACATCTTAGCAAAGGTTTATGTTTGTTTAGGAGGGAAGAGGTAAAAGAAGGCAGTGTCTACTACGTTCTTCTCCATGTGTGTCAGGAAATCTTCACGAAGACACTCTCAGGTAAGGAGTGATGGGAATTGCCTTAATTGCCTCTTAAACTTTGCCCTTGAGGCATTTTCTTCATGGAGGGCATGTAAAATGTTGTCCATTCAAGGAAGCACTCTAATTCTTATGTAGACTTTGTACAGAATAACTATGTATGAAAACTAAACTTGGTACTTCAGCATAGAGGTTACTTCTCAGGAAAGGCCCATGGGGAAGTTTATACCAACTCCTGTCATGCTGCCATTATTCCAAGGAGCCCTGGAGGTGCAGAGTTTAAGTGCTTGGCTGCTAACTGAAAGGTGCATGGTTTGAACCCACCCAAAGGCTCAAAGGTGTAAAGATGTGGCAACCTGCTTCCATTAGGTTTACAACTCATGAAACCCTGTTGGGACAGTATTGCCTTCACTCTGGGCTGCAATTACTCAGAAATCCACTCGATGGCACCTAGCAACAAGAACAAGCCATTGCTCCCAATGTGCCTGAAACGCCTCTCTGGGGAAGGCCGGCCTTCAGAGCCAGCTCATGGCTACAACGGAATTGAGACTCATTTTTTATTACCACATCTTATTTTGGGTCCCAAAATTTATTTTCCAGTTTATTCACTAGACTTGACTACAGACATCTTTCAAATATTGTCAAAATTAATTCTATTCTCTAATAATGATTTTCCATCAAGAGTATATTCCCAAGCGTTTCCAAGAGGCTGGAAAAACTTTCCGAAGAGCCATGTCCAGCGCCATGTTGTGCAGTGACTACAGTACTAACACAGTATATTTACCCACATAGTTCCCACGTTTTCTGCTTTACTGAAATACGGCTGAAATTCCAAGTCTACCTCCTGAACCACTTCCATTAGCGTCTCATTTGGGAGAAGTCTGGTGGCAATGAATTCTCTCAGTTTTCCTTCCCTAAGAATGGCACTGTTTTTTCTTTACTCCTGAAAGTAATGATTGGATATAGAAATCTGGAGTAATGTTTCTGTTCTTTCAGTGTTGAAAAAATGTTTCACAACCTTATGCACTCTGTGGTTTTCTGATAATGAAGAAAGAGTCATTGAAATTATTTTTCCCATGTGAAATGTATTGTTTTCTCTCTAGCTTCTTCCTCGGTATTTTCTTGATCTTTGTTATTCTGCAGTTGATCATGATGTACAGTATTTTTGTGCAAATAATGCACACATTATAGATATTTTTTCCCAACTGAGCCTTCCCCTTCCCGGGTACTCTTATGAGAATGATGCCTAATTTTATTTATTTTTTTATATGTTGGTGTAAAAAACTAGTATAGCATGCTTGCAAATATGCCTGTTTGGGGGAAGGGGAGCGTGTGATTTGCAAAAAACACATAACACAATATTTGCATAAAAATATGATATTTTCACACAGAATTCTTTAGGATTAACCTGCTGGGGTTTTCTGACCTTCTGAATCTGTAAGTTTACGTCTTTCATCAAATTTGGAAAGTGTTCACCCAGTATTTCTTCAAATATGTTTTCCTACAGTACACATTTTCTCCACTTCTGTAGTTCTAATAAATAAACAGACTTTTTCTCTAATTCTTGAGGTTCTGTTCATTTTTTTCCATATTTTTCTCTCTTTTCAGAATAAATATTTTAAATTCATGTATTTTTTTCTCTGTCATCACCATTCTGCTGTTGAAACTAGCAAATGAATTTTATTTCTACCATGTAAAATTTTCATTTGCAAATAGCACCTATTATCTTTCCATTTATTTAAAAAGTGTCCTTTTTATTTCTTGGAGAATTATTAGAACAGCATTTTAAAATCTGCGTCTTATGATTTCGAGACTACAAGCCCGGCTTAATTTTATGCAATTTTTTTTTTTTTAGCAGTCCATTGACCCAGTTATGTTCAGGCTCCAAGTTCTGCCCCATCTTCTGTATTCTATAGTTCAAATGTTAGTCCAATTTTTGAAGGCTTTGCAGCTATATTCAGATCTAATCTATGTGAGCGCCACTCAGTCTGGAACCTTGATGGCGTTCTAACCCATAGGGCACCTCTTAAAGGATTTGATAATGCTTCCTGGGGTCAGGGCAATGCAGATGCATCTGGGGGGTGAACCAGGAGTTCATACCAAGTCTGCAGAATCTCTTTCTTGCACAATCTCCTCTCTTTATTTCTCTGCTGTTGTCTGAGTTCTGAAGGAGTGCTTTCCTGGTCCACTGGCAGGAACCCTGGGCTTTAATCTCCTCATCCTGTTGTGCACATAAGTGACTGGTTCTGCCCGTGGGGCCAAAGAACTGGACAACGAGCCAAAAGGCTGGCAGTTTGACCCTGTCAAGAAGCACCTCAGAAGACAAGCCTGGCGATCTGCTTTTGAAAAGTCTCAGCCTTTGAGGTAGAATTGACTAGGTGCCAGTTAACAGCAGAGAGAGAGAGAAAATATATTGGAGATTTCTCTACACTCGTTGGCCCTTCCATACTCTGGTCAGAGAGAAGGATTCTCCTCTGCCAGAGTTTCAGGTGTCTGCCCACCTGTCCACCTCTCTCCTTTACAAACCCTCTATCCCATTTATATGAGAGAGGGCTTCTCTGGGAGCTGTTTCTGTCCACAACGGGTGTGAAGCTCTGGGATTTGGGCTCATTTAATTTCAACCTTTTGCATGTTCATACTCTTTGTTCTGGTTTCCCGCCCCCCCATCCACCTTCAACAGTTTCCCTTGCAGAATCCTCAGATAGTGTCCCATGCATTTGTCTAGATACTTAGCTGTCAGATACCAGCATAGCCACCGGGGGATGTGTTGGTGTGGTGGTGGGGGGGGAGGGACTGTACACTGAAGGAGCTGCAAGACCTGGCTGCCTTGTGTGAGCAGGACGGGGGTGTGCTGAGGAACGAGTGCTGAAGGTGCTGAGTCAAGGGGAGTTTAATACAAATTTGGGTCAAGGAGAGTTTGCTGACAAGGATTTATTGCCGTAGCTAGGATTCTGGAAATGGGTTTAATATGCTGTGGGATTGCTTTTGGAAGGTAGAAAAAGGCAACGGCTTAAATTCTATGAAATCGAAATTCCAGACCTACTGTGTCAGGTGTTGAAAGAAGAAATAAAAGCCTCCAATATGTGGGCATGTCTGAGTTCGTCTTCTATAAGACCATTTCTTGGAGGTCCTGAAGGACACCCATTTCATCAAAAGAATAAGGGGTGTGGAGATGAGGGGAGCACCAGCAACCTGGGGCTTACCAATATGTATTCTTCGCAGGGGGTCCCTGGGTGCCACAAACAGTTAAGTGTTCTATACTAGCTGAAAGTTTGGTGGTTTGAACCTACCCAAAGGCACCTCAGAAGACAGTCCTGACGATCCGCTTTTAAAGGATCACAGCCTTGAAAACCCTATTGAACACTTGTACTATGCCCACATGGGTTGTCATGAGTTAGAAATGACTTGATGACAGCTAACAAGAACAATTCTCTATAGGTTCAGGGTTTAGTGGAGGCTAGGCTGCCTAGTAGCAACGTAAATCATTGTGCCCCAGCTGAACAGAGGCAAGGTGGAAGTACTTAACTGTCAGAAACAAGTTGTGTGTAGATTACCATAAAGGTCAGTAGCTCAGAATATTAGTTATCTATTGGTGCATAACAAATTATCCCCAAATTTACCAGGTGTGAGATAAATGGAAAAATATTAAACCCATTCCGATAAATTTGGAACTAGACAAAAATTTTGGTATCACTGAACATAGTTTTTAGGTGAAGGAATAAACTAGAAAATTTAAATAACTAGTACAAGTATTAAAAGAGATATTTAAAATAATGATGATATAATTACATACCTGCATAAAGACAAATGCATCAAAATCAACGGTTTCTCTCCAGTATAGAATAAGGCTCTAAAACTGGCAAGGGTGGGAAGGGCAGACCATTCTCTTTCCCCTACTACTTGACTGTACCACACTGTGTCCAAAACTGTAAAATATTTAGCAAAACATTGTTTTAACCAGAGCAGCAAAGGACCTCTATGAGGGAAAACAATGTATTAAAGTACATAAAATGAAACCTGAATATATGCAAAAATATGCCATATTTTCAAATGGAACATCTTGTCAATTAAATGGAGGTCCTTAAAGCTAATATATAAGTGGAATGCATTTCTAGCCGGAATATTAAGATAGTTGTTTTGAACTGTATACAGTAATCATATGCTACAAATAGTACAGTAGATAACAAAGTATATTCTTGTTGTTATGAGACTTGGAGTCGATTATTGACTCAAAGCGATCCCATTTGACTGCCCCATAGGGTTTTCTAGGTTGTAATCATTATGGAAGCAGAACACCAGGTCTTTTTCCCTTGGAGCCACCTGGTGGGTTCGACCTGCCAAACTTTCTTTGGATTAGCAGTTGAGCACCTAGTCGCTGCAAAACCAGGGTGGTTTTACCAAAGTAAAACATGAAAAAGCAGGATAGTAACAGGTGTCTACCTCTTCGGGTAACAGAACAAATTGATATTACATAGCATAGAAACTGACAAATAGACCAAAGAAACAGAAAATCTGTTAAGAAGCCACAATAACTTACAAAGGTCATATTTCAAGAAAATTATATTTATTTAATAAATGGTGCTGACTCAAGTGATCGTTCTGGGGGACAAAGTTTGAAAAAATGTGATACACAAATGATAGATTTGGAAAATCATGTGAAATGGAGATGACAAGGCTTAATAACAATTTCCATTTTACACAGAAGGATAAAAGTTAAGCACTTGAACAATGAGCAGTGAATTCAAACAGTTCATTCAGAGTAAATCCACATGCCCAGTAAACATAGTCCAAGTTAAGAAAATATCAAATTGCCAGTGAAACTGGCACAATTTAAAAATCAGCACCACCTATGGCTGGCTGGGCTGTGGGGAGAAGGATGCCCTGAGACATAGCTGGAAAGGTGCATTATGGCAGCCTCTAGGGGAAAGAAAAGGCCATGGCTCTGTACTTTTAACATTCTTTGAATTGGAAATCTCACTCTGTGGAGTCTATTCCACAGAAACAAATCCTGTAGTACACAAAGGATAGTTATTATTAATATGACCAAACTTTGACTGTCCATTGGTGGTGGAATGACAGATAACTTATAGTAAAGCTACATCCTCAATAAAACAGGGAGTCATTAGAATGAAAAAGAGTTGTAGTAGTTGAGTGGGAAAAATCTCTATGAAGTATTATGGAAGTATTACTGAAACAATCAAGGTGCAGAGAAGTGTATATAAAATGAGCACATCTGGGTTAAACAATATCAATTTTTTGAATATGCTTGAATACCAGTTTATGTTTATGTGTGTGTATAAATGAGAAGATAAGGATACATGCAAGTCTGTGTGGGCTTGTTTAAGCAAGGATAAGACAGACTACTTACCACACTGTTAACCTGAATTACCTTGGATTCACTTGTGGGAAAGAACAGGAGGAGGAGAGTTAGAACATGCAGGAAGAGTGGACTTAAAAAGCATGGATGATAATGTTTCCATTTCAGTGGTGTTATGTATGGATAAATAAATGTGTCTTGAGCAGAGAAAACCAGAATATTCCTTAGCAGTAAGGATGGCTTTGGACATGTTATCAAGAGGGACCAGTCCCTGGAAAAGGACATCATGCTTAGTAAAGCACAGAGCCAGGGAAAAAGAGGAAGACCCTCAATGAGATTGATACAGTGGCTGCAACAGTGTGCTCAAATATAGCAACGATTATTAGGATTGCAAGGACCGGGCCGAGTTTTGTTCTGCGGTGCCTAGGGTCACTTTGAGTCAGAACTGACTTGATAGCTTCTAACAACAACATGTATAAGTCCAGATAAAGTGTACTGAATTGATATCATCTATTTAAATTATTCATGTAAGTTAAACACCCAAAAATATACTGTTAGTGCCATATCTAGTGACTTACAGAGAATCAAGGTAGAATGTGAAGTGAAAGAAGGGGCGAGAGCAATGTGGGTAGAGTGAGATCAAGTTTCCATAAAAGCAAACACCCCAGCAGATGTACTTGCGTACCTGTGACTGTGTATATGTGTCCCTGCAGAGAAATGTAGGGAAGGATACACATGTGTCTATTAGCATTGGATACCTTGTGGGAGCGGGAGCAAATTACATATGAGGGTGGGACCCTGATGTAACTTTTTTGTCATACAAATCTGTAATCTTGAAAATGTAATAAAAAACAATTTCAGAACTTTGGGAATTGATAAACATCATAGATACATGTATATTTTAACATGTTTCATTAGATATTTTAAATAGGTGAAAATTTTCTATAATGACAGACAGAAGGTTTTAATCACTGGAAGGAGAGCACACCACAGACAGTAATAATCAGATCCAGTGCATTTCTTCTTGTTCTTGGAACCAGTGAGCTCTTCTGGTCTCTATTACTGGAAATGACCAAAAATAATTTTGGGAAGTCAGTAGAGTTACCCCTCAAACATGTTTGCAAGCACATATTTACAGCTAAATGTAGAAGGCTGGACACCATGTGCGATTCACTAGGTAACTCATGACGCTCCAGAAAATTCTCTTTCCTGGAGGTGCTGGTACCACCTCCTCCCTGCCTTGACCCACTGAATAACCCACCTTTGTGCATTCGAGGCCCTTTTCAGGTCTGAGCCTAGAGCATAGAGGACATCAACTGCGAAGGTAGCTTTTAAGAAGAAAGATGTTGATGAAAAGATTTCAGAAAGCAGAACCTCCCCAGCCAGCCTCTCCCCAACCTGGGAATGCCAACCCCTCCCACTCTGATACATCTGAGAATCTCTGATTTTTTGTTTTGGATCCTTAGGAGACTGCAGAATTTACCTGGCCTGAACACCTTGGCTCTTCTCTGCCTATGACCCTCTCCCTCACAGGAGCTGTCTCTGTCACTCTGAGGAATACACACAGGACAGACTGTGGATGGAGGTGCCCATCCTAGAGGCCCTGCCCTCCTTTCGTCTGCCCTCTGCGGTCTCATCGCCCAGAGAGATGGATGCATTCCTGTCATGTCCAGGGCTTCCCCACACCTGGGATTTGATGTTGTGACTGAGACTTTGTCTTTTTTGTCCACTGTTGAGTCTGGGCCTGAATTTGCCTCTTCCCATCCATACCTCTGGTCACCTGTGATCTCGCTGTTCTCCCCAGGTTAAGAAGCCTCTCCTCTCTTTTGCTTCTTTCATCTCAGACAGCCTTTTTCTTCCAGTTCTTTGACCTTGGGACAGGTCAGATTTGACCACAGGAAAAAAAATTAACAAGATTTATTGACGTGTCAAGAACCAGAATGTACAGCTTTATTTAAAGGAGAAGAAAAAGTTCCAAAGCTCTACCCCTTACCTAGGACTTGCTCTACAAGAATATCCTGCAAGCGCTGGATCAACTCTTATCCAGAAATGGTTAACCCCCAGGGGGATTTTTCTACACCACCTCCCACTTACTTTCCCCTAATGAGGCAACAACAATGCATCCTAATCATAACACCAAATTCACCCTAGGAACCAGAAGACATGGCTGGGGTGAATTCATTTTCCTTCACCAGGCCCTCCTCTCCTCCTGGCAAGCCCTACCTCTTTCTCTGCCTGTATGCTGCTGGGAAGGGACCCAGAGTCCTTGGTTTAGGGCTTTATGCCCACTGCTCACCTGCAGGCAGGTTTCCTAACACCCTGCCATCTCTCTGGCCACGCAGCGGAAGCTGTGCTCACGGGTCACCAGCCACTCCAGGGTGGCTGTGTGGGGGCTCTCCCCATGCTCCTCCTGTTGGTCGGTGGGGTCCGGAGTACAGGTCTGGGGCTCCTCCTGCCAGGGCTCCAGGGTGCTGACCAGGGACTCAGTGTTGGCCAGACTGGGGGCAGAGCCAATGGTGCTCTCCTCAGAGAGCTCAGCCTCAAAGACCTGGGGCATCTTGCCCACGGGGGCAAAGGAGGTTTTGGTCTGCCAGGCGACCGCCACCCCCTTGACTGTGCGCACCTTGGTGAAATATGTGCACCTGACCTATCACTTCTCTGAAGTAGCCCCGTAGCTGGAGGAGTGAGAGGTCTGCTCGGTGGAAGATGAAGGAAAAGAGCTCTCCGATGCTTTTGGAATCTTTCTGGGCCTGGAACTTGGGCTTTTTGCTTGGGATGTTGTTGACTCTTGTGCATTTTCCTCTTGGATAGAGACCTCTGAGAATAGAGAGTAGATTTAGTTGAGCTTTCAGGGTCCTTATCGTCACCTGTGAGCCCAAAGCTTTGGTCATAGGGACCCCTGGAGGCCTCTCCATCACCACATCCTCCACCTCTGCAGACCCCATGCTTTCTTTCTTCTTCCCCAGAGACCCACCACCGTTTGGGGGCACAGCTGTGGAAGACAAAGTCTCCATTGTAAAGTGGCACTGTTTATGTAGTTCATTTTTTAAGAAGTTATTTTTCTTTAATTCCACATTTATTGAATTCCAATGAGTTTGTTCCTTTGGAACTTAGAAATGACCTCATTCCCCTGAAACTTCATAATAAATGTGTGAAGTCATTGAAAGAAGTTTTCTATGAGGGTTTTTTCTTAGTAAATTTGGGGTGTAAGCACTCAAACGAGAGCAATGCTCACCTCTTTTCAACCTCTTTTCCTGAAAGGCTGTTTTACAGAGAAGTTATACTTAAAGAGAAGAAAGCGTATATTTATTTAAGACTCTTACATGTATACCTCTTTCTTGTACCCTTCTTAACCAAGCTACAGTAGAGGATTAAAATTGCTTTTCTCGGAATAGAAGCCCTTGTCCTTATTAGAGGAACTCCTTCAGCGTGAAGCAGAAAGAGATGTCCATATCTGAGAACCTGATGCCAGAAACCTCAGACAGACAGCACACAACCACCTTAACTGGGTGTGTCTGGGTGGGTTGCCTATGTCAACCTAAAGGTCTGTGTATGTTTGTGAATATGTGGGAAGGACAGTAGACTTCAGGATCCAGAAAGAGACAGAGCTAGGTCGTGTGTGTTGGATGGAGGGAAAGCTCCAGAGACAAGATCCAGAGACAGAACCTGCCATCAGTGTGTTAGAGGGATACAGAGACCAAGGAGGGAGCAGAAAGCAGGGCTCAGCCACCAAAAGGCAGAATGGAGCAGCAACAGAAAAGACAAAGGGTGTACACTAGTTGGAGAAAGGATGGAGAACTGGGAATGATAGCAGAAACTGAGGTTAGCTATAGTTGGAATTGGAAAATTCTTTCTTGCTAGGCTTTGAAAACATCATGCTGATTGAAGAAAGTTAGTCACAAAAGGACAACTACTGTATGATCTTACTTATATGAAATAAGCAAATATATAGAAACTGAAGATTATTGGGGGTTGCCAGCTGTGACAGGGAGGTAGGAAGGGCAAGTTTTTCCTTTGGGGACAATGAGATTATGTTAATGGTTGTAGAATAGTTTGGAAAAGGATACTGAGAATGGTTACATAACTTGAAGAATGTAATGAGCAGCAATGACTCATACGTTAGAAATTTTTGAGTGACTGTGTTTTGTGTATATTTTGAACACAATTGAAAAAGGTTAAGATTGAAAAAAAAATCTATCCTATAGTTGTCTTTGCTTTGAAGAATTGTTAAGTCATTGTGAAAATACGGACAGGAGACCTTGGAGGAGAACGGAAATCCCCAGAGCTAGAGGGCCAGAGCCTTCCTAGACCTTCTGCCTGAGACCAGGCTGAGGGCTGTGGCAGCTCACAGTGACTGGGAACTCTGGATGAATGTGTGTTACTATGCTCCATCACACCACCCACTCCCAAAACTTCCTGATACATTTTAAATATTTTTTTTAATTCACATGGTATATTCATTCAATCTCATTAAAAAATTAACTGCAAGTCTCTGTAACCACACTTCTCCCTGGTCCTGTACCCACGGCCCCAGTTGCCCATTTGTTTCCTTTCCACTAACAAAGCAGGAGGGTTCACAGATCTGACGTGTTTACTCCTGTTCTGGAAAGCCCCTCAGATCATACTAGAATTCTATAGTTCACTCAGGTATTTATTCCTTCATTTATTTATTCACATTACAAATTCTTATTGTCTACTAATTGACAGGAAGTTTTTTCAGGTGAAAGCCTCAGTGATCCCTTGTGGTCCTTGTTTCCAGGGTGAATCAAACCCCTTGCTGCCCAGCACCCATCACACAGACTGAGTTTTCCTCCCACCCTTACCTCGGGCCTTAGAGAAAGGCCTCTTCCTCATGTATTGCCGCTCCATCCTGGCTGGGTGAAGATGAACCAGGAAGGATGGTCACCGAAAAGATGTTTCTCCTCCTCCCATGTAGAGATGATGTCCCAAACTCTCACAAGTTGGGGACATTGATTTAGGATGAACCATTTGTACTTTGGTATCCAAAGTCGCTCTCCCACAGGAGACCTCAGACTGACAACCTCTCCGAAGAGCAGTTGGGATCTGAGTGAGCACCAAGGCGTCCAGTAACCCTCGTGTGACATCATCGCTGACATCGCTCAGTTCCGAGGGCCCACTTTGAACCCAAATGCAGCAACAAGAAAAAATATGGCAACTGTTGTGGCAGGAGTTAGGAGGTTGAGAGGAGGGAAATTATATCTGAAAAATTAATTGAAATTTTTCCTCAAAGAGATTATCATTCCTGGGGAAGGGAACTGTGAGTTCAGGGAACAGCAGAGTGTGATGAGCTGTTTTTCTCCCAAACCCCTCCTCTGGCCTTGAATTACATCTCTCCAGCCCCGGAGATACAATGTCCACTCTGAACACCTCTCAGGTCTCCTTTGCCACTTAGGCTTCACATAAGCTGTTCCCTCTGACTAGTCGACATTCTCTCCCTTCCTGTTGACTGGTTCTTCCCCCACGGTTCCCAGTCTGTGCTCCTGCTTTATGTATTCAGAGCACCTAGTAATCCTCCATCATAGCACTGGGTCGTAGGAGATGCTCATTTTCAAATTCGTGTCTTCCAAATGGGTTGTAAATAATTTGGGGACAAAGATGGTGTCTGCCTCGTATTTGGCAGTTCCAGAAAGTGGGATAGTGCCTAACACCTAAGACATACTCAGTATACCTGTGTTGATTAAATGAACGAAGACTCCCCCAAATCACTCACCCTTCACAGGCATCCAGTGCAGAATGGAGTTTTTTGGTCTGTTGCCTGGAGGTACCATCACTCGGTGGTGGAGTCTAGGCCACTCTCTCTTGACCTCCTGACTCTAAGCCCCAGGAAGTATGACTGTGAAGCTCCTTGGCCGGTCCACATGCTTCTTCCTTGGAGCCACTGAAAACGGTAGGATTACAGCATCACAGAAAAGCAGGGAGACTCAGGACGTCTATGGTCAACCTGCCTGGGAGGCTTAGGAGAGCCCTCGGGGAAAGGTCCACTGTCCTCTGCTTGATCTGGAGGTCTGTTTTTGTTTGGGGAAATTTAGAGAAGGAACAAGCAAACTGTTGAAACATTTTAAGGCAGGGTTTGGAAAGTTGTGTTTCGTAGGCAGAGGAGAGCCTGAGGATTTGAAGGAAAATGAAAGACTTCAACAGGGTATCAGAGAGGGCTCATTTGTTTGACTACAGAAGGTAGAACAGGGAGAAGTGGTTGGAAACATAAGAAAAAATCTTCTATCCACCCACTCATATTTCCAAATTTAGGTCAAGCATCCCTTCCTGGTGGAAGACTTTCCAGCCCTACACCTGGTAGAATTTCCCACCCCCTGCTCTGTACTCTATTGTACTTAAGAAACTCCTCTGTCACAACTCAAAACAGACTTGACTGCATTTACTTGTTGTGATGGTTGCAAAAATGGCCACATGTTCTCCTCTCTCTGTATCCATGCATTTTTATATGACTTTGCAGCTCCCTTCGTCAAAAGCAAGTCTTTGTCCAGTCCTTGAACTGGGACTGATCTATGATTGGTTTGGCCTTTGGGACAGTACCAAGACTAATAGAGGCAGAGACTTGCAATGGCCAGACACCGTGGCTTGCCCTCTTACAAAAAACCAAACATATCGCTCTTGAGTATATTCTAACTCATAGTGACCCTGAAGGACAGAGTAGAACTGCCCCATAGGGTTTCCAAGGCTGTAATCTTTACAGAAGGAGACTGCCACGTCTTTCTTCTGCAGAGCGGCTGGTGAGTCTGAACTGAAGTCCTCTCCTTTAGCAACAGAGCCCTTAACCACTGCACTACCAGGACTCCACCTTGCCCTTTTGCTGCTCTTCAAACCCTGAGAACCCATGGGAACAGCCCAGGCCACCCTAATAAATGACAAGAGACCATTAGAGAGAGAATCCAGTTGAGAAGATTTCAGACCCTCTGCCCACCAGCTGACATGGTGGCTGATTCCAGATACATGAGGGAGCCCAGCTGAGAGCGGCCGAGTCTGCCCCAGACCAGAAGAACCCCAAACTACCAACCCGCAAAACTGTGAGCGAAGGAACTGGTTATTTTAAGGCAGTTCATTTTTGGGTCTTTCATTATACGCAATGAATAACTGATAGATTGGTTAACTGGGCTGTTTCCCTCACGAGACTGCAAGGAATCTTTCCTTAATCCTTTATGTATCAACAGTACCCAGCAGAGTGTTGTTCACGTAGCCGTTACAGCCATTAGACAGTAGAAATTTCTTTATTTACATAATTTAAAAGTTTCTTTCATTATGTTTTAATTTTCTTTTATAAATAAGATATGGCTGGATTTGAAAGTCTAAGCTGAGCATACATGTATTTTTCTAAGGTATTAATCCTTTTTTCTTGCTATTACTGAAACATGTAGATGTAATTCCAATGTTATACTTCATATTCACTGTTTATGTTTTTTTATCATTCTACCTTTCCTGTTTCTTTTTTTTATTGGAATGATCAATTTTTTTTTACTTTCTTTTTCCTTCCAGTGATTTGAAAGTTGTATTATCAATTCCCATTCTTTAATAGTAAACGAGATCTTTTAACATGTTTATTTGGTATATTGCATCAAGTTCATATCTCAGTTCTTTCAAACAGTATGATTTTGCTACTTGCCATCGAGTTGACGCCGACTAATGGTGAACTTAGGTTCAACAGAAGTAAACATTGCCAGGTCCTGTGTCATCCTCACAACTGCCAGCAATTTAGATTCCATCATTATGGGTTCTGTGCCAGTCCATATTACCAAGAGTCTCCCACATCCTTGTTGACCTTCTACTTCACTAACCATGATATCCTCCTCTAGGATTGATTGATCCCTCCTGATGACATGTCCAAAGCAAGTGAACTGGACAGTATGCTCTTGTGATCTGTAAGGCTTTAACTGGCTAATTTTCAGAAGTAGATCTCCAGGCCTTTCTTCCTAGTTTGTCTTAGTCTGGAAGCTCCACTGAAACCTGTCCACCATGGATAACCTGGTGATATTTAAAACACTGGTAGCCTAGCTTCCAGCATCACAGCAACATGCAAACCAACCCAGTACAGCAAACTGACAGGCGGGCGGTGATACAAACAGGATGTTGTTGTTGTTACGTGTCATCAGGTCAGTTTCAATTTAGAGTGACCCTACATACATCAGAAGAAAATGCTGCCATGTCCTATGCCATCCTCACAATCGTTATTATGCTAGAGCCAATTGTTGCAGCCACTGTGTCAATCCATCTCACTGAGGGTCTTCCTCTTTTTCACTTTCTACTTTCCAAACATAATGTCCTTCTCCAGGGATCTGTCTCTCCTCATTACATGTCCAAAGTATATGAGACAAACACTCACCATCCATGCTTCTAAGGAATACTCTGGCTGTACATCTGCCAAGACAGATTTGTTTGTTCTTCTGGCAGTCCATGGTGTATTCAATATTGCTCACCAACACCATAATTCAAAGGCAGCAATTCTTCTTTGATGTTCCTTATACATTGTCCAGCTTTCACATGCATATCAGGCGATTGAAAATGTCATGGCTTGGGTCAGGCACACCTTAGCCTTCAGAATGACACCTTTGCTGGTCAACACCTTCAAGAGTTCTTTTGCAGCAGATTTGCAACACATTATTTGGTTTCTTGATTGCTGCTTCCATAGGTTTTGATTGTGGATCCGAGTAAAATGAAATCCTTGATAAGCTCAATCTTTTTTCTGTTTATCATGATGTTGCTTATTGGTCCAGTTGTGAAGATTTTTGTTTTTCTTATATTGAAGTGCAATCCCTACTGAAGGCTGTTGTCTATGTACTTCATCTGTAACTGCTTCAAGTCCTCTTCACTTTCAGCAAGGTTGTGTTATCTGCGTATCATTGGTTGTTAATGAATCTTCCTCTAAACCGAATGCCGTGTTCTTGTTCGTATACTGCAGTTTTTGGATTATTTGCTCAGCATACATATTGAATAAATGTGATGAAAGGATACCACCCTGACACAAACTATTCCTGATTTTAAACCACATAGTATCCCCTTGTTCTGTCATAAAAAGTGCCTCTTGGTCTATGTACAGGTTTCACATGAGCAAAATTAAGTGTTCTCGAATTTCCGTTCTTTGAAGTGTTATCCATAATTTGCTATGATTCACATAGTCTAATGCCTTTTCATACTCAATAAAATATAGGGAAACTCTTTTCTGGTATTCTCTGCTTTCAGCCAAGATCAATCAGACATCAGTAATGATATTCCTCTTCTGAATCTGACTTGAATTTCTGGCATTTTTCTGTCAATGTCCTTTTGCAACTTCTTTTTAATGAGCTTCAGCAAAATTTTACTGGCTTTTGATATTAACGATATTGTTCGATAGTTTCTGCATTTTGTTGAATCACATTCCTTGGAATGGGCACAAATATGTATCCCTTCCAGCCGGCTGGTGAAATTTCTCGGCATAGACAATTGAGCACCTCAAGCACGGCATCTGTTTGTTGAAACATCTCAACTGGTAATCTGTCAATTTTTGGAGTCTTGTGTTTTGCCAATGCGTTCAGTGAAGCTTGGGCTTTTTCCTTCAATACCATCAGTTCTTGATCATATGCTACCTCCTGAAATGGTTGAATGTCGACCCTTTTTTTTTTTTTTTTGTACTATGACATCTTATTTTGATGCTTCCTGTGTTGTTCAATATTTTGCCAATAGAATTCTTCACTATTTCAATTCGGGGCTTGAATTTTTCCTTCAGTTCTTTTACCTTCAGAGATGCCACGCGTGTTCTTCCCTTTTATTTTTCTAACTCCAAGTCTTCGCACATGTCATTATCACACTTCGTCTTCTTAGGTGCCCTTTGAAATCTTCCCCTCGGCTCTTCTACTTCATCATTCCTTGCATTTGCTTTCACTACTTTATGTTCAAGAGCAAGTTTCAGAGTATCTCTGACATCCATTTTGTTTTTTTTCTTTCAGTATAAGGGCTGTATTTGAGGGTACCATCATTTTTATAACTAGCAAGTGTTCTTGTCAGGGCAGTTATTGACAGTAGCTGGGCACCATCTAGTTCTTCTGGTCTCAGGCTGATGGAGTCTCTGGTTTGTGTGGCTCTTTAGGGAAGGCTTTTTATACAAGGAATTATACTTAAAGACAGCATAACTTGCATATTTGTATATAATTTAAAGCTTCTCCTTAAACTCTTTACCAGTTCACAGCACGGTATTAAAATTGCCTTTCCCGGAACAGAAAGCTCACCCCATGTCATTATGAGAAATACTTCTCAGTCTGAGGCATAAAGAGGTGTCCATATTTGAGAGTCTGATGGCACAAAACTCAGTAGCCAAGACACGACCACATCAACTGAGTGTGTGGGTGGGTTGCATATGTCAACATAAGGGTTTGTATTTTTCTAAGTATGAGGGTAGGATTGGCGAGTTAAGGAAGAAAGAAATGGAAGCAGCTTGGAAGGGGAGTGCAAGCTCAATGACAGACAGAAGATGTGGTGGGGGATCTCTCAAAAGGGTTTCAGAGGCCAGTCAGAAAGCTAGGAAGCAGGAGGAAATAGGGCCAGTGGAGACAGCACTGGAGTAGTGGTGGAGGGCAGCAAAGACAATGGCAGTGAGGAGGGCAAAAAAACTGGCCTGAAAAGAGTATGCAGTTTGAGACCCTGGACAAAATTCAGATTAAGAAAAGTAGAAATACAAAAAAAATCTATCCTATGCCTATCTTTGCTGCGAGGGTTTTTTAGGCGTTTGGGAAGAGGTGGGGAGGAGACATATGAGGAGAAAGGGAGTTCCTGGATCTAGGGGAGGAGTCTGCAAGCCCTTCTTCTGACCTCAGTGAGGTGGGCCCTGGGGTTCTTCAACCTCCCACTCCCAGAACCTCCTGAGACTTTTTCTTAATTCTTCACATACTATATTAATATCATGTCATTAGAAAATATAATAATTAAGTATACTTCTCTCTAACTACCCTTACCCCCATCCTACACTCTCTGCCCCACTGGCTTCCTTCCTTTCCACCAGGTACAGATCCTAAACAATAGAGTGCCTTGTCTGCACCCGGTTTGGAAAGCATTCGAACCCCCAATGAATTCTTTAGTTTGATCCCTCACTTATTCCCACATTTGTTGTTGATATAAGACTTTGGTTAATTATCTACCAGATGACAGAAAGTACCTTCTCAGGACAATCCTCCTTATGACCTTATCATTCACCCAAAATCTTTCATCTTGTCCCATCATGGCTCTCTTTTGTGGTGGAAACCAGAGCCTTTGTTTTCTAGCACAGATCAGTCTGGGGCAATTTTTCCTCTCACCCTTATCTAGAGTCTTAAAGAAAGGTTTTTTCCTCATGTTTCACTGTTTCGTCCTGTCTGGATGAAGATGTCCAAACATGACGGTCTTCTGAAGGATCTTTATACCTTCTACCAGTTCTTGATGATGCATGACCTTTTGATGACTTGGGGAGACTCTGGTTTAGTCAGGAATTTCCATGATTCAGTAGCTCCAGGTGCTCTCCCACAGGACCTCAGATCGACACCCTCCCCAAAGAGCAGGTGAGGTCTGTGTGAGCACCATGGCTTCCATAACCCTGTGTGACATCATTGCTGACATTGCTCAGTTCCATGGGACCACTTTAAAGTGAAATCGGGCAAAAGGAAAACATGAAACTGTTTAAACAGGGGCTTGAATCCTGCCAGTCCCAGACGGTGAAAACAGGGCTTGTATTAAAAATGAATTGCAACTTTTCCCTGTTCTCCATGGGGTTACTATCCCTTGGTGGGGAGACAGAGAGTACAGGGAATCATTACAGCGTGACAGGGAATTGCATTTTCCAAAACTGCTCATTTCAGCCTGTTGGAATCATGTCTTTCCAGCCCTGGTCATACAACGTCCACTCTGAATGCCTCTCAGGTCTCCTTAGCCTTTGAGGCTTCACACAGTCTCTTCCCTGTGACTAGAAGGTTTTCTCTCCACTCCCATCTCCTGGCCTATCCTCTGGTGAAGCATGGTTAAAAGAACTGACCTCATGAAACAGACTGGGCTTATGACCTCACCCACAAATGCTAAGACTCAGGACTTTTGTGGTCAGCCAGAATGGAAGATTTAGGAGTTGACTTGGGAAAAGTCCATGACCTCTGTATCTTCCATACTCTGCTTTCGTTCTAGAAACCATTTAGAAAAGGAGTTAGCAAATAAGGAGATCATTTGAGGAAGAAATTAAGAAAGTTGGGGTGGTGATGGGGAAGAAGCTGACTTCTCAGAGGAAAATAAAAGTTTCAACAGGGAAATGCTAGGGGCTCGTTTTCTGTGACTCCAATCTATAGAACAGGAAGGAGTGGTTGGAAAACAACAACAACAAAAAAAGATAATCTGCACCTATTCACAAATGTAGCAACTCCCTATGTGGCCTCACCCTGTCCCTTCAGACTTCTCTCTGGGGAAGACATGGGGCTTCCTGGACCTGGGCCTTTTGTCACCTCTTAACTATCCAATCATATTCCCAACTTGATTCAGGCATCACTTCTGGTTGTAGTCTTCCCTAAATATTTTTCTGGTAGATTTGTTCACTTCTTACTCCGTACTTCATTGTACCTGCAAAACCGATTACCACAGCATAAAACACAATTGCATTTACTTGTTGTGGTTGTTTAAATAATGTCTACACATTTGTCCTCTCTCCATGCCCATGCCTTCTATGAGACTCTGGAGTGCCTTTCATTAACAGTAGGAGTCTTTCTCCACCCCTTAGTTGGGGCCGACGTTATCATTGTTTTGGACATTGGGATAGTGGGAAACTTCATACAAGCAGATAGTTGAAAGACTTTACATTGAGACTTTCGCTTTTGTTGCTCTTAAATCCTGAGAACTCATGTAAGCGAACCTAGGCCAGCCTACTAGATGATGAGAGACCAATGGAGAGAGGATCCTGTGGTGTCACTGAGTTGACTTTAGATGAACTGGCTCCCACCTGACCTGGAACCAAATAGTAGACACATGAGGAAGCCGTGCTGTGAGCCACTGTTCCTGGCCCAGGTCAGAAAAACCCCAAACGGACAACTTGAAAAATTGTGAGCTTAGTAAATGCTTGCACTTTTAAGACACTATAATTTGGGGTCATTTATTACCCAGCAATACATGACTGATAACAACTGTTAACTTGGCTGTTTCTCTCAGTAGGCAGTGAGGGCACTCCTCTGAGTCATTTCATCATCAAGAGCAACTGCCATAGGATCTCACATGTAGCTGTTATATAGTAAATCTTTGTTGGCTTCATGGATGAATGAATAATATGAACTGTAACTGTGAATCTGCACAAATTCATGTGTGCAAGAAAACATGATATTTCTTTCAATCAACTGAATTCCAACTCAGAGCTCTTGGCTTACAAAATTGGGATGAAATTTTAACCTTACTTATTTTTAGGGCTTTTTTTTTTTTTTGGTGTTGGTTTATTTTTAGGGTGCCCCTCACCCAGATATGCAATAATTCTTGGAGTCTAATGAAGGACTAAGGTTTGGAGAAGAGCTTTAACACACCCATTGCCCCAGTCTATGTGGGTGATCTCTCTAGAAGCATTGCTCTGTGGCTTCCTTTCCCAGATGGAGCATAAGAACGTTGGCAGGGCTGGGAAGACCATAACGGGGTCTTTCTACTTATGTGCCTGCATCACCCTTTGAGGTGCTGCCACTTACCCCAGGGCTTTATCAAGAAGCAGACCTCACCCCTTCCTAATGTCTAGGACTCTGCTGTCTGACTCCCACTCTTCCCCTGGGTTCCAGTTTACTCAGTGTCATTAATCCAGTAAGCTGAAGCTTTTACCACAGACTCTTCAGTCTCCAGGTTGCAGGGATTCAATTCTGTGAGTCCAACTACCTCTTTGAAATGAGGTAGGGAAGGAAGGAAAATGCAGAAAGATTTTATGTTGAATTTAATGTTTCAATAAAATTTCTTGCCATGCGTTTTCAAAGGGTCCTGCCTAACAGTTCCCTCTGTTCTCTTACAAGATGCAGGACGATGAGGAGGGAATGTTTGTTGTGTCATAATCTGTGGAAGGATGCAAAGTGCACATGGGGCTTCGTTACTCCTGATGCTCACACTATTGCACCCCACCTACTTGGAAATCACTGCAAGAGTTGCTGAGTCCCTCACACATCCACACTGAAGAGCTTTCGGATTCTCATAAGCAGGAGTTATTTGTGTCCTAAGATGAGCCACTCCTTGGAAGCCCTACCCTGTCCTATAGGGTCACTGTGAGTTGGAATCAACTGCTTGGCAAGAGTGTTTTTTTTTTTTTTTTTTGAGAGGGGTTGATATTAGCTGCAGAATAATGTTTAAAAAACTGTTGACAGCGTAGCAGGTGAAACCAACGCAATGAAACTGAAATGAAATCTGTTTTTGACACTTACGACCCCACAGTTCCTCCAAAGTGTGTACTTTTCACTGGGTTTAGAGGAAAGAGAGAACTCTTCACGAGAGAGGCACAGCTCGGGACACCTTCAAAATTACACGACTACTCCCTGATGTTAGGTAACATTCCATGCTGTTTGGCTGGTTTATCATCTGACTGCTCCACACAAATAGAAGGCCCGTGCAGGCAGGAGCTTCTCTGCTGTGTTGCAAGAGTATCCTGGTTCCTGGCACCTAAGAAGCATTCAAAAATGATTTGAGTGAATGAATGAGTGGGTGGGTTTTTATAAAAACCATGGTACTGCTCTCTTTATGTAGTTACAATAGTGAAAACAGGGATAAGGAAATGGAGACCAGTACTTGTATAACTTAAAGTTATACAAAATGAGAACAGAACTTCTATAATGAAGAGAGAGACAAAAATAAAGTGTACTAATTGAATGTACCCCCTACACTTTGGTTGGAAAGAGACATGGTAAAGTTGGGTTGTTTTTCCCCTACTGATTTATAGGTTCTATATATTGAGTTGAAAAGTTAGTCTTTTAGGAGTCACAAATATTTCTATTGAGAGATAATTCACCCGCCGTAACATTGCCCTTTGAAATGTGCACAATTCTGTGGTTGTTAGTATATGGACAGAGTTGTGCAACAATCACCACTGTCCAGCTTCAGGATATTTTCAGTGCCCTGTAAATAAATGCCCTGCATATTAGTAGTCATCCTCATTATTCCTTTCATCCAAGACATAGCAACCACTAATCTACTTTCTGTCTGGGTTGGTTTGTCTGTTCTGGACATTTCATATGAATGGAATCATGCACCACGCAGTCATTTCTGTTTGGCTTCTTTCACTTAGTATAATGTTCTCAAAGTTCGTCCATATTGTTGCATGTATTTTAATGACAGTAATATTCCAGTCTAAGAATATACCACAGCTTGCTTATCAATTCACGACATTTGGATTCTCTCCACATTTTGGCTATTTATGAATAATGCTGATACGAAAATTCTTTTGTAAGTTGTTATGTGAACATGCTTCATCTCTCCTGGGTACATACCTAGGATTGGAATTGCTATGCATAGCAACTCTGTGTTTAACTTTCTGAGCAAGTACTTAACTGTTTTCCAAACTGATTGGATCATGTCACATGTCCACCAGCAATTTATGAGGGTTCCAGTTTCTCCACATCCTCACCGCTTGTGTTGTCCATCCTATTGATTTGAGCCATCTTAGTGGTTTTAAAATTAGTGTGTTTTGGTTTTGAGTCACATTTCCCTAATGACTAATGAGGTTGAGCTTCTTTTCATGTGATTATTGACCATTTCTATATCTTCTCTGGAGAAATGTCTATTCAAATCCTTAGGCTGCAATTTTTTTTTTCAGCTTTTTGCCTGTATTTTTGCTTTCCTTATATGGTTTTTGATATGCCAAAGATCTATATCTATATCTTACCAGTTTTAGCCTTCACAGCTTTGGGATTTTTAGAAAATCTTTCTCTTTTACCAATAAAAAGCAAAACAAAATCTCTCATAGTTTCTTCTAAAAGTTTTATGGTGGCATATATGACTTTTAAATATGCGATCCTTTTGGGATTTCGTTTGCTGCAAGCTATGAGAAAAAGGATGAAAATATTTTTACAGAAGATCTAAATGGTTACCAAATTGCTGAAAACACTCTTTTTTGCCTTTTTGCATAAGCCATATCTTAACTGCATTTTCCCATCTTCCATATAGAAAAACATTTTTACAGAAGGAGGCCTGCCATTCCCAGCCATTTCATTTCAAGGTTTTGCTTTGCTGCAATAGAAATCCCTTCTATACCTTATCTACATACCTGTTCTCATAGCCAATAAAAATTTTGTGTGAGTAGGACTCCTGTGAATTTATAAGATGAGGTTGAATTTTATAACTGGTTCCGTGTGGTGCAGCCCAGCAGGACAGACAGAAGCAGTAGCTCCAGAGGCAACAGAAGCTGTAAGCACATGAGCCTCTAGAGAACTGCTTTTGAATTTCAGAGAAAGCTCTAGACTTTTCTATATAAACATATCATTATATACGGCCATTACCTAAGAACAGACAGAGAATAATGCTTTGAAAGTGAGGCATTCAGGACAGAACTGGAGAAAAATGTAGAACAATCTTCTAACTCACAAAAAAACACCAGACTCACTGGCTTGACAGGGATTGGAGAAACATTGAGTGTATGGACCCCAGATATCCTTTGAGGTCAATAATGAAGTCGCTCATGAGGTTCACCCTTCAGCCAAAGATTAGATAGGCCCATAAAACGAAATGAGACTCCAGCAGCATACTATCCCAGGAACAAGGACTAGAAGGTAGGAGAGGACAGGAAAGCTGGTAATAGGGAACCTAAGTTAAAGAAGAGAGAGTGTTGACAAGTCATGGAGTTGGTAACCATTGTCATAAAACAATATATGTACTAACTGTTTAGTGAGAAGCTAGTTTGTTCTGTAAACCTTCATCTAAAGAACAATTAAAAAAGTTAGGCTTTCAGAACGAGGGTGTTCATTTCTTAGAAGTATGTGCTTTGATGAACATATCTACCCGTTTCTATTGGGTGTGCATCTAGAAGTAGAATTGCTGGGTCGTAGGATACATGTATGTTCACAGCTTTAGTAGATAAGGCCAAAGCATTTTTAAAGTGGTTGTACCAAATTACACTTTCACTAGCAGTAACTTAGAGATCCCTTTGCTCCATGCTCTACCTAGTAGTTGGTATTTTCTGTCTTTTTCATTTTAGCCATTCTGGTGTGTGGGGGATAGTATCACATTGTGACATTTTATTAGAGTTTCTCTGATAACTAATGAATGTATGTTGGCCATAAAGAAATCTTTTCAAGTATTTCCTCATCTATTGGACTTTTTTTTTTTGCTTTATAAATGGTTCTTTATATATTCCAGAACCAAGTCCATAGTAGGGCATAGGTATTGCAAATAACTTCTGCTACCATACAATTTCACCCTTGTGGCTTGTCAAGAACTTTCAGATTCAGAAACCTGCCTTTTATAAGAGCAGGCAAATGTATTGTGACGAAAGTTTATTAGGGGTTAACAGGGGCAGGAGGGAGGAAATAAAGCAGTGTTATTGCATACAGAGCACAGAGTTTCAGTTTATGGTGATGGAAAAATCCCATTGATTAAGGGTAAGATTGCACAGCTGATTAATGTAGTTGCTGTCAATAGCTTGTACACCTGTACAACTTGTTCACTTGACAAAGGTTGTGTGGAATATTTACAGCAGCAACAAAAATGAGCAGCTTCTGAGGCAACATTGCAGTCCGCAATTGATGAGATGTATTCTTTTATTATTCTTTCTCAGTTTTCTGGTTTGTTAACATGTTACTGTTAAAATAAAAAATAATAAAGTGTTTGCATGATGAAAGTGGTAATGTCTATCCCACCCACTGTGTCCATCTGAAGTTTAAATGAGGAACTACATGCCACTAGCACACGCCCAGCCTTACTTGGCACTCGGGAAATATTTCATTTCTCCCACTCCTCTGGCTCACGGTCTTCTCCCCTTGTTTATTTGCTCTTTTCTCTTTCCAGCTGGCTGCATGTGACCACCAGGCTTCCCGACTCCATCATTCTGCTTCCCTAGCAATGTCATTGTAATCTTGGGGTCTTGGACAGGCTGAAAGGTACACACTGTCCCTGCCGTCCTGAAGGGGACAAGCCAGTACGGGTGGGAGGGGCAGTGGGGAAATGCAGCCAAGAGAAAGGACAGACCACCTTCCAGGACCTGCACTGGCCTTCAGAGAGCTTTGTTGCCTGCAGTTCACCTGGCTGGCTTCTAGATGTCAGAGTGCGCTCGGGCTCAGTGCTTAGTTCTCTCCATTGACACCTTCTCTCTAGGATGACTCAGTGAGTCCACTGCTGTCTATCTGTAGCTAAAGATGCCAGCTTTATAGCTCCAGTCAAATTCCTCCTGGGTGCAGACTCATATATTCAAATGTCAGCCTAACTCTCTGTATTGATCGCTTCTTTTGTAAAATGGGCCTTATAATGGCACATTCCTCATACGACTATCATGCAGAGCAAAAATCTTAAGGAGAAGCTTTTACAAGAGCGCCTGGCACCAGTGTATGTGCTCAGTAAATGTTAGCTGTTAGTATTATTACCTGACATCTCCACATGGACATCTGACAGCTATGCCATGTTATCAAGGCCATGAAGCAAGTCTTGGTCCCAAACCCATTCCACCCGTATCAATTTCTCAAGGCTACAGTGATGGGAGTCTGGGTGTTTTTCCAAGTAATGGACCTGGTTAAAAAGGTTGACCAGGTCCTTCATAATAAGTTGCTCCGAAGTTCATATGGGTAACCATTGAGACAAGTTACAGTCAACTAATACAGAAAAAAGAATAGAACTACTCTCAGCTGCTCATGCTTGTATTCTCAGTCCAGAATATCTGGTGAGGGCACTATTATGGACTGAACTGTATAACCCGAAAAGGTATGTTGAAATCCTAACCACTGTACCTGTAAATGTGTCCTAATTTGGAAATAGGGAATTTTTAAAATTATGTTAATAAGGCCATACCAGTATAGGGTGGGTCCTAAACTTAGTCCCTTCTGAGTTATGCAAAGAGCAGAACAGACACAGACAGCAGCAGATGCACCTACAAGGCCAGGAGCACAAAGGGTGGCTGGAAGCTGCTAGAAGCTGAAGTAGACAGGAGCCATGCCCTGAATTCAGACTTCGGGCCTTTCCTGAACTGTGAGAAAATAAATTTCTGTTCTTTAAAGCCACTCAGTTGTGCTACTTTTTTCTTATGGTGGCACTAGGTGACTAACACATATACCCATGCCTATAAATCCAGTCCAGTGTAAAATAGTTTTCTGCCCTCCTTGGTCTAGCCCACCTGGACCCTGCTATTTCCCTATCAGTGTCCTCTGCTTTCACTAAGAGCTACAACAGAGTCAGCTTGATGCTGGTGCATAGAAATGCAGTTTATTTTTTACTTTGTATTTATGATTAACTAGTATTTATTCTAATATTTTCTATGGCTTTTAAATTTTTCTTTGAAGACATTCCTATAATCTATGAATAATAACAGTTATACTTTTTCTTGTCATTTTGTTCTAACTTGGACCTCCAGTGTTAAATATTTAATAGAAATAATAAGAGAAAGCATCCTTATTTTATTGCTAATTAATTTTAAAGAAAATGTCCCATATTTTGCCATGAACTATCATGCTAGTTGTAGTTTTCCAAGTTTGGAAACTCCTTTTCTGCTCCTAGTTTGCTCAGAGTTCTTATGTTTCAGTGGGATTGGATTTTATCACTGCTTTTTCACCGTCCCTTTATGTGAGCCTTGTCTTTTCTTCCTTAACCTATACATGTGGTGAATTAAGTTATTGAATGTTTAATGTTCACTCAAACTCGTATGCCTACAATAAACCCCCTTAATCATGGCATATTACATCTTTTACACTTTGCTGGATTTATTTGCCAACATTTTATGTAGGCTTTTGCATCAAAATTACTTATACCTTCCTTTTCTAATTCGGTATCAACATTAATGTTGGAAAACATCTCATCTTTTTCTCTTCTTTGGTGACTATGTAGAAGATTAAGATGATCTGTTTTTTGCATGTTTGCTGGAACCTGCCTGAAAGTGGTCTCCCAAACCCAAAACCAGTTGCCATCGAGTTGATTCGGTCTTCATAGAGAGATCTTGAACTACTGACCCTTTTTGTATAGTGATTAAAGGCCATTTCTGGTGCTAATTTACTTAGAAAAATTTCCACTGCATGTTGCAGGCTTCTAGGATTTCATCTTTCAATATTATGCGGTTATCGCTGTTTTCAGCCTTGTCCAGGCCAATTAATCAATCCCTGGTTTTCCGTTTTCCCAGAGTGAGACTGTGTATCTACTCCTGGTATCAGTCCTCTTACCTAAGACTTATTTGCAAAGAAACATACAACCCAGCCTCTTGAGTCTATGATGTGAGAATACAGTCAGTCCCACATAATGCAACGTCTTTGTAATTGTTCTTTTTTTTTTTTTTTAAGTGTTTCACATTTACTTTTTTTTCTTTTTTTTCATTTCCCACCTATCTAGCAGTTTTAAAGTTGTGCATTTCAGGTTGAGGTCAGTAGCTGGATTGACTCTGCGGGGCAGTGCGGTGCCCAGTTACATCTGGGCATCAAGAGAAGGCACCTCTAGATCTAGAAGGCCTGAGGCGGTGGTTGGGAGCTTGGGGGAGTGGGGGCGGGGCAGGGCTGCACAGAGAGGGGCGCTCTAGGGGATGCTCGATGCCCAGGGCTGCCCCACCGCAAGCTCGCGGGCAGCAGGATGGAGCTGGCTTCAGGAGCCTTTTGCGACAGTACCAGCCCACACAGCCCTGCCCTGAACTCAGACCCCCCAGGCTCACAGGTGGCACCAGAACTAGGGGAAGCCTGACGCCACAGAGAGCGAGAGCCAGTGTACATACCTGAGCCTGATCACAGCGCTTATGCTGGGATAGGAGGGCAGAGGAGGCATATGGAACTTCAGTCTAGAGGATGCCCTAGGAAGGGTGGGAGAGTTGTGGTCACCCTCGGAATCTGGGTCCACACGTGGAGGCCCCAAGGTTACACTTCTGGGAGGAGAAGGTAAAGCCATACAGACCACACTGTACATACACACACTCACCCCCTTTCTCCCTCAGAAGGGCTCCCCCGGGATGTCAGCCCTAGTTTGGGGAGCAGCAGAGCCAGCCCAGGTCAGGACTAGGGACTTTATTTCCTGAACTGTGGCCACTGCCTGATAGCAGACTCCTGTCGTCACAGATTAAAGAAGGAATTCTCGAAATGAGCTCTAAACTCCAGATTTGAGAGTTAAAGATCATAAATTAACACAGGGAAATACAACTTTAGCAATAAATGCCTGTTTGGAGCCCAAGTTGCATTACAAAAAATAAAAATAAAAAAAACCTGAACAAGACCCGAGAGGAAGTGATAGGAGCCTCCTTCTTTTGCCACCCTCCCTCTGTGGCCCTAAGCTTTCTCATCTCCCACCTCCCAAGACTGTATCAACTGCTTTGAGAGTTTTAGAATAAAGATCGCCATGAATATGACTGTTCTCATCCAGTGAGGACTTCCCCAGTGCTGGATTAGACTAAATTCTGAGAATCCCCCAGAGGTTCCTGGGGCCGGTGTGGTCAACATACCGAACTTCAGAGCCACTTCATTTTTCTTGCAATTAGGCATGACCCCAGGGACATGACCCTGAGGGTGCTGGCACTTCCTCAACCAATGACCTTCCCCCTGGGATTCCCTCTGTCTGGGTCTCAGGATCAGTCAGGCCAACTTGTCCCCTCCGAAGAGTTTCTGTTGAAGGACACCTAAGCGGCACTATGGGTTTGTGCCCCCCACCCTGCAAACCTGCCTCGTCTGAGTGAGGTGAGGCACTACTGAAAAAGTGAAATCATTGAAACTAGCAGAAGCCACAGCCCATGGTGCTGGGAGAAAACTGGGAGGGAGAGAGAGGTGGAGAGGCTATAAAGGCCCAGTTGTGAAGGTGACCAGGGGCCAGGATGCCCTGAAGCCAAAAAGCTGACCAAAGCTGAATGGTCTCACACCTGCAGCTCCTGAGCCCCTCTCTTCCTTCAATGGAGAAAGTCTTTCCCTGCTCTTATGCGACTGGGCTGGGAGGGCCGTTGACTTATAAAATGAAGCAGCCTCCAGAGCCTCTTGGGGTAAGTGATGGTCAAGGAGGCTCTGCCCAACACGTCCCCTCCCCTACTGCTCCCACTTGTCAGAGGACCAGGAATTTCAGTCTTCCAGCTCCTGGGCTGATCTAGTGACTTGTAACAGGATTTCACCGGAACTCAAAACTTTGGAAGATGGGAAATACTCCTGGGTTCTCTTCACACAGCTGAATGCCTGGTTCCTGGTCTTACTACACAAGTTTCATACAGGTTGAAAAGAGGAGTTTGGGCTTGACACCCGACATCTTAGCAGCGGTTCCTGTTTGTTTAGGAGAGAAGAGGTAAAAAGGCAGTCTACTATGTCCTTTTTCATGAGTCTCAGGAAGCCCTCACGAAGACCCTCTCGGGTAAGGACTGATGGGAAATGCCTTGGTTTATTCTTAAACTTTGCCCTTGAGGCATGTTTTGTTAATAACCACATATAAAATATTGTTCTCTCAAGAAAGCACTCTAATTCTTATCTAGATTTTATGCAGAATGAATATACAAGAAAACTAAACTTGGTCCGTAAGCAAGGGGTTACCTCTCAGAGAAGGTCCATGGGGAGGTTCATACCAAATTCTGTGGTGCTGCCATTGCTCCAAGGAGCCCTGGTGGTGCAAAGGTTAAGTGCTCAGCTGCTAACCAAAGTGTTAATTGTTCAAACCTACCCAGAGGCTCTAAGGAATAAAGATCAGGTGGCAACCTGCTCCCATTAAGATTACACACCAGTAAACCCTATGGGGACAGTTCTCCTTTCACACTGGGCCACAGTGACTCAGAAATCCACTAGAAGGCACCTAGCAATAACAACAGGAAGGCATTGCTCCCGATGTGCCTGAAATGTCTCTCTGGTGAAGGCCGACCTTCAGAGCCAGCTCATGGCCACATGGGAATTGAGACTCACTTTTTGTTACCACGACTTATTTTGGGTCCAAAAATTTATTTTCCAGTTTATTCACCAGACTTGAATACAGCCAGCTCTCAGATACAGTCAAAATTAATTCCCTTCTCTAATAATGATTTCAACGGCACTATCTTAATAATGATTTGCCACCAAGAGTGTATTCCCAAGCATTTCCAAGAGACTGGAAAACTTTTCCAAAGAAGCATGTCCAGCGCCTTGTTGTGCAGTGACTACAGTGTTCACGTAGTATATATACCCACATAGTTCCCACGTTTTCTGCTTTCCTTAAATAAAACTGAAATTCCAAGTCTACCACCTTAACCACTTTTCTCAGTGTTTCATTTAGCAGAAGTCTGGTGGTGATCAATTTTCTCAGTCTTCCGTCCCCTTAGAATGGCATTACTTTTGCCTTACTCCCGAAGGTATGACTGGATATAGAATTATATATCTATATAGATTAATATTTCCCTCTTTATGTTGAAAAAATGTTTCACGCTCTTTTGGCTTCCATGGCTTCTGATAATGACTACAGAGTTATTTGAATTATTTTTCCCATTTGAAATGTGTTGTTGTCTAGTTTCTTCCTGAGTATTTTCTTGGTCTTTGTTATTCTGCCATTGATTATGATATATCGTATTTTTATGCAAACAATGCACATGTTTTATATATTTTTTCTCTTTTTGTCAACTGCATTTTCCCCCCCCCAGGTATTGTCATAAGCATAGTACGCCTTTGTCTTTTTTACATGTCACTGTAAAAGAATTCATGTAATGTGCTCATAAATACACCTGAGGTGTGGGGGAGGGCCAGGTTGGCAACAAACACATAATGCACAATATTTTCATAAAAATATAGTATTGGGGTGTATAATTCCTTAAATTTAACTTGTTTGGGTTTGCTGAGCTTCTTGAATCTGTAAGTTCATGTCTTTCACTAAATTTGGAAAGTGTTAGCCAGTATTTCTTCTAATGCTTTTTTCTGCACCACACATTTTCTCCATGTCTCCTTGAGTTCCAACAAAGAAATAGGCTTTTGTTCTAGTTTTTGAGGCTCTGCTCATTTTTTTTCCGTATTTTTTTCTGTCTGTTTTCAGAATAGATATTTTATATTGATCTACTTCCAACTCACTTCGTTTTTTTCTCTGTCATCACCATTCTGCTTTTGAAACTATCAAATGAATTTTTCATTTCTAGCATTGCATTTTTAGCATGTAAAATTTTCCTTTGCAAATAGCAACTATCTTTCCACATATTTAAAAAATGTCCCTGTTATTTTTTGGAGCATGATTAGAATAGCATTTTAAAATATGTGTCTTAAGATTTCAAAACTGTAAGTCTTGCTTAAATGTTATGGAAAAACAAAATGTTAATTTTGTTTTTTTTAGCATTCAATTGACCCAGATATGTTCAGGCTGCAAGTTCTGTCCTGTTTTTGTATTCTGTGGCTCACATCTTCATTCAATTTTTGAAGCCTTTGCGGTGATACTCAGGTCTAATCTACATGAGTGCCACCCAGACTGGAATCTTGGTGGTGTTGTAACCCCCTAGTGAGGCTCTTAAAGGATTTGATAACGCTTCTTAGGGTCAGGGCAAGGCATATGCATCTGGAGGGGGGTGAACCAGGAGTTCATAGCAAGTTTGAAGAATCTCTTTCTTGGGCCGCTTCCTCTCTCTATTTCTCTGATGCTCTCTGAGCTCTGAAGGAGTGATTTCCTCGCCCACTGGTAGGAATCCTGTGGCTTTAATCTCCTCATTCTGTCGTGCACATAAGTGGCTGGTTCTGCCTATGGGGCCAAAATACTCCACAACTGGCCCAAAGGTTGGCAGCATGAGCCTGTCAAGAAGCGCCTCAAAAGACTAGCCTGGTGATCTGCTTTAGAAAAGTCACACCCTTTGAGGCAGAATTGACTAAATGCCAACAGCAGACAGGGAGTGAGAAAACGTAATGGAGCTTCCTCCACACTCTTGGGCCCTTACATACTCTGATCAGAGAGATGGAATCTCTTCTTCCAGAGTTTTAAGTTCCTTCCCACCTGCCTAACTGCCCACCTCTCTCTTTTACGGACCCTCTAATCCATTTGATATGAGAGAGGGCTTCTCTTGGAGCTGTTTCTGTCCACAGCTGGTATGCAGTTACATGATTTGGATTCATTTAATTTCAGCCTCTGGAATGTTTATACTTTATGTTCTGGTTTCCTACCACTGCCAACCACTTCCTTTGCAGAGTCCTGAGATAGCAGCCCGTGTATTTGTCCAGATACTTAGTTGTCACATACCAGTATAGCCACCGGGGGAAGTGTTGGTTGTGGTAAGGGGGGGAGGTACTGTACACTGAAGGAGCTGCAAGATCTGGCTGCCTTGTGTGAGCAGGACGGGTGTGTGCTGAGGATGGGTGCTGAAGGTGCTGAGTCAAGGGGAGTTTAATATAAAGTTGGGTCAAGGACAGTTTGTTGATATGGGGGAACTCTCTCCTAACAAGGATTTATCGCCATAGCAAGGGCTCTAGAAATGGGTCTCGTAAGCTGTGGCATTGTTCTTCGATGCATGGAAAAGGCAATGGCCCACTATCTATGAAATAGAAATGCCAGACCTGCTGTGTCAGATGTGGGAAGATGAGGTAAAAGTCTCCAATATGTGTCTGTGCCAGAGTTAGTTTCTATAAGACCATTTCTTCGAGGTCCTGAAGGACACCCATTTCATGAAAATAATAAGGAATGCAAAGATGAGGGGAGCAGCAACAACACTGAACTTACTGATATCTGTCTTCTCTAGGGGGTCCCTGGGTGCCACAAACAGTTCAGTGCTCAACTACCGGCTGAAAGGTTGGCAGTTTGAACCCACCCAGGGGTGCCTCAGAAGACAGGCCTGGTGATCTCCTTCTAAAGGGTCACAGCCTTGGAAACCCTATTGAGCAGTTCTACCCTGCACACATGGGGTTGTCAGGAGTTGGAAATGACTTGACGGCAACAAACGACAACAATTCTCTGTTGGCTGATATTGTTAGTGGGAGCTGGGCTACCTCATACCAATATAAGTAATGAGATCCCAGCCCACAGAGGCCAGGTAGAAGTACTTAACTGTCAGAAACAAGTTGTTTGTGATTACAACAATGGTCAGCAGGTCAGAGTATTAGTTACTTATTGGCGCATAATAGATTATCACCAAACTTAGCAGATGAGAGATAAACGGAAAAATATTCAATTCATGCTGATAAATTTGGAACTAGACAAAGATTTTGGTAAGACTTTTAAGATGAAGGGGCAAACTAGAAAATTTAAATAACTGCTATAAGTATAAAAACAGATTTTCAAAATAATGATGATATAATTGCATACCCGAATAAAAGACAAATACATCAAAATCAATGGTTTCTCTCCCATGTGGACATAAGGGACTGAAATTGGCAAGGATGGGAAAGGCTGGTCGTTCTCTTTCCCCTGTTACTTGACTGTAGCAAACTGTGTTCAAAACTATAAAATATTTAGAGAAACATTGTTTTGACTGGAGCAGCGAAGGACATATATAAAGAAAACTAATGTATTAAAGTAAATAAAACCATACCTGAGTATGTGCAAAAAATATGCCATATTTCCAAATGGGAAGCCTTGTTAATTAAATGGAGGTTCCCAAAACTAATACATAAATGGAATGTATTTTCAATTAGAATATTCAGGTAGATTTTTTTAATTGTATACATTAATCATAAGCTACAAGTAGTACAATAGATAACAAAGAATGTTGTTGTTGGAGTGTTGGACAAGATTTTTGACTTATAGCCGTCCCGTTTGACTGCCCAGTAGGCCTTTATAGGCTGTAATCTTTATGGGAGCAGACCACCTGGACTTTCTCCCTCAGATCTACTGGGTGGGTTCGATCTGCCAACCTTTCTTTCGATTAGCAGTCAAGCACTTAACCATTGCAACACCAGGGCTTCATTACCAAAGAATAGACAAGAAAAAACATGAAATAACAGAACAGTAACAGGTGTCTACCTCATCAAGTAACAGAACAAATCAATATTACATAGCATACAAACTGACAGGTAGACAACTGAAATAGAAAACCTACTAGGAAATCACAATAACTATTCATACAAAGGTGGTGTGAAAATTCTATTTATTTAATAAATGGTGCTGACTCAAGTGATTGTTCTGGGGCACAAAGCTTGCAAAAATATGATACACAAATCATAGATTTGGAAAATCATGTGAAATGTAGATGATAAGGATTAATAACAATTTATATTTTACACAAGAAGGATAAAAGTTAAGCACTTGAAAAATGAGCAGTGAATTCAAACAGATCATTCAGAGCAAATCCACACGCCCGGTAAACATAGTCCAAGTTGCTCAAAAACACTGGTAGTTAAGAAAACATCAAAGTCCCAGTGAAACTGGCACAATTTAAAAATCAACACCATCTATAGCTGGCTGGCCTGGAGGGAGAAGGAAACCCTGAGACATGGCTGGAAAGGTGCTTTAGGACAGCCTTTAGGGGAAAGACATGGCCATGGCTCTGTACTTTTAACATTCTTTGAACTGGAAATCTCACTCTGTGGAGTCTACTCCACATAAGCGAATCCTGTACTATACAAAGGATGTTTATTATTGATGCCAACAAAATATTGACTGTCCATTGGTTGTGGAATGATAGAGAATGTATGGTAGAGCTACATCATCAATAACATAGGGAGTCATTAGAATGAAAAAGAGTTGTAGTAGTTAAGTAGGAGAAATCTCTGTGAAGTTATTATGGAAGTTTACTGAAAAAATCAAGGTACAGAGAAGTATACATAAAATGAGCATAGTTGGGTAGAACAATAGCAATTGTTTGAATATGTTTGAATACCTGTTTGCATGTATGTGTGTGTATAAATGAACAGACGATGGTACATGCATGTCTGCATGTGCTTGTTTAACCAAGGATAAGATAGACTACTTAGCACATGGTCGAAATGAATTACCTTGGATTCACTTGTGGGAAAGAACAGGGGGTGGAAAGCTAGAACATGCAGGAAGAGTGGACTGAAAAAGTATGGGTGATAACGTGCTCCCATTTTACTAGTGTTATGGATGAGACGAACAAATGTCTTGAAAGAAGCCAGAATGTTCCTTAGAAGCAAGGATGACTTTACACATGTTATCAGAAGGGACCAGTCCCTGGAGAAGGACACCATGCTTGGTAAAGCAGAGGTCCAGCGAATAAGAGGAAGACCCTCAATGAGATTGATTGACACAGTGGCTACCACAGTGGGCTCAAATATAGCAACCATTATGAGGGTTGCCCGGGACCAGGCAGTGTTTTGTTGTGTTGTGCATAGGGTCGCTGTGAGTCAGAGCCAACTCGATAGCACCCAACAACATGTCTAAGTCTAGATAAAGTGTACTATAATTGTTATTATCTATTTAAATTATGTGTGTAACTTAGAAGACATAAAAATATAGTTAGTGCTGTATCTAATGACTTACAGAGAATCAAGATAGAATGTTAGGTGAAAGAAGGGGCAAGAGCAATGTGGGTAGAGTGTGACCAAGTTTCCATAAAAGCAAACACCCCATCAGATCTACTTGTGTACCTGTAACTGTGTATACATGTCCCAGCAGAGAAACCTAGGGAAGGGTACACATGTGTTTATTAACTTTGGATACCTTGGGGGAGCAGGAGCAAAATATACATGAGGGTGGGGCTCCGCATGTAACTTTTTCATTATACAAATTTGTATTCTTAGACATGTAATAGAAAAGAATTTCATAGCTTTGGAAATTAGTAAATGACATAGACATATATTTTGAAATAGGTGAAAATTCTCTGTGACAAAGATTTTAATCCCTGAAAGGAGAGCATACCACAGACAGTAATAATCACGATCAGTGGATTTCTTGCATGTTCTCGGAGCCAATGTGCTCTTCTGGTGTCTGTAACTAGAAATGACCAAAAATAATTTGGGGAAGTCAATCACCTCTTGCAAACACATGTCTACAGCTAAATGAAGGAGAATGGACACCATGTGCAATTCACCAAGTAACTCTTGTGCCTCTAGAAGATTCTCTTTCCCGGATATGCTGCCACTACCTCCTCCCCGCCTTGCCACACCGAATAACCCACGCTTGTGTATTCTAGGCCCTTTCCAGGATTGAGCATCAATGACGTCAACTGAGAAGACAGTTGACGAAGAGAAGAGAGTTTGATGAAAAGATTTCAGAAAGCAGTACCTCCCCAACCAGCCTCTCCCCAACCTGGGAATGCCAACCTCTCCCACTCTGATACCGCGGAGAATCTCTGATTTTCCTTTTGGATCCTTAGGAGACTGCTGAATTCACCTGTCCTGAAAGCCTTCACTGCCCTCTACCTCTGACACTGTTCCACGCAGTAGCTGTCTCTGTCACTCTGAGAAATCCACACAGGACAGCCTGTGGTTGGAGGTGCTCATTCTGGAGGTCCTGCCCTTCCTTCCTGTGCCCCCGTAGGCTTCCCTGCAACAGTAGCAGTCTCATCTTCCAGGGAGATAGCTATGCCCCTGTCATGTCCAGACCTGGGACCTGATGCTATGGCTGAGATTTGGGCTTTTCTGTCCACTACTTAGTCTGGGCCTGAATCTTCCCCTTCCCACCCTCACCTCTGATCACCTGTGTTCTTGTTGTTCTCTCTGGGTTTAGAAGTCTGCCCTCTGTTTGCTTCTTTCATCTGAGTCAACCTTTTTCTTCAGTTCTTTGACCTCAGAACATGTCAGGTTAGACCACGGAAAGAAGAAAAAATATTCGCAAGCTTCATTAACATGTCAAAAACCTGAAAGAATAGCTTGATTTATTGGAGAGGAAAAAGTTCAAAAGCTCTACCTACTCCTTACCTTAGGACATGCTATACAGCAAATACCTTGCACGCGCTGGATCAACTCTTATCTAGAAATGGAAAACACCCAGGAGGATTTTGTTACACTAGCTCCCCCTTCCACTCCCCTAATCCTAATCCTAAACCCAAATTCACCCCGTGAGGACAGAAGACATGACCGGGGTGAGCTCCTTTTCCTCCACACCGCCCTCCTGTCCTCCTCCCAAGCCCTGCTTCTTTCTCTGCCTGCAGGCTGCTGGTAAGGGACCCAGAGTCCTTGGTTTAGGGCTTTATGTTCACTGCTCACCTGCAGGCAGGTTCCACACAGTCTGCGGCTTCTCTGATTCCTTCTCCTGCAAAGAACTCAGTAACACCCCATGACTATCACACCTCTCTTAGAGCTGTCCTTGCAGGGATCCCTCAGCCTCCCAAGTCCCACTGAAATCCCATTTCCCTTTCCCTACTTATGCTATGCTCATCCTCAGAGTTCTGAGACCTCACCATCCAGGTGAGGCCTGTCCTCTCCTCTTCTGGGCCAGGGGAGCCTCTGAGGGGACCTGGTGCCTGCGGTCAGCTATCTGGGGCTTCCTCCATCCAGATCCTCCTAGGGCTGGAGCTGTCTGTGCACTAGGGGTGGGAGGGTGGAGATCTTCCAGGGGAGCTGGGTTAAACGAAACTGAATGGAGGTCTCTCCTGAAGGGCCCATATTTCCAGCCCAAAGGCCCTGCTCCCTAGTCCGGGAGTGCTAAAGGGTCTTCTGGCGCTTCCCCCTCTGGCCTTGTGCTGCGCCTGCACCCTCTGCAGCTGAACTCTTGCCTCTGCAGCCTTTCCAGCTGGTCCCTCAGCCTCTTTAGCTCCTCTCTCTGCTTCTCCAGCTGCTCCTCCAGGTGCCTGCAGACCTCTCTCTTCTCTCTTACCTCCCTCTTCTTGGCAGCCATCAGGCAGCATCTGTCCACCTGGTGGCAGTGTCCAGGCCTACGCTGCACTTTGGGTGCAATCTGGAAGGCATTATGCTGAGTGAAATTAGTCTGTCGCAAAATGACAAATACTGTATGAGATCACTATTGTAAGAACTCATGAAAAAGTTTAAAAGCAGAAGAAAACATTCTTTGATGGTTAAGGGTGTAGGGATTGAGGGAGAGGAAAATTCACTAACATTGTGAAAATGTCAGTTCTACCCAAAACCATCTACAGATACAATGCAATCCCAATTCCAAAGACAGTTTTTTACAGTAACTGTAGACAAATATCATCTTGGGTGAAGGGAAGGACAACACAACACAGGGAAAGTCAGCACAACTGGACTAAACTAAAAGCTAAGAAGTTTCCTGATCACAACCAAATACTTTGAGGGACAGGATAGCAGGGGCAGTGGTCTGGGGACCATGGATTCGGGGGACATGTAGGTAACTGGCATAAGGAAGTTTATTAAGAAAAAGTTCTGCGTCCAGTTTTGGTGAATGGTATCTGGGGTCTTCCAAGCTAGTAAGCAGCCATCTAAAATTCAGAGATAAGAGGTTTGGGAGAAACCACAGCCCATCACACTCCATTATCATTCCCTGAACTCACATTTCTCTTCCCAATAGAATGGTAACCTCTTTGAAGGCAGGGAAAACTTTCAATTCATATTTATTACATACTTATTATTAAGTTTTCCCCAATCCTCCCAACACCTCCAAAAGCTGCCATGTTTGTTTTGTTTAGGTTCAAACTGGGCCCTCGAAACTGAAGAATGCCAGCAATGATGTCACACAAGTGTTATGGAAGCCTTGGTGCTCACTCGGATCCAACTGCTCTTTGGAGAGGTTGTCGATCTGAGGTCTCCTGTGAGAGAGCAACTTAAGCTACCAGTTCACAGAGAGTGATTCCTCAGTCGGAGTTTCCAACTCGTGAGAACTTGGAACAGAGGGGTGAACATCCTTTGGGGGACTTTTTTTTTTTTTTTTTGGTTTACCTTCACCCAGTCAGGATGAAATGGCAATACGGGAAGGAGAAACCTCTAAGACTCGAGGTAGGGGTGGGAGAAAAATTCTTCCTGATTGACAGGAGGTGTGTGGCAAAGAGTCTGATTTCACCAGACAAGATTTGGAGACAAGATATGGATTTCAAGTGAGGAGATGAAGTGGCTCTCCCAGAGAAAGTACTTGCTGTCATTTAGTAGACAACAAAACAGTGATATGAATAAAGGAATGAGTGAGTGAACCAAAGAACACTACTGTAACTCTAAGGGCCTTTCTGAGTAGGTACAGGCTAGCTACGCAATTGTTCAGGCTTGGGAACCTCCTACTTTATGTTGAGGAAGCCACTTGGCAACTGGGACGGGGGCGAAGGGTGTTTAGGGAGATCAGTTGTTCATTTGTATCATATTTTCAAATAAGATTGAATTAATATGCCATGTCAGGAATAACGAAAGAAGTAAAATTTCTCAGGAGCTTATGAAAGTGGATGGTGTGAGGAAGCACTGTATCTGTACTACTGTGAACTTTGCTGTCCCCAGCCTGGGCTCGGGCAGAAGAAGATCAGGACAGACCCCATCCCCCTAGATCCAGGAAATCCCCTTCTCCTCTTCCAAGGCTTAACACCCAGTCACAGCAAAGTCTCACTTCAGGATAGCATTTTAAATTCCTACTCTACTTAGCTTGAAGTATAGGTTAAGGAGGTAAGGGTGCCTAGGTGATGCAGTTTGTGCTCGACAGCTCACCTAAAAGTAGGAGTACTGGGAAGAAAAGTCCTGGCGATCTGCTTCTATTAAGATTACAGTCAAGAAAACCCAATGGAGCAGTTCTACTCTGAAACACATGGGGTCACCACAAGTCAGAATCGACTTCATGGCAACTGACAACAACAAACTGAACCTGAGCTTCTGTGATTCCTAACTGTACACCCTTTCATCAGCCACTGTCTGCCCTCCTCCATCTTTTCAGCTGCTTGCCCATGCTGCCCTGGACCTCCCCAGCCCTGTTTCCTGTGTCCTCCTTCGTCCTCTGCCTGGCCACTAACTTGCTTTTGAGAGCTTTCGCTACTTTCCACCCCACACCACACTCACAAACCCAGCCTGGCTCCGTCTGTTTTCTCTCTTCATCCTGAGGTCTCGAATCCTTCCCTCATGTTCAGAAATGTACATAGATAGACCTTATGTTGACCCTCCTAGACACACACAGGTGAGGTGGTTGTGTCTTAGCCTCTCAGGTTTGTGGCATCAAGGCTTTCGGCCAAACATATGTTTTCTGCATCACTCTGAAGTCACTCATCTAATAAGGACATGGTAAGGGGCTACTGTTCAATTGTTTTCAGGAGGAAACAATTTTAACCTATTACTGTGACTTGGTTAAGAAGGGTACAAGGAAGAGGTATACCTGTCAGGGTCTTAACTAAATGTACAAATTATTCTCTAACTTTTAAGTATAATTCTTTCTATGAAAGGCTTCCCTTAAAAACAGGTGAAAATTTCTCCCATTTGCGTGTTTAAATTTACTAAGAAAATCGCTTTCATAGGAAACTCCTTTTGGAGAAGTCACAAAATATTATAAAAGTTCAAGAAAATGAGGTCATTCCCATGTTCCGGAGGAGCAAATTCACTGAACATTCAGCAAATAAAGGAGGGAGGGAGCACATTGGATGATCTTCTATTTACAAATATAAAATCCCAAGACATAGTGTTTTCAGAGTAAACATTTTTGTTATAAGGTACTACTATCATTAGTGTCATTGTGCCCAGGGGATTCTGTCTCCCACAGTAGCGCCGCCAAGAGGAGTGAGGGGTCCCAGGACAGAGGAGAATTGATGGGAGGATGGTGGTGATGGACAGGCCCCAGGGATCCCTAAGACCAAATCCTTGGGCTCATAGATGAGTCTTCCCAAGACCCAGAGATCAGTCTTCCCAAGGTCCAGACTCAATAATGAGCAGAAAAGCCCAAGTTTCAGCCACAACAGCAAGCACTAGGAACTGCCCTGGAGGTGCCAGGGGTATGTCCTTCCCTCGGTGATAAGACCCCAAGTGGCACAGGGAAGCCCTCAGGGGCAAGGAAGGAAGGGCAGAGCATCCGGGACATGCATTTCCAACCACAGGCTGCCCTGTTTGTACTTCTCAGAGTGACAGACTCTCCTGCGAGGGACAGGGTCAGAGGCAGAGGAAGTGAGGGCTTTCAGGTGAGGTGAATTCTGAAGTCTCCTGATGATCAAACAGAAAGCCCTGGATGCTCAGAGATACAAGAGAGTGAGGGGGGCTGGCATTCCCACAGTGGCCATAGGCTGGCTGAGGGGGTCCTACTATCCCTAGAGCTATTGGTCAAAATATTTTTAGTTAAAAGCTGCATCTTTCCAGTTAACTTCCTCTATGTTCTGTCCAGGAAAAGGTATAGCATGCAAAGGGTACGTTTTCCAGCAGAGCAACAAGTGGAAGAAAGTGGTAGTGGCATATCAGGAAAATCTGTTTTAATATTTAATTCATTACTTAACTTTTCTAGCTCACTAATTCACCTAGAAATGTATGTTGGGTCATAAAAGTAATACCAGTATATTTGTCTACTTCCAAATTTTATTAGCATGAATGGAGTATTTTTCCATTTATCTAATATCTACTATGTTTTATGATAATTTTTTATGCCGCAGTAGATAATATATTGACCTGCTGACCTTTACCGTAATGACATACACCTTGTTTCTGATAGTTAAGTGCTTCCACCTGGCTTCTGCTGCTCTGGGACCCCATTATTCCCATTGCTACTAGGCAGCTGTCTCCTACCCACAACCTAAGCCTCCAGAGGACAGACATCGCTAAGTTTCACTTTGCTGCCGCTCCGCTCCTCCGTGCCTTCCTTATTGTTCTGATGAGAGGAGTGTCCTTCAGAACTTCTCAAAAATGGTCTTAAGAAAACTCACTCTGGCATGTCCATGTATTGGAGACTTTCCCTCATTTTTCAACATCTGACACAGTAGTAACGGAATTTCGATTTCATAGAATGTGGGCCATTGCCTTTTCCAAGCTTCCAAGAGCAATCCCTGTAGCATATTAAGACCATTTCCAGAACTCTCGCAATGGCAATAAATATGAGTTCCCCCATATCAACAAACTCTCCTTGACCCAACTTTACATTAAACTGCCCTGGACTCAGCACCTTCAGCACTCATCCCTCCACACACCCCGGTCCTACTCACACAAGGCAGCCAGGTCTTGCAGCTCCTTCAGTGTACGGTCCCTCCCCCTCTTACCACAACCAACTCTTCCCCCAGTGCCTATGCTGGTATCTGACAACTAAGTATCTGGATAAATGCATGGGATGCTATCTCAGGACTCTGCAAAGGAAATGGTTGAAGGTGGCTGGGAGAGGAAACCAGAACATAAAGTATGAATATTCCAGAGGCTGAAATTAAATGAGCCCAAATCTCATAACTACACTCAAGTTGTGGATAGAAATAGGTCCAAGACAATCTTTCTTTCTCTCATGTGGGGGGAAGACGGTCCATAAAGGAGAGAGATGGGCAGGCAGGCAGGGGGGCAAACACCTAATACTCTAAGTCCAAAGAGTGTAGAGGAATGTCTGTTACATTTTCTGTCTCTATCATACCATTATTTGGCTCCATAGACAGACCCAGTCACTTAACCGCGTAGCAGAATGAAGAGATTAAAGCCCTAACATTCTTGCCAGTGGACCAGGAAGGTAACCCCTCAGAAGTCAGAGAGCCTCAGAGAGATAGAGAGGAAGCAGCTCAAGACAGGGATTTCATAAAGTCGCATATAAAGTCACCTCTAAGTTGACTTGACGGTAATGGGTAAGTTGCACATGCATAGATCTAATCCTAAGAAGCATTGCAAACCTTTGAGCACTGTATTATGGGCTAGAACACCATCTAGGTCCCAGACTGAGTGGCACTCACATAGATAAGCCCTCAAAATATTTTAGTCCTCTTAAGCTTTGAAAACTCAAAAGACATTTGAGCCACAGCATACAGGAGATGAGACAGAACTTGCAGCCTGAACATAACTGGGTCTATTTCTTGCTAAAACAAATGAACAGAAAATGACATTTTCCATAAGATTAAAGCAGGACTCATAGCATTGACATAACAGAAAAACTGTAAAAATGCATTGTAACCATGCTCTAAGAAGTAACAGGAACAGTGTTTTTTTGTTTTTAACAAATGGCAACGTAAATATTATCACTAAAGAAAAAGAAGGTATTTACAAATGACAATTTTTGATGTGAGAAAAATTTAGGTATGAATACACTAATAAAAATTAAAAATTCACTTGATGGGCTCAATAGCAGAATGTAGATGGCATTCTGTGTAGGTGTAGAAAAAAGTATTTGAAAAAATCTGGGCTGAACAGTTCCCAATTTTGGTGAAAGACATAAACTTATGGATTTAAGAAGCTCAGGACATGCCACCGAGTTAAATTCAAAGAACTTTATGCCCTAATAAGTCATAATCAACTGCAGAATAGCAAAGACAATGAAATTCCTTGGAAGAAGTTAGAGAGAAAACAACACATTTCACAAAGAGGAAAAAATTTTTCAGTTACTCTACAGTTCTCATCTGAAACCATGGAGGTCAAAAGACTGCAACAACATTTTTTCAGTGCTGAAAGAAAAGAATCATTAACTCAGAATTTTATATCCAGTGAAAATATCCATCAGGAAAAAAGGAAAATAATGACATTCTCAGCTGAAGCAACTCTAAAGAGACTTCATAACCACCAGACTTAGTTTAAGCACTAAAGGAAGTTCTTCAGGTGGCAGACTTGGAATTTCAGGAATTATGGAAAGCAGCACAGTGGTAAGTATCTGGGTGAACAGTCTATGCCAACCCTGCTGTCACTACACAACATGGCACAGGACTGCCCTCTTTGGAAAGTCTTTACATCTTGGTGGAAACACTTTGGAATACTCTCTTGGTGGCGTATCAGTATTAGAGAATGAAATTTACTTTGAAAATATGAGAGATGTCTGTAGCCAAGTCTGGTGAAAAACTGGATAATAATATTTTGGACACCAAATGAAAGATGGTAACAAACAAACAAACAAAATGAGTCTGAATTCTCGAGTGCCTATGAGCCGGCTCTGAAGGCCTTCCCCAGGGAGGCATTTCAAATACGTCTGGAGCAATGGCAGCATCAGGGAATGTAGGCTATAAACCTCTCCTCTGGCCTTCTCTGAAGGGTAACCACTTGCTTAAGTACCAAGCTTAGTGGTTAACATATACTCATTCTGTAGACAGTCTAGCTAAGAATTACAATTCCTCCTTGAGAGGAAAGCATTTTATACAAATGATGTAAACAAGTGCCTCAAAGACAAAGTAATAGTAAACCAAGGCATTTCCCATCAGTCTTTACCTGAGAGGGTCTTTGTAAGGATTTCCTGCGGCTCAGAAAAAACAACAGAGTAAACTCTGTCTTCTTTCACCTCTTCCCTCCTCAAGAAACAGGAACTGGTGCTAAAATGTCAGGGGTCAAGCCCCGAATTCCTCTCCTGGTCCCGTATCTAAGTTGTGTAACAACACCAGACAATCAGCTATAAGAAGATGAACCTAAGGAGTATTTCCAGTCTGTGACAGGTTTGCCTTCCAGGGAAATCCTGTTTCAAATCGCTAGACCAGCGGAGGAGCTCTGGTTCTCTGACCTGAGAGAAGCACAGGGTGGGGTTGTCAGAGCCTCCTTGACCATCATTCACCCCAAGAGGTTTTGGAGGCTCGCTCATGTCATAACTCAAAGACTATTACTGTCCAGTTGCATAAGTGCGGAAAAAGACTTTCTCCTTTGAAGGAGCAAAGGGCCCAGGAGGGACAGGTGTGAGGCTTTTCCCTTTAAGTCAGCTTTGTGGCTTCAGGACACTGGCCCCTGGCCACCTTCACAACCGGCCTTTTGAACTCATCCTCATCTCTCCCTCCCAAATTCCCCCAGCACCGTGGGCCATGGCTTCTGTGGGTTTCATTGGTGTCCTTTCAGTAGCTCCTTGCTCCCCGCTGAAGGAGCAAACCCACTGTGCCCTTAAGTGCCCTTCAGTAGGAACATTGCTGAGGGTACACGATGGCCTGACTGATTCTTAGACCCAGACGGGCAGAACTTTGGGTGGGGGTTATTGTCCAGAAGTCTCAGCTTCCTTTAAGTGGCTCCAAACCTCAGTGTGTTGACTGCCTAATACACACGTAGGGGAAGCCTGTGGAAGATTCTCAGTCCTAGTTTAACCCAGCACTGGGCAAACTCTAAGAGGGGAGAGCAGTGATATTCTTGGGGATCTTTATTCTAAAATTCTCAAAGCAGCTGATATAGTCTTAAGAGGTGGGAGATGAGGCAGCTTGGGACCATGGGAGGGTGGCAAAAGAAGGAGACTCCTATCACTCCCTCTGCAGTCTTGCGTAATCCTTCCTTCCTTCCTCACTCCCTCCCCCCTTCCTTCCTTTCTTCTGCTCTCCCTCCCTTCCCTCCCTCCATTGCTTCTTTCCTTCCTTCCCTCCATCCCTCCCTTTCTCCCCCCTTCTTTTTTTTTTTTTTTTAATGCATCTCGGGCTCCAAGCAAGCCTTTGGTGCTAAAATCGTATTTCTCTGTGTTAATTTATGATCCTTAACTCAAATCTGGAGTATGTAGATCATTTTGATAATTCCTCTTGTGTCTGCACGGAGAAGTCTGTTCACAGCCAGTGATGAGAGGGGAGGAAACAAATTCCTTAGCCAGGGCGGGCTCTGCTGTTTCGCCTGCTAGGGGTGATGCCCCTGGGGAGCCTTTCCCAGGGAAGCAAGGCAGGCACTGAGTCCAGCCTGGGGCTGCGGCCAGGATGTGTAGCCTCTGTGGCTTTGATTTCTCCTCCTGGAAGGGGACCTTGTGGGGTTCCCACGGGAGGGCCCTGAGTCCATGGGTGACCACACCTCACCCCCCCTTCCTGTCCTCCAATGGTCCCATGTCATGATAGGCCTCCTGCCCTCCTTCCCAGTATAAGCATTGTGATCAAGCGGGGCAGAAAATGTTCTCAGGGCCAGGCCCTGGGCCTTGCCCTCTGTGGCCTTAGGCTTTCCCTAGTTTTGGTAGGACCTGTAGCCGGGCGGGAGTCTGGAGCCTTGAGGTGCTGGATTGGCTGGGTCTGTCCCAAAAGGCACAGGAGACTGGGCTCTGTCCAGCAGTCCCGCGGGTCTGCGATGGGGCTGCCCCGGGTCTCGCGCCAGCCTCGCGCTCCTCTCTGCGCAGCCCCGCCCCCAACGGCCCAACCGGCGCCCTCCCCGCCTTCTGGTTCTAGAAGTGTGTTCTCTTGCTGCATAGATGCAACTGGGCACCGCACTGCACACAGAGTCAATCCCACCTGGGTTGAAGACCTGAACGTAAAACCCACAAATTTAGCCCTACCAGATGCAGGAGGAGGGAAGGGATGAAAAAAGAAAGTAAAGAAAGAAAGTTTTAGCAAAAGAACAATTAGAAAAAAAGTATTAGAAGATTATATGCTCACATTACGAACTCACTGAGCCTGTGCACACAAAACTGCTTGGATAGCATATTGTGATATCTTTCTTTGGAAATAAGATTTAGATAAGGGGATTGGTGCCAGGAATAGTTGCAGAGGCTGACTTTGGGAAACAGGGGAAAAAACTGGCATTGATTAGTTGGTCTGAATGAGGCTGAAAACCATGAAAATCGAGATCATATTTAAAGATAGAATTCTAGTAGCCTAGAACAGGCAGCAGAAATTTTTCTAATTACTACCAAAAGAGGCCTTTAATCACTAAACAACATGGACCAGTAGTTCAAGATCTCTGTACAAAGAAAATAATAGGCCTAGATAATTTTTCAGTCAGGTTACCATCAAACATGCAAGGAACAGGTAATTTTAAACTTGTACATAGGTAACAAAGAATAGAAAACCATGAGACACTCCTCCAACTGGATCTTAAGGCTAGTTTAATAAGGATAGCCAATTAGAGAAGCATGGTAGAAGAAGAGTTACTGGACAAGCACACTAAATAAATGAGATCTAAAATCTATGTGAAGTGCTGGCAAAGGAAATCCACCACAGAATAAAACATATAATATGCCATGATCAAGATGGTTTATTGTAGGCACGCAGGTTTGAGAGAACATTAAAGATTTAATAATTTAATTCACCACATGTATAGGTGAAAGAAGAAAAGACATAGGGTCACCTGAAGAGATGGGATAAAGCAGTTGATAAAGTCCAGTCACTGTGAGAGATGAGAACTCTGAGCAAACATGGAACAGGAAAGGAGTTGCCTGACCTGGAAAAGTATAATTAATACGATATTAATGGGAAATGTTGGATATTTCCTTTAAAATTAGCAATAAAATAAGAATGCTTTGTATTATTTTTATTAAACATTTAAAATGGAGATCTAAACTCATACAATAAGACACAAAAAAAGAAAGAAAAGGCATAACTTTTATCATATGTAGATTACAGACCAGTCTCCATAGAAAAAAATTCAAAACTATAGGAAGCATTGTAATTAATAAAAATTACTCATACATATGAGGAACACTCGTGGTACCGTAGTTATGTGTTCGGCTGCTAAGTGAAGGATGGGCGGTTCCAGCCCACCAGCCGCTCTTCAGGAGGAAGATGTGGCATTCGGCTTCCGTAAAAATTACAGCCTTGGAAACCATATGGGGCAGTTCTACTCTGTCCTACAGGGTGACTACGAGTTGGAATTGACTGGAAAGCAGTAGGTAATCATAAATATAAAATAAGAATATGTATTTTCACCACAATTAAAAATCAATCAGTCAATCAAATTTCTATCGTCAGCACGAAACTGACCCCGCCAGCGCTCTCGGGTGAAAGCAGAGGACACTGATAGGGAAAGAGCAGGATTCTGGTGGGCCGCACCGAGGAGGAAGGGGGCGGGTGGTTCAGTGGTTGAATCCTTGCCTTCCATGCAGGGGACCCCAATCAATTCCCGGCCAATGCACCGCACGCACGGTTACCACCATCTGTCAGAGGAAGCTTGCTTGTTGCTGTGATGCTGAACAGATTTCAGCAGAGCTTCCAGACTAAGATGAATGAAGAAGAAAGAGTGGCAATCTATTTTTGAAAATCAGCCAGAGAACACACTAGGAATCACAACAGTCCCATCTCATTATGCATAGCATCACCATTAGTTGGGAGCTGAGTAAAGAGCAGCTAACACCAACAACGAATACCAAGGAGGAAAGAACATTATTTTACTTTGGGCTAAATTTATCATCTTGGTACCTGTAGGAGTTACCATAACAAACAAAAAAAAAAAAACAGTATTGGGTGGCTTTAAAAGAGAAATATATTTCTCACAGTTCAGGAGGCCAGAAGTCTGAATTCAGAGCATAGCTCTGGGGCGGGGGGGGGTCCTTCCTCCTCTATTTCAGCTTCTAAAAACTGCCAGCAATCCTTAGAGTTCCTGCACTGTAGAGGCATTTGTCTCCACTGTCTGCCTTCCTCTGCCCCTGTGTATTTCTGTGTCTATTCCACACATTTTCATAGCTCAGAAGTGAATAGGTTTAGGACCCACCGTACACTGTTATGATCTCATGAACATAACAAAGGGAGCCCTCTATTTTCAAGCTGGGTCATATTTACAATTGCAGGAGTTAGAATTTCAACACACATTTTTGTGGGACACAATTCAGTCCATAACAATAGTCTTACCAGATATTCTGGATTGAGAGTCCTAGCAGGAGCAGCTGAGGATGATTCTAATTCTTTGCTACATTAGTTGGCTAAAGCTTGTAGCAAAGTTTGCCCATTCAAATGTCTGAGCAATTCATTAGGTAAGACGTGGCCAAACTTTCCTAAACATATCCATCGTGTGGAAGAAAACACATACTACTATCATGGAAGTCTGAAGAAATGCATTAACAAAAGTAGAATAGGGCTTGGGACCAAGAATTATTTCATGGCCTTGATAACATGTGATAACTGTTAGACGTCCACCTGCAGATGTCAGATAATGATACTAACAGCTAACACTTATTGAGTACATGCACTGGCGGTGCCAGAATTCTTGTGAGGGCTTCTTCTTTCTTAAGACATTTGTTCTGCATGATAGCTGTATGAGGAATGTATGATTATAATGCACGTTTTATACATGAAGAGGTCGATACAGAGATTTATGCTGACATTTGAGTATAAGTCTGGACCCAGGAGGAGTTGAAATGGCTGGAGGTGGAACCTTGACTTAAATAATAAATAAGTGAATAGAAATGGAAGCACTATATCTGTGGAGAGGCTGCCCATGAGCCCAAGATTACAGTGCACTGGTATGGAAAACAGAATTGTGAAGTCATGAACCCTGTAGCCATATATAGCCCTTAAGGTCTTAGTAGAGCAATAAGGAAAAGAGAGAGAGCCAGAGAAGAGAAGAACACATCCCCTGAATGACATAGAAGGCTGGGCCCTCTGCTATATTCACATGTCATTCCTCATTTAACCCTTAGATTGATACAGTGTGTGAGATAGGTATTATTATTCACTTTTAATATTGCAAAAGTTTTATTTTCTCTGACTTAACAGTAATGAGTGTTTATTGAAACAAAAGAGAAACTAGAGAAAAGTGTACTTAAAGGGGAAATCTCATCAATTGACTACTATTATTTAGTCAGACCACTGAGGAAGTTGTTGTTGTTAGGTGCCTTCCAGTCATTTTTGACTCATAGTGACCTGATATGACAGAATAGAACTGCTCCATAGGTTTTTCTAGTCTGTAATCTTTATGGAAGCAGATTTCCAGGTCTTTCTCCCATGGAGGTGCCTTGTAGGTTTGAACTGCCAACCTTTCAGTTAGCAGGGAGCTCTTAACCCTTGCACCACCAGGGCTCAGGAGATATGTATGGAAAAAGAAAATAGAACATCATTAAAAGAGTCAAGCAGAATGGTGGTGGGAGTATTTCTAATACAGGGCTTAGCTGCTACCAGTTAGGAAAGCAGACAGAAGTATATGATCTACAAGGAAAAATGGCAGGTTATTTCTGACTCCTACCCCAGCCCTCACCCTCACCTCCGACTTTGGCCTGCCTAGTGAGCAATAAACATAAGAAAAGGGGCTAGACACCTTTGGTCATCATGCAAATGCAAATGCAAATATAAAGTGACAATATTATACTACCCCATACCAATCAGGATGGGTAAAATGCAAAAGATACTAAATACCAAATTTTGAGTAGAATGGAGGAACTGGAACTCTAATCTACTGCAGGGGAGAGTGTAAACTGGTACAACCATTTTAAACAATTATTTGAAGCTATCTATAATTTATAATTCAGCAAATTTACTTCTAGACAAATACCCATCAAAAATGAAAATATATGTTCACCAAAATACATATCCTTGTAAATATCTTCCAAGGCATGAATATATTCCTTATAAATGCCTACAGCTTAGGGTGTTATTCCCTGTGGATAGTAAAGTTGATATACAGATTTATCTTCATATGGAAAAAATCTAGAGCCCTTTGTAGAACAAAATAACAAATTCCAGAGAAGCATGTTCTCATGGCTTAAGACATCCTTGTGGCTTCTATTTACACCTCTCCTGCTTTGCGGCTGGAACACATAGACCCAGTTATGAAATCACCCTTGCTTGTTAGTTTTGCAAAAATCCCGCACACCCCAAAATTTTTGTGAGTTTAATAGAGAAAAGATCACAGATGGATAAATCAAAAAAAGAGAGAGAAGCGGTATATTTTGCACCAAAGTAATACATTTAAAATGAAATGGTGAGAATGATGGGCTTCCTTTTTCTGAAAATGCTTTTCAATTTGTTTGATGGTGGGGAGCAGAGGAACGAGATGGCTTATTCAAGAACTAGTTTTCTGGGCAATTTGGTAACTACCTAAACAATTAACCTCTAAAAATAAATATTTTGATCCATTGACTTGCTGCTTACACCTAGTTATTTCCAGTTAGATCACATATTTAAATTTAAAATACAAAAAATAAAAAGTTTTTAAGAAACTATGGCATTTTTGCTTAATTTTTTAACTGATAAGGAGGAAGCACATTCTAAAATACTCAAAGGCAAAAAATAGAAAGGTGATAAGTTATGTGTAAGAAAAGATAACCAAATAGCGAAGTAGTAACTTTGGCGAAGGATAAAAGAGTACACAATACTGGGGAAACCAGCAGAACTGTATAACTCAGGGTCATGGTAGATCCATAAACACATCCAAACTCCCTGAGGGACTAAATTACTGGGCTGAGGGACCTGGGGACCATGGTCTCAGGGAACATCCAGCTCAACTGGCATAACATAGTTTATAAAGAAAATGTTCTACATTCTCCTTTGGTGAGTATCGTCTGGGGTCTTAAAAGCCTGTGAACAACCATCTAAGATACTCCACTGGTCTCACCCCCAGGAGCAAGGGGGAATGAAGAAAACCAAAGACACAAGGGGAAGATTAGTCCAAGGAACTAATGGATCACAACTACCATGGCCTCCACCAGACTGAGTCCAGCACAACTAGATGTTGCCAGGCTACCACCACTGACTGCTCTGACAGGGATCACAATAAAGGGCCCCAGACAGAGCTGGAGAAAAAAGTAGGAAAAACTTCTAACTCACAAAAAAAGATCAGACTTACTGGCCTGACAGAGACTGGAGAAACTGCAAGAGTATGGTCCCCAGGCATTCTTTTAGCTCAGTAATGAAGTCACTTCTGAGGTGTGCCCTTCAGCCAGAGATTAGAGATTATGGCCCACAGACACGTGCTAACCCAGAACTGAAGATACTCCCGAAGTCTACCTTTCAGCCAAAGATTAGACAGGCTTATAAAACAAACAATAACACACGTGAAGAACATGCTTCTTAATTCAGTCAAGTGTATGACACCAAATGGACATCACCTGTTCAGGACAACTGGAGGAATGGACACGGGTGTAAAGGGAAAGTGGGAGCATGCTAATAGATAGTGCGGATTGCAACCAATGGCAACAAAACAATTTGTTTATAAATTCTTGAATGAGAAACTAATTTGTGCTGTAAACTTTCACCTAAAGTAGAATAAAAATGTATCACTCATAAAGGCAAACTTAACGTTAAATAAACAGAAGCTATATACATCAATAGGGGTTACTGTAAAATCCCCAGTTAATAAATGGGCAAGGTCAATGATTCCGCTTTAAGACAGAAGATTGCATACACATACTTACCTCCTTTAATTCCTTAAAGTCCACTAAAATAGCCATAGAAAAATCATTTTTTAAAGGAATTAATATGCAAGTATAAGACTGGGAGAGGCAACCAAGAACATTGATTCCTGAGCTGTCAGTAGGGCATGAGACCTGATTTGTAGTGTAAATACCCAAAAAGGCTCAGCAAATAATGACACCTCATCCTACTTTTGAAGTGACAGTAAATGGGATGCGAAAAACAATATAGTTGAAAATCTTTAAAGTAATGGAAAATGGCAGAGTAGAAAGCACCAAGTATTGGTCTCTCCAGCAAAACAGCACTAAGCTTGAAAAAAAAAAGTCAGAATCATCTATTTCAGTGCTCTGCAACCTAATCAGATACTTAGGGCAACTAGAGAACTACTTGATGAAGAGAGTGGCTGCTGAGCTTTAGTAAGAGAGCAACATGGAGGAACCAGCTACCACCACCCATTCCTCAGCATGACCACAGACGTATGGGCAGTAGCTTTTATTCTTAGAGTGGCTAACTGATGCCAGCATGGACTATAAGAACCTTGTCCTCCAAAAATTTGGAGTTGTACGTTTTGGTGGGTCAGGTGGTTACTTGAGGGAACACTGAGGATGTTTTTGCCCTGTTTTAGCCCCTTCAGGATCCAGTGGCTGAAAGAAATATAAACAAACAACAAAAAAAAAAAACATGTTGCCATAGAGTCATTTCCAACCAACAGCAACCCTATAGGACAAAGTAGAACTGCCTCATAGGATTTCCAAGGAGCAGCTGTTGGATTTGAACTGCCAGCCTTTTGATTAGCAGCCAACCTCTTAACCACGGTGCTAACAGGGTTTCTAAAGAGATATACACACCTTTAAAAAAATCTCCATATTTAAGGAAATATCTGTAAGGTCACAAACTGACACAGAGATAATGGAACAGATGCTTGACTGACCACTCACAGGTGAAATAAAGACTTTACAAACATAATTTAAAAATCCACTTTGCAAATGGTTGGCTGAAGCCCTCAACAAGCAACAGTAGTAACCATGATGAGGGAGAGAATATAATTTCCAGAACTGCCACATTTTAATAGTCAAAATTTCCATTTCTCAACAAAAAAATTCCAGAGCATACAAAAAACCAGAAAAAATATGGCTCATATAAAGTAAAGAAAAATATCTGACAGAAACAGTCGCTGGGGGAGCCTAGACATTGGAATTACTAGTCAAAGACATTAAATCAAATATCTTAAATATGCTCAATGAAATAAAGAAAGCCATGAATAAAGAGGTAAATCACAAGAACAATGTATGAACAAATAGAAAATGTCCACAATGGTATAAATCAAACCAGTTGCTATTCAGTTGAACCTGACTCATTGTGACCCTATAGGACAGAGGAGAACTGCCCCATATGGTGTCCAAGGAGAAGCTGGTGGGTTCCAGCCGCCAAACTCTTAACCACTGCACCATCAGGGCTCTAATAAAGATATAGAAACTTTTTTTTTTCCAGCTGTTGTGCTTTTCATCTTCATGATTCCATTTGGTTCATTTTTATAGTTTCTATGATATGTCTCACTCAAGATGACATAGTTTCTATAGTAAAGGAATAGAAACTATAAAAATGAACCAAATGGAAATTATGAAGCTGAAAACACAACAGCTGAAATAAAAATTCACTAGAGTGGCTCAATGACAGATTTGAACTGGCAGAACACAGAGTTAGCAAATTTGAAGACAAGGCATTTGGAATTATCCAGTCTGAAGGGGGAAAAAAGAATAAGAAAAATGAACAGAACCTGAGGTTCCCTTGGAACATCAAACACACCAATAAACATATCACACCAAAACCAAACCCACTGCTGCTGAGTCGATCCCAACTCATAGCAACCTTGTAGGACAAAGTAGAACCACCCTCATAGGGTTCCCAAGGCTGTAAATCTTTATGGGAGCAGACTGCCACATTTTTCTCCCAGAAACACATCACGGTCATCACAAAAATAGAGGATAGACAGAAAGGTGCAGAAGCAAAAATAACAACCCGACACTATCCAAATTTGATGAAAGACATAAATCACTGGTCTTGGCTCAAACCCATGAGTTTCCAGGGTTTAAAGAGCAGCTGTAGGGCAAGCCCCAAAGCCCAAGTCCTTTCAGTTCTCTACTTCTATCAGGTTTGGTATTGGCCAATGGTCAAAGCTGTCATAAGTTCAGTTGCAATTCAAGCGGTTAATAGACTTCTGCTTTTGATGAAGGCTGCTTTCGGGTCATTTTCCAAAGGCATGGAAAACAAACAGGAAAAATACGTGGCCATACTGTATTCAGGTACAATAAATAAGAGCACTTGAGTGTTCTCTGAACTATGATAAGGAATTTCTTGAGTACAAGAATCTCCCAGAGTGGGACGTAGTTCTGTTGTACGTGGGGTCGCTATGAGTCAGAATTGACTCAATGGCACCTAAAGACAACAGCAACAGGGAGTAGAACATGCTACCAGGAATAGCGTCAAGAAAGGCTTCAACCAAGAAGTGATGCTCGAAACATTAAAAGGGCACAGGTACAGAGACAGCAAGAACGAGTGACCACTTTTACAATCAATCACAGAAAGCAAATACAGTCAAGTGTGTTCTGAGCCAAGGCAAATTGTTTCTAAAACACATTGGAGTACACAGCAGGGAGTGACGAGTTACACCAGCAGTAGGGTCAGAGAAGGGTTTACCAGGAAGTGATGCTAAGCCAAATGTGGAAATATCAGTAGCTGGTTAAAAAGTAGGAAATGGCCCAATATATTCAGGAAACCCCAAGTATTCTCCTGAGGCCACAGTGCGAGTGCATGGGTATCATGAAAGTAAAAATTCTGAGGAGACAGGGTGAAGTTATTGGGGCATTTTTGCTGCATTTCTGAGCAAGAAAGTTCTTCTTTTGTCCTTTTGTGTTTAGAGATGCTAGTCCCGGTTCTACCCTTTGCAGTCACACAAAACAATCCTCCTCTCCTCCTCATCTGAGACCTTCCATTTTCCTCCAAGTTATCAGATTCCTTTCTGTTCACCAACAAAACTTTCTAAAACCCCTTCTCAAATGGTTTCAACAATTTTACTGGTTGCTTTTCTAAATAGCCCTCTAGAACAAAATCAAATGTGCAGCAAAGCAGAGAACAGTGGGCTTTTTCCTGAGGGCTCTGCTAGGCCTCCCATGTAGGTTGCCCACAGAGGTCCTTATACTCATTGCTTTCCTGTGAGGCCATAATGCTAACCCTTTTCCAGAAGGCCCAAGAGAAAGCATGCGAAGGGGGTAAGTGTACCATATTCTGGGGCTCAGAGCCAGGAAGGTCAATGAATTTGGGTCAACAGCCTACCCATGAGGGATGGTGCCTTTAGGCACCACATCAAAGAGTTCTATTCTGCGCTGATTTTCTATAAAGGATGGGTCTTTTGGGGGACTCATTATTCATCATTCATTGATCCAACTAATATATGTCAAGGTTTATCTACTAAGTGTCAGGTACTATCCTACTTTCTGGGACTACACATGTAAGGCAGACCTTGTGTTTGCCCCTAAGTTGCTTATAATCCTTCTAAAGCAGATAGATTTTTAAATGAGGATCTCACATGAACAGTTGAGTGGGGTGGGGAGGGTGAATGTTATTATGTAGGGATTATAGAGTGATCTGATATACCTAGAGCAGGAATATCAAGTAGTTTAGGCAGACTCAGCAAGCTGTGACATGAAGTATAACAATGTTGTTATTGCTATGTTCTATCAACCCGATTCTAACTCCTACTGACCCCACGTGACAAAGTAGAACAGCCCCATAGTGTTTCCAAGGCTGTGATCTTTACGAGAGCAGATAGCCAGCTCTTTCTCCCCCCAAGCCACTAAGTTGGTTTGAACTGACACCCTTTTCCTTAGTAGCCAACATTTAACAATTGCATCACCAGGGCTCCTCTAATAGTGAGCATTCACACAATCTTAGTCTGTGGCAGTCACTGTTGTTAAAGGTGGCTTCCTCTCAACAACGCTATGAGAAGGATAGAGTTCTCTTAATCTGACAGGTGATGGGAGTGAGGTATAGAGAGGTTAAATACCTCATCCAAGGTCATATGGCAGGTATATACAGACACTGGGACTCAAGCCCAGGAGTTTGGCTGGGGTCTGCTGTCTTCACCATCATGGTTCACCACGGAGAAGAAGGGAGGGGAGAGAACATCTTTCATCCAAAGGGAACAGCCTATGTGAAGCCTCAGCTGCAAAAGAGGCCTGAGAGGGCTTCAGAGTGGACATGTGTTTCTAGTACTGGAGCAAAGTGGTTCGAACAGTGTCAGAGGAGTGGCTTGGGGAAACAACGGCCATTATACTGTTATCATTCCCTGGACTCTCAAGTCACCCCAACGGATATTAACCTGTTTAAGGGCAGGGGAAATGTTCAATTCATTCTTTCTATATTATTTCCCTTAAAATAACTTCCTAACCCCTGCCAGAAGAGTTGCCACATTTTTCTTGTTGCCGTGTATGGATTCACAATGGGCCCTTGGAACTGAGAGATGTCAACAATTATGTCACACAAGAGTTACTGGAAGCCATGGTGTTCACTCAGATCCCAACAGCTCTTTTGATAGGTTGGTGATCTGAGGTCTTCTGTGGGAGAGCGACTTAAGCTACCAGTTGCCAGAGAGTGTTTCCTAAATCAGAGTTATCCAGCTAGTGAGAGTTTGGGACATCTTCTCTAACTGGGAGGAGGGAGAAATCTCCTTCAGAAAACCATCCTTTTTGCCTCATCTTTACCCAGGGATGGAGCTGCAGAATGCAAAGAAGAGGACTTTCTCTAAGAATTGAAGTGGGAGGAAAATTCTTGCCAATCAATTAGAGCTGGCAGTGAGGGGTTGTGTTTCCCTGAAAAAGAAGGCCACAAGGAGAGAAGATGAAGCCTTTGATGTGGGATGACGGGGCTCACTAAGGTTTTTGTTGAGAAAGTACTTCCTGCCATTTAGTAGACAATTAAGCAAAGTAGGTAATGTGAAGTGACAAATGCGTTAATCATAAAATTCTACTGTAACCTGAGGGTTTTTCAGAGTAGGGAGGAGAAGACGCTCAATATTTTAGGCATATGATATTCCTGCTTCTATCTCTGGGATTGAAGGAGGCAAGTGGTCACCTAAGGCAGTGGGTGAAGGGCCAAGAAGAAGGGTGGTTATGGAGACTTGGACTTATTTTTAATATGTTCTAAAGAGATCGAATTGATAAGTCATGTGATGATCTAAAAAAAATAAAGGTATTTGAGGAGTTTTGGGAGTGGGTGGTGTGAGAGAACACAGTACCCCATGCTGACCCAGAGTTCCCGGTCACTGTGAGCCCCAACAGTTCCCAGCCTGGACTCAGGCAGCAGAAGGTCTGGGCACGACTTGCTGCCTGAGCTCCAGGGACTTCCCCTTTTCCTTTAAGTTCTAAAGTTCTATTTAGACTTGAAGTTTTAAAATTTTACCACACTGAACCTGAGCTTATGCTGTAAATCCTGGTGGCGCACCCTGATACTATAACCTCTTCCACCACCCACCCCTTTTTCTTCTCTGCTTTTCTCCTGTATTGCCCCCACAGTGGCTGAGCCCTGCTTTCTGCTCCCTCCTTGGTCTCTGTATCTCTCTAACATAATCCTGAGAGGCCCCTCCTCTGTATCCTGTGTCTCACCTTGGAGTTTTCTGTCCATCCAACTCACACAACCTACCTCCACCTCTTTCTTCTCTCTGAGCTCTCCAGTCCTTCCCTCAGATACAGAAAAACCTACAGACCTTTAAGCTGACATGGACAGCCCACCCAGACACACCCAGGTGAGGTAGTTGTATTTGACCACTGACATCTGTGGAATCAATACTCTCAGATACATACAGTCATCTGTTTTCTGCCTGAGGACCTTGAAAGAGTTCATCTAAGATGGACCTGTAGAGGGGGCTTCTGTTTACAGAAAGATAAGTTTAACTCTCTGTTGCTTGTTTAGGAAGGGTACAAGGAAGAGGTATACATGTAAAACTTTTAACAAAGTATACAAATTTTCTTTCTTTTTAGGTACGGCACCTCTATAGAAAGTCCTCCCTTCAAAGAGAGTTAAAAGAGATGAGCATTTCTCCTGTTTGAGTGTTTACTTGTTAAATATGGTAAGAAAATCACCGGCGTAGAAGAAATCTTTAGGAGAAGTTTCAGACTGTTAAAAAGGTTCAGGGAAATGAGGACATTTACATGTTCCAAAGGAGGGAATTCACTTGGCATTCAACATATCAATGCCACGAAAAAATGAACTTGAAGATTCTTTGTTTACAAATATGAAACCCCACAATACTATTTTCAAAGGGCATGAACTTTCGTTACAAGGCACTACTATCACTAGAAGGGGACATTTGGTGGCACAAACCATTTGCGCTCTACAGATAAACGAAGGGTTAGTGGTTCCAACTCACACAGGTGCGTCCTGAAAGAGAGGCCTTGCTTCTGCTTTCACAATGATTACAGCCAAGAATACTCTATGGAGTGCAGCTTTACTCTGTAACACATGGTATAGCCATAAGTCAGAATCCACTGCTTGGAAATGGCTATTATCACTGGTACCATTTTGCAGAGATTTTATTGCTCACAGCAATGCCCCCCAAAATATGGTAGCTTCTGTGGAAAGAGAGAAGGGACGAGGTCTGCAGAGGTGGAGGATGCTGGTGATGGAGAGGCCTCCAGGGATTCCTGAGACCAGAGCCTTGGGCTCCTATATGAAGATCAGGGCCATGAGAGCTCATATAAACTAACTATTCTCAGAGGTCTCTATCCAAAAGGAAAATGTCCAAGAATCCACAACATCTCAAGCAAAAAAACCCAAGCTCTAGGGCCAGGAAGAGTCCACTACCATCAGAGAGGCCTTTTCCCTCAGCTTCCACTGAGCAGACATCTCATTCATCCAGCTAAGGGGCTACTCCAGAGAAGCGATGGGTAAGGTGTGCATATTTCACCCAGGTGTGCACGGTCAAGTGGGTGGCTGTGGCCTGGCAGACCAAAACCTCCTTTGCCCCCATGGGACAGATGCCCCAAGTCTTTGAGGCCGAGCTCTCTGAGTAGAGCACCGTCGCTGTGCCCCCAGTCTGGCCAACACTGAGTGTCTGGTCAGCACCCTGCGGCCCTAGCAGGAGGGGCCCCAGGCCTGCACCACCGAGCCCAGCGTCTGAGGATAGGATCATGGGGAAAGCCCCCACGCAGCCACCCCAGAGTGGCTAGTGACCCATGAGCACAGCTTCCGCTGCTTGGCCTGCTGCCTTGTGTTCAAGTCCCAGGAGTCCCTGGTGGCTCACGTGGAGCATGGAGTGAGCCAGGGCTTCAGCTGCCAGGCCCTCTGTGAAGAGCTGCTGGAAAAGGAACTGCCACCCTCACACCCACACAAGGCCAGAGGTTGCCACCAGCTGGCCAAGGCCACTTGATGGCCTCCAAGAAGAGGGAGGTGTGGGAGAGGAGTGCCATCTGCAGGAGTTGGAGGGGCAGCTGGAGAAGCAGAGAGAGCAGCTGAGGAGGTTGAGGCACCAGCTGGTGAGGTTGCAGAGGGAGGAGGCCAGGCTACAGAGGGTGGGGGCACAGCACCGAAGCCAGAGGAGGAAAAGCCTGAAGACCTGCTAGCAACTTGGAACTGGGAGGAGCAGTGCATTTGTGCTGGGAAATGTGGGTCATCTCATCAGCTGCTACCCAAAAGATATGTGGACCATGGAAGAAAGGCCTGACAATCTACTTCTGTACTATCACAGTTGTTGAAAACTCTGTGCAGTGCAGTTCTACTCTGAAACACCCGGGTTCACCATGCATTGAAATCAACAAGACAGTAGGTTTTTGTTCTGTTAAGGCCTCTGTTCAGGCTCCTTTAACCCACCTACCCTGTAAGAACCTCTCCTCCCAGCCTGTGCCCCAACCCAACTACTCCAAGTGCATGGAGAGCTGCAATCCTAGGGGGACCTGGATGGAAGGAGCCCCAGGTCACCTGACTGCAGACACCAGGTCTGCTCAGAAGTTCCCCTAGCCTAGGAGAGGAGAGGACAGGCCTGATCTGGATGGTGAGGTCTCAGAACCCTGAGAATGAGCACAGCATAAGGAGGGGGGGAGAAATGGGATTTCAGTGGGACTTGGGAGGCTGAGGGGGACCCTGGAAAGACAGCTCCAAGGGAAGTGTGCTGGTGAACGGGATGTCACTGAATTCTTTGCATAGAAGGAACCAGAGAGACAGTAGGCTGTGGGGAAACCTGCCTGTAGGTGAGCAGTGGGCATAAGGCCCTAACCAAGGACTCTGGGTCACTTCTCATCATTCTCCAAGCATAGAAAGTAGGAGGTCCTGGTTGGGCAAAGAGGAGGAGGTGGTGAAATAAAGAGCTCACTGCATTCAAGTCTACTGCCCTCGCTGGGGGAATTTGGGTTTATTGCTGTGATTTAGTGTTGCCTCTTTGGAGGAAACCCTCATGGTGTATTGGTTAAGTGCCAGGGCTGCTAACCAAAGCACTGGCAGTTTGAATCCACCAGGTCCTCATTGGAAACACTATGGGGCAGTTCTACTCTGTCCTATAGGGTCACTATGAGTCGGAATCGACTTGGCGGCACTGGGTACTGGGCCTCTTTGGACTGGAGTGGGAGATGGTTTAGAAAAACTCTCCTGGGTGTCCCTTTTCTGCATAACAGTAGATCTAGTAGTGTCTGCATAACTCATGCAAAGGATGAGTTCCTAGGATGTAAGGGAACTTTTTTTTCTTTTAAAAGAGCTTTTTCTGTTTGATTTTGCACATATCAATGACACTAGCTTGTTCTTTCTTTTTTTCTGTGGTATAATTTGGCCAATCCTGAGGTTAGAGAACGGGAAGAAAAAGACTGGGCTGGAAGTATAGGAATAAAGGCAGATGAGGCCTCTTAACCCTGGGAGAACAGAGATGGTTAGAGGTGAGGCCAGCAAGGGGCAGATTCAGGCCCAGACTTTATAATGAGCGGAAAAGCCCAAGTCTTAGACACATCATCATGTCCCAGGCCCTGGGAAACCCTGCAGATGCCAGGGGCATGTTGACCCTCCTGGGAGATAAGACCCCAAATGGCACAGGGAAGCCTTCAGGAGCAAGGAGGGGAGGGCAGGGCCTCCAGGACAGGCATCTTCATCCACAGGCTGCCCTGTGTATATTTCTCAGTGACAGTAATGACTCCTGCGAGGGACGGGGTCAGAGGCAGACAGAAGCAAGAGCTATGAGACAGGATTAATTCTGCCAGTACCAGAGGATGAAAAAGGAAAGCCTGTGGTTCTCAGAGGTACAGAACTGCCAGGGGCCTGATGTATGCAAGGTGGGCAGAGGTGTTTGAAGAGGTCCACCTGTCTAAAGACTTATGGCCATAGTCTTCATTATCCTAAAAGCAGCAATTCCCCAGTTAACTTCCTCTACGTTTAAACCAAAGCCAAACCCATTGCAACTGAGTCCTGATAAAAGGCCTGGAGTGCTCAAGGGTGGGTTTTCCAGTAGAGCAATGAGGGGAGGAAGATGGTAATAGCATACCAGACAAGGAGACTTTTCTTTGTGCCTTGTGTTACCTACTCAATTGCACATGGTGTTCAGCCCTCATCTTTGCGTATACACGTGTACATGCATTAAGAGTTACTATATTGAGCCTCGTAGAATTCTTTTTGGTCCTTTCTAGGGATAGAGATCAGAAGAGGTCACTGGCTCCGTATACCAAACATGAAATCTGCAGAGTCTGACTTTTGTACAGTCTGTGTTTGTGTTCTCTATCCAGGGATTAAAATCTCTAATCTGACATTAAAGATTTTTTTTTTCCTACAAGAAAAAGAGGAAGACCCTCAACAAGATGGATTAACACAGTGGCTGCAACAATGGGATCAAACAGCAACAGTGGTGAGGATGGTGCAGGATGGGGTAGTATTTCCTACTGTTGTACATAAGGTCATTATGAGTCGGAACCAACTTGATGGCACCTAACAACAACAACATAAAAAAATAGTTTTAAAAACATATATGTCGTATTTTACAACTTGCAAATATCTTATAATCTTATTACGACATACGTAACAGTACAAATTTGTAAAGAAGTTATAATACAAGCCATTCCTACATATGTATGATGCTCCTGCTCCCCCAAGGTGTCCAGTGTTCAAAGACACATGTGTGTCCTTCCTTACATTTCTCTTTCCTGGGACACATGTTACAGTCGTACTTATCCACGTAGATCTATTTGCATGTTTGCTGTTACAGAACCTTCAGCACAGTCTACCCACATTGCTCCTTGCCCTTTTTTTCACTTGACATTTGATCATGGCTCCCCTGTAAGTCAGTAGATATGGAACTAATGCTGTTTGGTTCTTCTCATTTTTTAACTCGTATTTATACACAAATAATGTAAATAAATGGGAACAATGACAGTGTGCAACCTATACACTTTCATATAACTCTACAGAAATGAAAACACATAGCAGCTATGATCTTTAAAAAAAATCCACTGCCATTGAGTCAATTAAGCATAGTCTTTTCAGTATGTTCTAGCTCCCCACCCCTTGTCCCTTCCCATAACTGAATCTAAGTGTTCTATCTTATTATTCTTGCTTAACTATCATACTCACACATGCAAATAACCACATCTACTCATTTATGGATATATATATATATATATATATATATGCTTGTATTCAAATACATTTGGTTATTTGTTATTGTTTTACCCATATGGGCTCACTTTATATATATACTTCTCTCCATCTTGCTTTTTTTCTTCAATGGTACTTCACAGTGATTTCACTTACTAATCTTATATAGCTCTGTTTCATTCTAATGACTACCATATATTATTATATGATATGGTTATTATATTATATTATTATTGTAATATTACTGGAATATTTGAATATTATGTATTAAAATTTTATTATATCACATCATCAATGGGCAATAACTTTATTTTTCCTTTTTTGTCTTTAACAATAACCATCCTTTGCATATACTACATGGAGCCCTGGTGGCACAGTGGTTAAGAGCCCAGCTGCTAACCAAAAGGTTGGCAGTTGGAATCCACCAGCTGCTCCCTGGAGACTGTATGAGGCAGTTCTACTGTGTCCTGTAGGGTTACTATATACTATAGGATTTGTATCTGTGGGGTAGATTCTAATGAGTGAGATTTCCAGTTCAAAGAATGTTTTAAAAACTATAGAGCCATGTCTATGTCTTTCCTCTAAAAGCCTGTAGTAACGCACCTGTCTTTGTCATCTAGTGCTGCTATAACAAAAATACCACAAGTGGATAGCTTTAACAAAGAGAAATTTATCCTCTCACTGTCTAGTAGGCTGCAAATCCAAATGCAGGGTGGCTTTCTATCTCTGTTAGCTCTGGAGAAAGGTCCTTGTCATCACTCTTTCCTTGGTCTTGGAGCTTCTCAGTGTGGGAATCTCAGGTCAATTGCTTCCCTTTCCTTTTATCTCTTGTAAGGTAAAAGGTGGTGCAGGCCACACCCCAGGTAAACTCCATTTACACTGGATCATAGTAAGGGTGTTAAAATCCCACCCTAATCCTCTTTAATGTAAAATTACAATCAAAAGTGGAGGACAATTACACAATACTGGGAATCATGGCCCGGACAAATTGATATATACCTTTTGGAGGGGACATAATTCCATCCAGAACAGCACCTTTCCAGCCATGTCTGAGGGCATCCTTCTCCCCACAGCCCACCCAGCCATAAGTGGTGTTGATTTTTAAATTGTGCCAGTTTCACTGGGACTTTGATTGACATTTTCTTAACTATCAGTGTTTTTGAAAGTTTGATTATTTTTATCGGGGATTTGGATATTTTCTGAATGGTCGGTAATTGCTCATTACCGACAGTTCTGATGAGGGCCACAATACATAGATGCTGAAAAAGTGGGAGAAAAATGAAGAACAGAACTCAGATTATTAAGAAGTCCAGACTTACTGGACCAGTTGAGACTAGAGGACTCCCTGAGATTATCACCCTGAGATACACTTTAAACCTTGTACTGAAACTATTCCCTGAGTTCATCTTTTAGCGAAATGGCAGACTGGCACACAAAATAAAGGGTATTATCCATCAGTACGGCACTCCATTAAAAAGCCATTATATGCGGCCAAAATGTTAACCATTACTCTAAAGCAAAGATGAGATGATAAGGGGGCAGGGAAACTAGAGTACTGGAAATGGAACAACCAGAACACAATTAAAGACACTGTTGACACGCTGTGAAAGATCTGAATGATTTTTCCAAAAATTGTCAGAAGGGAACCTAATTTGCTGCGTAAAGTTTTACCAAAAACATAATAAAATATTATTTTAAAAAATCATTGCTCATTTTCCAAATGCCAAATTTTTGTGTCTCCTTCATCTAAAGTAGGAATAGTTATTAGTCCTTTGTCAACTATGTTTCAAATTTTTAAATGTTTTGCTTGTTCGTCTTTTCTTTTTTTGCAAGCTATTTTCCTCTCTTCAATAATTGAAATGTTTTATGCTCAATTACATCTACCTTTTCTCTTATAATTTCTGGATTTCCTATATAGGTTAAGAAAATCTTACATGTAACTTCCTAATTTTCTGTTAAGATTGTTGTTGATTTATACATTAAATCTGTAAATCCATGTGGTATTTTGGCACACTTTTGTATAAGGACAATCAGTTGAGTCAGCACCATTTATTATGTAAATCCTAATTTTGCCTAGTTGAAATATCAACTCTGTCTTCGTGGTTATTAGGATCTCCTTATGAATTTTCTATTTTGTTCCATTGGTGTATTTCTCAGTTCCTAGTATAAACCCTGGTGGCACAGTGGTTAAAAGCTATGGTTGCTAGTCAAAAGGTTGGCAGTTCAAGTCCACCAGTTGCTTCTTGGAAACTATGGGGCAGTTCTACCCTGTCGTATAGGGTCGCTATGAGTCAGAACCGACTCGACAGCATGGGTTTGGTTTCTTGGTTTAGTATAATGTATTAATTTGTTCTATTATTCAATGAAACAAGGCTGCACTTACTATCCTTTTTCATATTTCAATTGTCTATTCTTTGGTATAAGGAGCCCTGGTGGTGCAATGGTTAAGAACTTGGCTGCTAACCGAGAGGTTGGCAGGTCGAATGCACCCAGCAGCTCTACAGGAGAAAGACCTGGGAATCTGCTTCTGTAAAAATTACAGCCCCCTTCCTTCCCCCTCAAAAAAAGAAAAAACCCTAAGTGGCAGTTCTACTCTGTATTCAGTTCAACAGACAACTATTTTGATATTCTAATGGGAATCGCATTATATATATATCTTAGTTTTGAAACACTTGACTTGTTTTACAAGTCTTCACGTTTGGGAGAACAGGCATATTTTTTGCGTTCAATCGGGTTTTGTTTTACTTACTTCAGTAGATTATTTTCTTCATATAGGTTCCTTACTGTTTTTATCAAAACATTTCCCTAAGTATCTTGTTGTTTTTGACACTATTTGGTACAATCAAATAGCAGAGAAAAAAGATTGATCTATCCTTCCCATTTCCATTTTTTTGGGTGTTTATTTCTGGCCGGAAATATAGCACTGATTTTGGTATATATGTCCTATATCCTGCCACTTTATCAGCAATTTTATATTCGTCCTCTAGGTTTGCAATTATATCAGCATTAAAGAAGTTTTAAAATCTTTTAATAGTTGCCCTCGTTATTTAAAATTTCTGGCTTATTCGTTCACCGTCAAAACTATATTCTGGGATAGAAGTAATTATAGCTATCTTTGTTTAATTGCAAATTTTATCAAAATGAATGGACTATTTTGTAGTCTATCCCACATCTGTTAAGTTTTGGGGTAATTCGTTGTGCACTAGTAGATAACAAACACATTGACCTTGCCGACCATGATTGCATTTAGCTTCGTGGGCAAGTTGGGGAGAGTTTCATCTTCATCTATTCTTTGATGGATTCTGTCTAAGTCCAAAATTAACTGTTCTTTGCATGCTTCATGAAATCTGAGAGCCAACCAGACCTGTAATTTTCTTTGCAGGAAGATTTTTAACTCTAATCCACTTTCGACTCAACGGCAAGTAGCTACAACAACAATCCATTTTGCTTCATGGAATCTTCTGGCAATAATTTATGTGTGCTCTAGGCTGCTAGAAACCCATCTTTAAAGATTATGTGGATATTCACTCTTTTCAGCCTTATCCAAACCCATTAATCCATCCCAGATTCTCCCCATTTCCACAAAGATCCTTTCCTGCATCCACTCCTGGTACCAGTTCCCTCCTCTCAGAATTTGTATTTTCTGAAAAGAAAGGAACAGTGTGCTATCCAAGCAGTGTCACGCTCACAGGCTCCTGAGTCCAAAATAGGGAAGATACTGTCTTCAAATATTCTTTTATTTTCTATTTTTGTCTTTACTTAATTTCTTTTTCATACCGTATCGTAATTGTTTTAATGCTATGCTTTTCATGTCTGGGTCTGAAACCCAGCTGAGATTCCCTTTGTGTGTGGTATGTTGTGGTGTCCAGTTGCATGTGGGCATCAAAAGGACACATTTTTCGGGAGGGTGGGGATGGGGAGGGTGCTGACACATTGCAGGGATTGCAACCAATGTCAGAGAACAATTTTTGTATGAATTGCTGAACGGCAAACTAATTTACTGTGTAAATTTTCACCTAAAGCACGAAAATGTTATACACACACACACACGCACGCACATTGTGAAACTAAAAGGCAGGGAGAGGCAGCTGGGGCGGTTGGGCCAACCATAGTGGGTGTTGCGGGCGGGGAGAGGAGCGCTCCAGGGCGTCACGGAGTCCTGCGCCTAGCAGGGCTGGCAGAGGACCTGAGCCTGGGTCCAGCGCCTCTGGCAAAGGGCCAGCTCCCCTCATACCTGCCTGCCAGCCAGGCTCCAGCCCCTGCCCTCATCCTTCTGGGTCTCCCCCACCAGTCTCCTCATTGCTACCACTAAAATTTAGGGGGAGGCCAATGCCACGGAGGGGGTGGCCCAGAACCTGGACTTCAGGAGCTCCAAGTGCACCGCCGGGCCCTCAGCACTTCCGCTGCGAATTGGTCAGCTGTCGGGTATCCCTAGGACGCTGGGCGTGGGTGAGTGAGTTGCTATCACACATGGGCTTCTAAATCCATCCATAAGAAACCCCAGGGGGTGCACTTCCGGGAGGAAAAGGCCAGGCCAAAGAGGCCACACTGTCAGGTGGACCCTCTCTCCAGTCAGGACTCACCGCCTGCACCGCACTGGGAAGAGTCCTCCCAAGGGCTTACCCCTAGATTGAAGGCCACGATCAGACTTTGGGGGTCCTCCGGCTCCCAGAGCTGCAGCACCGCACGGGGAGGGTGAGGTGGTGCTTACAGGCCAAGCCCTGGCAGCAGTTCCTCTTGCATGTGACCCATTTGCCAGCCTGAATTTCTTGCACTGTTTTTCCACCAGCCTGGCATTCTGCAACAGAAGCTGCAGGGAGAGTTGCTTCATGAAGCTGATTTGCACTGAGCTCCTGAGCCTGTGCACTCCCAGGACGAGGTCCCATGATTTTAGTTGGGTGGTTTCTTTCCAATGGCATGTTTTCCTAGATTTTCTTCTCAGCCCTATCTATTTCTTTGTTCTTTTCCTCCCACCTCCATTTTGTTGGCTCCCATGACATCTATCAGTTCTTTTGCCCCCACCCTCCCATGATTCTGCCACTGTAGACCCCATCCTGGAAGACCCCCACGGAAGGTGCTAGAGAGTGGTTCATGGGCCCCCAGCTGCTCAGCAATTTGGGGAGGGGGTATCTAGGGATCTACACTTCTAAGAAGCTCTTCAGGTAATTCTGGTCCTGATGCAATGGAAGGCTTTATTTTAGAGGCCAGCTGTGAGCAGGCCCTACTAAGAATGGCTGTGGCAGGTTTCCCACACACCCCTCTGCTTTGCTCAATCTAGGGGGAGACAGAAGATGGCAGAGCTAAGCTGCAAGGATTTCCTGCAGCAAACCTGCCTTGGTGTGGGCTAGGGAATTTGTTTCCCAAATTCTCATCACTAGCTGTGAGCAAACTGTTCTCTGCTCAGACTAAAGAAGAGTTAACAAAATGAGCTTGAAACAATAAATGCCTGCTTGGAGCCCTAGTTGCTAAAAAAAAAAGGGGGGGTGAAACAAGAATCCAAAGGACGTGAAATGAGCCTCCTCTTTTGACACCCTGCCTGGTCCCTAACTTTCTCATCTTCCACCTCCCAAGATTGTACAAACTGAGTTCAGATCCTGGAATAAAGATCCCCAGGAATATTGCTGCTTTCGTCGCCCTGTGAGGGTTTCCCAAGTGCTGGCTGGAATAAGGTCTGAAATCCTCCAGGGGCTGCCCAAGTCTGTGTACTAGACATTCAACACACCGAGATTCAGAACCACTTCAGTTTTCCAACACTCGGGCTTGACCCCAAGGACCTGACCCTGAGGAAGCTGAGATTTTCTGAAGTCAGTACTCCCACCCACTCCTCAGGTTCTCCCCATTTGGGCCTCAGGATCAGTCAGGCCTCATGTCCTCTTAGCAGTGTTTCTGCTAAAGGACAACAAAGGGTACTGTAAGGAGCCCTGGTGGCACAGTGGTCAAAGTGCTCAGCGGCTAGCCAAAAGTTTGATGGTTCAAACCTGCCAGCTACTCCACAGGAGAAGAGATGGCAGTCTGCTTCTGTGAAAATTTACAGCCTCGGAAACCCTATGGGGAAGTTCTACTGTGTCGTATAGGGTCTCTATGAGTTGGAATCGACTTAATGGCAGTAGGTGTGGGTTTTTAAGGGCAGTGTGGTTTTGTGCTCTATACCGTGAGCACCTGCCCCCTCTGAAAGGTGCAAGGAGCTACTGAAAGGACACCATCATAACTGGCAGAAGCCACAGCCTATCGTGCTGAGGGAAAGCTGGGAGGGAAAAAGAGGTGGATGAGTTAGAAATGCCCAGTCTGTAGGCAGCCAGGGACCAGGGTGACCTGAAGCCAGAAAGCTGACTGAAGACGAAAAGCTTCAAACCTACCCCTCCTGAGTCCGTTTCTTCTTTCAAAGTCTTTTCAAAGTCTTTCGCTGCTCTTATTGGCTAGGCCTGAAAGGCCTTTGTTTTAACATGAAGGAGCCTCCAAAGCCTCTTGGAGCCAAGGGTGGCCCAGGAGGCCCTGCCAACCACAATACGTTCTTCTCGCAAGTCAGAGGGCCAGTAATTTCAGCCTTCCAGCTCCTCCACCGATCTAATGACTTGAAACAGGATTTCACTGAAGCTCAAACATGACATAGACTGGAAATACTCCTGGGTTCTCTTCTCACAGCAGCTGATCACCTGGTTCCTAGTTTTATTAGAAAACTTAGATACGGGACAAGAAGAGGAGACTGCGGAAAGCCTGACATCTTAGTGCCAGTTTTTTTTTTTCCTTGAAGAGAAAAGAAGGCGGCATTTACTGTGTCATTTTCCGTGAGTCTCACAAAATTCTCACAAAGACCCTCTCAGTTAAGGACTGGTGGGAGGTGCCTTGCTTTTCTTTTAAACTTTGTCCTGAGATGCTTTGATTATGGAGCACATATGAAGAATTTTCCCCTCAGGGAAACATTCTAATTCTTACCTAGACTGTAGGCAGAATGACGATATATTTAGCTCTAAGCTTGGTACATAAGGGAGTGGGGACCCCTCAAAGCAGGCCTATGGAGAGGTTCATTCATGATTCCCTGGGAAGCACACCCGTTGCTCCAGACATCTTTGAAATGCCTCCCTGGGGAAGGCCTTCATGGCTGGTTCCTGGGCACGTGGGAATTCAGTCCCATTTTTCTGTTAACACTGCTCATTTGGGGTCCAAAATGGTATTACCCAATGTCTCATTTCCAAGGCCTCTGCTGTGAGTGTGACTAAGAGACAATATGTGAATTCTTAGAAAATCCTGCAAGAAAGGCACTTTGTAAATTCAGTATTTTTCAAACCAATGAAGTCTTCATTCTTACTGAAAAAGGAGGAAAAAAAATGCCACAAACTCGGTGGGGCGGGCGGGCAGGGATATTTGCAATGAACATAACTACCTAAGCATAGGCATTCAGAATATGTTAAGATCTCTCTCAGTGAATAGAGAAAAAGCAAAAACCCAGTGGAGAAGAGTCACTAGAAGGCAGATTATAGAAGAGGCACCTAAAATGGCCTATAAACCCGAGCTCCTCAGAAGTAATCAGGGATCATCACAGAGACCACACAGAATAGTCCTTCCCACACAGGGAGCAGTCCAGGGCCAGGCCCCTGAAGGAACGTGTTATGAAGCTATCGCTGAGAAGAGAGGATCGGTCCGTCTCTACCACCACTGGGGCCCACTCGGCATCCTGCATGCCTTTGACCAGAATACCTAGGTTCTGCTTCTGGTTAAATAAAAAAAAACAGGTGACCTTATAGGGTGGGGTTTGGAGAGCGTTTCCCTTAGCCCAGCTTCTCGAAATGGGTGTCTGCTGCCCAAGAGGAGAAAATCAGAGGGAAAACCCATGCAGTGCGCAGATGGGCAGATGTCCTATTTCCCTGGGGCCAGCCCTGAAATCCTATAGCCTATTTCAAGGTGGCACAGCATAGCCATATTGAGAGGGAAATCTCCATGGTTCCCTGAGATGAGCTCACAGCTCTGCCCATGCCCTGGTCCATTCCAGCACCACCTCTGGCCCCCAGAATCTAGGATTTAGATGTGACTAATTAGCTCACCATTTAAAATTCATTGCTCAAAATCCATTTCCTCATTAAGGGTTAACCTGACCACCCATTTAAAATTGCAACCAGCGAAACACTTCCCTCCCATTCACACTCACATGCTCCCTAGCCCTGCCCTATTTTATTACTAGCAATTATCACCTTTAACTGTCTTAATCATCTAGTGCTGCTGTAACAGAAATACCACAAGCTGATGGCTTTAACAAAGAGAAATAAATAAACAATCTCATACCCTGGTAGGCTGAAAGTCCAAATTCAGAGCACCAGCTCCAGTGGAAGTCTTTCTCTCTCTGTCATCTCTGGAGGAAGGTCCTTGTTACCAATCTACCCCTGGACTAGGAGCTTCTCTGTGCAGGAACCCCAGCACTTCTTTCTTAGTGTTATGAGATCTCCAACTCTCTGCTTACTTCTGTTTCATTTTATCTCATGAAAATAAAAGGTGGTGTAAGCTATACCCCAGAGAAACTCCCTTTACATTGGATCAGGGATGTGACCTTAGTAAGGGGGTTACAATCTCACCCTAATCCTCTTTAACATAAAATTACAATCACAAAATGAAGGGCAAGCACACAATACTAGGAATTATGGCCTAACCAAGTTGACTCATATTTTGGGAAGACACAGTTTGATCCATGACGTTCCACCCTTTGCTCCCCAACCAAATTCATGTCCTTGCTACATGTAAGATGCATTTACCCCATCATATCACAGCAAAAGTCTTAAATCAACTCCTAGTCTAAAATCCAAAAATTCCTCTTCATCTGTGAAATCTAGAATATAAGTTTTCTGTTTTCAAATGCAGTGGCAGGACAAGTGCAAGCTGTACATTTCCATTACAAATGGAGAAACTGGACGAATAGAAGGGATAACAAGCACCAAGCAAGGTAATAGAACACATTACATTAGCCCTAAAGTCTTTGCAAATAATCCTCTGTTTTTGAGACCATTTACACAATGGCCCAGCCCTCTAGACTCTAGGTATTGGCCACACTCTCCGGATTCTGAGCAGAGGCCCCAGGGCCCTGGGCTTTAGCTCTGCCCTCCTGACCCACTGGGATGGCAACTCTGCTCCCTCGACTTTAGTCATACCATTCTCCTGGTCCATCTGAGTGGCGACTCCACCCTTAGAAACACCAGAAACCATGGCTCAACTTTGAAATCCCAGAGGTCAAAACTATACCTTTTGAGACTAAGGCAGCTCAACTTCCGGTGTTCCTTGTCTCTTTAACCTCTGCTTTTTCACTTCTTGGCTTCTTGGCCCTCTGGCCTTATGCCCACATCTGTCCTACTGAGGCAAGTGTTCCAAAGCTCAGTAGCTCCTCCGATAAGTGCCTGGAGGTACCCCACTGTGCCAGGAAGCCTCCAGCACACAGGCACTCAGCTCTCTCACTCCTTGGATCGACTTCAGCACTGTCTGGCCCTCATTTCCTGGGTGTGCTGCTCCTGGCTCCCTGCTGCTGCTAGTCCTCTGCTGCTGTTTCTCACCATCTGTACCTTCTCTGGTGTTACCAGTTCTCCTCACTTCCTTCTGAGTCTGTCCCTTCACAGTTTCAAAACCACTTCCACATTTTAAGTGTCTGTTAGAGCAGCACCCCATTCTCTCAGTATCATATTCTGTCTTAGTCATCTAGTGCTGCTACAACAGAAATACCACAAGAGGATGGCTTTAACAAAGAGAAATTTATTTTCTCACAGTCTAGTAGTCTGGTGGTCCAAATTCACGGTGTCAGCTCCAGGGGAAGGCTTTCTCTATCAGTTTTGGAGGAAGTCTTTGTCACCTTCACTAATTGTGCCCTAGTACTTATCACCTTTAACATAATAAATATTTCCTAGTTTATTACGTTTATTATCTATTGTCTCTCCACTGGACTATAAGCTTAGTGAGGACAGGAATTTTTGTGTGCTTTATGCATTGATATATCCCCTGATCATAGACAGAACATTTCCTAGTGTAGTATGTTTTAGGTAGTTCAATATTTGTGGAATGGATGCATGAATCCAAAGAAAGACAGCTCAAACAGGAGAACTCTCTCCTATCTCTTCTCCCAATAATGGAAGCACAACTGTCACATCTCTGGTGTCTCCAGGGCTTTCCATGCCTCTCATTTGAAGCCGAAGCTGTAGACTGGGATTCCCTAACTACTCTTTATGCTGGAGACATGCACGTGAAATGCTCCATGTCCCCCTCCTACCCCTGAGATTCAAGTTGACACCCCTCACCCAGGCCCAACCAACATCCCTTCTTTTTTGCTCTTTTGGGCACTCGCTGCATCTGATCTTCTGATGTCAGCAAGGGTCAGAGAGCCCCATGGAAAGAAAGAAGGGCCCCCCTGTGTCAAATCTGTGCCCCCAAAACAGACATCAAACCCATCGGAAAATCCCAAGCCCACAGATCTTCTCATCAAGTTTGTCTCAGAGGTGTCTCCTATGGAAGAATTCTGAGCTGACCATAGCTCATGGAGCCTCACCAGGTCTAGAAAGAGGGAGTCACAAGTTGGGCCTGCATATATTGAGGTCAACACTCACACCCGTGCTTATGATAGAAGTAGACTCGGCAACTTTTGACTTCACCAAGCCCTAGTACTCTCCTCTGTACCTTGGTGGGCTGAGCACAGTAAGGAGCTTCTGGGAACCCAGCCATGGCTCTGGCTACTGCTCTGATATCCCAGTTGGGTTTGGGAATGAAGGATGTTTGCTCTAGGCACCTTTGATCCCCATCCCTTTCAGAGGTATGGCCAGTTGAATTAATGTAGATATTTCCTCTTTATTCCCTGAATCTTCATGAATCTGAATTCTTCATTTGGATATTCTAGAACCTCTCTCCTCAGACTGTGATCCAGGGACCAGCAGCACTGGTAGCACCTGGAACCTTGATGGAAATGTAGACTCTTGGGCCTCAACCCAGACCTCCTGACTCAGACTCATCATTTTAACACGATCCTTAGGTGATCTGGGTGCACAATGAAGTTTGGGAAGCACCATGACTGACCTGGATTTCAGAGAAATTAAATATAATGCGTGTGAGTTCTTGGGCCCATTTCAAAATGGATTGTCATCCCTGAGGTCTGGTTTGGCCCCATCTTTCTGTCAGTAAGTGAGATCTCTTTGGTTCCTTCTCAGGAGATAAGCCTTCCCAGCTTCTAGTTGAGGTCTTAGAGAGAAGTACTTAGTACCAAAGGACATGAAAAATAAACTTGAAAGAAAAATGTGTTCATTTCGAGGAGAAAAACTCAGTGCAAAGTGTTGCATTTATACTTGGTATATTTTCAATCTCAGAGGAATTCACAGTTTAAATAATTCTGTTAAAACATTTTTTGTTAATTGACTGCTGAATTAATGTCTACCACTGGGACATGGAAGCAACACTGATTTGCTCAACCTTGATAATGTGAATTTATCATATTATTTCAAGAAGAAAATGTAAGTTTCTTCATGAACGTGTAATTTAAATAGGGAATCTGCAGAGTTTTATAATTGTGTGTAATGGTTTAAGCAAGGATAATGAGATAAACTTAACAAATTGTTAGTGTGAATTCCCTTGGATTCACTTGTCGGAAAAGACAGGCAGAGGAGAGTTAAAACATGTAGAAACAGTATGCTTCAAAAGCATTGATGATATGTCTTTTCATCTCTGTAGAGTTGTATGTGACTGTTTATGGTGTGTACTGCCCTGGTGGAACAGTGGCTAAAAGCTCGCTTGCTAACCAAAAGATTGGTGGTTCAAATCCACCAGCTGCTCCTTAGAAATCCCATGGGCAGCTCTACTCTGTTCTATAGGGTTGCTATGAGTCGGAATCAACTTACTGGCAGTGAGTTTCGGTTTTTTGTTTTTTTGGTATGTTCACGTTTATATATGAGTTAAAAATTAGAAGAACCAAAAAGACAGCGTTACTGCCATGGCTACTGACTTATGGCAACCAAGATAAATTGTCAAGTGAAGAATGGTACAGAGAAACATGTGGGTAGAGTGTCACCTAATCTCCAGAAAAGCAAACAAACCATAAAGCTACGTGTGTACCTGGGACTATGCATATGTGTTCCAGCAAACAGGAATGTGTGAAGAGGTACACATGTGTCTTTGAACATGGACACCTTGGAGAAGCAGGTAAAATTTACACATGTGGGGATGGCTCTTATTATAATTCTTATAAAAATCTGTCTTGTTAAATGTGTTATAAGAATACAAAAGTTTTATTGGCTGTTATTTTATATAGGCAAAACACTGTCATCAATACTAGATTCAGAGACTTTCACCACTGGATGAAGAGCAAACTCAGAGACGGAACAAAAGTCTCAGCAAATTTCTTGCTTGTTCTTGGAGCTAATGACCTCTTCTGGTCTCTATACCTGGAAGTGGCCAAAAAGAGTTCTGTCAGGATTAATGCAGTCACTGTTCAAACATCTACTGCATGTACATGTCTACGGGGTAAGGAAGAATGCTGGACACCATGTGCAATTCATTAAGTAACAAGTGGACCATTAGACAGTTCTTTCTCTGATGTCCCACTACCACGTTCCTCCCCTTGTTGCTCTACTGGAAAACCAACGGTATACATTGTAGGCCTTTTTTCAGGACTCAACATAGAGGAAGTTAACTGGAAAGATACATCTTTTGAAGATAAAGAAGATTTTGTCCACAAGGTCTTTAGACAGGTGGACCTCCCAGGCAGCCTCTGCATGGGATGGGAATGCAAGACCCCTCTCACTCAGTATCTCTGAGCATTTCAGTCTTTCTGTTTCTTTATCAGGAGACTGCAGAATTTACCCACTTCAGAACTCTTGCTGTCATCAACCCCAATCAGTCCCTTATAGGACCCCTCACTTCCACTCTGAGAAATAAAAGTAGGACAGCCTGCAGGTGGAGGTGCCTGGCCTGGAGACCGTGTCTATCCTTCTTTACCCCTGAGGGCTTCCCTGTGCCAACTGGGGTTTCATTTCCCAGGGTGGACATACCTCTGGCACCTCCAGGGCTTCCCAGGTCCTGGAGCTTGATACTGAGGATGGGACTTAGGCTTTTCTGGGCCTGTGGAGCCTGGGCCTCAAGCTGCCCCTTCCTATCCTCAACCTTTAGTTATCTGTACTCTGGCTGTCTTTACCAGGTTTAGGAGGCCTTGCCTTCTCTTTTGCTCCTTTCATCTCAGTCAGACTTTTCTCTTCCAGTTCTCTGATCTGAGGGCAGTTCAGGCTAGACCACAGAAAAGAGAAAGACGAAACAAGTGTCATTGATTATGTGTGGAGGCTGCTGGGAAAGGAATTCACTGTCATTGGTTTAGGGCTTTATGCCCACTGCTCAGCTGCAGGCAGATTTCCCCATACCCTACTGTCTCTCTGGTTTCTTCTGCCACAAAGAACGTGGTGATGCTGCCCCCTTCACCATCACACTTCCCTTAGAGCTGTCATTACAGAGGCTCCCTCTCAATCTCCCAAGTCCCACTGAAATCCCATTTCACTTTCCCTACTAATGCTGTGCTCATCCTCAAGGCCTCAAGAGCTCACCATCCAGATGAGGCCTGTCCTTTCCTCTCCAAGAGAGCCTCTGAGCAGACCTGGTATCTATGGTCAGCTGTCCTGAGGCTTCTTCCATCCAGTTCCCCCTCCGGCTGGAGCTCTCCACGCAGTTAAGGAGATGGAGTGGGGTGGGGAGGAAGGCACATGTGAGGATATTACAGGTGCAGTGGGTGAAAGGAGCCTGAAAGGACGTCTTTCCAGAAGGGCCCACAATTTAAGGCCATTCCTGTACCCTCTGTAGCCAGGTCTCCCACACCTGCAGCAGCACCAGTAGGTGCTGTAGTCTCTCCAGCCCCTGTCTCTGCTCCTCTAGATGCTCCTGGAGGTGCCCGGCTCTTCTTCCCAGGACTCCAGGATGCTGACCGAGGCTTAGGTATTGTGTAGACTGGAAGCAGAGCCGATGGGGCTGTCTTTGAGAACTTGGCCTCAAGACTGGGGGCATCTTGCCTACGGAGGCATGGGATGTTTTGGTCTGTACACACTTGGGTGAAATACACATACTTGGCTCATTGCTTCTCTGGAGTAGCTTGATGAGTGAGATATCTGTTCAGAGGAAGCTGAGGAAGACCTCTCTGATTCTTAAGGAGTCTTCCCGGACCTGAAGCTTACGCTTTTCGCTTCCGATATTCTAGCTTGAGTGGCACTTTCCTCTTGGGTTGAGACTTCTGATAATACAGAGTTAACTTACATGAACCCTCTGGGCACTGGGCCCTCAACTGTGACCCAAGACCCTGGTTTTAGGTGTCCCTGGGAGCCTCTCCATCATCATTGTCCTCCACCTCTGCAGGACTTGTGGTTTCTTCCTTTTTCCCTGGGGACCTTCCATCTTTGGGGAACATCACTGTGGGAGACCAAGTCTCCTCTGGGAAATCTTTTGTGATATTAGCACTTCATAATAGAAGTCTATAGTCTTTCAAAGGGCTATAATACACTGATAATTTCTATTGCAAAGAGAGGGTCTTCACATTAATTTTTTTGCCATTTGTTGAATGCCAAATGAAACTGTTCCTTTGGAACATGAAAATGACCTCATTTGTCTGACCTTTCATAAACACACATGACTTCTCTGAGAGACATTTTCTATGAAAGTGATTTTCATAACAGATTTAGAGTGTAAACAGTGAAACAGGAGAAATCGTCATCACTTTTAAACTCTTTTCATCCTTCTTTTAAGGGAAGGGTTTTTATAGGAGGAAGCATACTTAGAATAATTTGTATTTTATATATATATAAAGCTTCTCCTTGTATCCTTAACCAACCCAGGGTAGAAGGTTAAAATTGCCTTTTTCTGAACAGAAGGCCCTTACCATGTTGCTATGAGAAGCACTCCTTCAGGGTGATGCAGAAGCAGATATCCATTTCTGAGAGTTTTGATGCCACAAACTTCAGATGGCAACATACAAGAACCTCACCTGAGTGTGTCTTGGTGTGTTGTAATGTCAGCCTAACGGTCTGTGTACATTTCTGAATATGAAGGAAGGATTGGTGAGTTAACAAAGAAATGAATGGAAGCAGTTTGGGAGGGGAGTGAAACTCCAGGGACAGACAGAAGATGGGATGGGGGACTTGTCAAGAGGATGTCAGAAAACCAGGAAGGAGCAGGAAGCACGGCCAGGGGAGGGCAGCATAGGCTAGGGGGCAGCAGATACAATGGCAGTGGGGAGGGCAACAAAACTGGCCTGCGATACAACGGGAAATTAGTAATCCTAGATGAAGCTCAGGTTAAGTCAAGTAGGAATGTAAACAATTCTATCTTGTAGCTATCTTTGCTGTGAGGGATTTAGGTCCTTGGGGAAAGGTGGGGAGGAGACATAGGAGGAGAAGGCGACTTCCTGGGTCTAGGGAAGGAGTCTGAAAGACCTTCTTCTGCCCTAACAGGCTGGGGCTGCATAGCTCACAATGATGTGGGCCCTGTGCTTCTTCACACCACCCACTCCTAGAACCTCTTGAAAATTTTCTTAGTTCTTCACATAGTATGTTCATTCCATCTCATTAGAAAATATAATAATGCAATACGCTTTTCCCTCACCACCCTTTCCTCAGTCCTGCATTCTCTGTCCCAATTGTACACTGGCTTCCTTCCTTCCCATCAGGTTTGAAGGCCAGAACAATTGAGTATTATTTCTGCACTTATTCCAGAAATTTCTCAGAATCCTGAGTTTGATCATTGATTTATTCCTGCATTTCCTATTGACATTACAAACTTTGGTTAATTATCTACTAAATGACAGGAAATGCTTTCTTAGGTCAATCCTCCTTATGACTCTATCTGTTCACCTCAAATCCTTCATCTTGTCCTGTCATAGTTCTGATTTCTATGGAAATAAGATCCCCTAGTTCCCTAGCTCTCATCCGTCTGGGAGATTTTTCCTCCCACCCTTATTTAGAGTCTTAGAGAAAGGCCTCTTCTTCTTTTATCACTGATTCATCCTGTCTGGGTGAAGACGTCCAAAAATAATGGTATTCTGAAGGATCTCTATCCCTCCTCCCAGTTACTGATGGTATCTGAATCTTTCATGACTTGGAGACTCTGATGTAGTCCTGAATTTCCGTGATTTGCTATCTAAAGACACTCTCCTGCAGGAGACCTCAGATCGGCACCCTCTCCAAAGAGCAGTTGGCATCTGAGTGAGTACCAAGACTTCCATAGCCCTTGTGTGACATCATTGTTGACACTGCTCGGTTCTATGGGCCCAGTTTGAGGCAAAGCTGGGCAGGAAGAAAAATATGTCAACTGTTGAAGTAGGGGCTTGGGGACGGGGAGGAGGGAGATTATATATTAAAAATAAATTAAAACTTTTCTCTGCACTCAAAGAGGTTACCATCCCTTGGGAGGGAGAGAGAGCATACAGGGAATGAAAATAGTGTGATAGGCAGTTGCTTCCACCAAATCATCACATTTAACTCAGTTTGAATCGTCTCTCCAGCCCTGGTCATACAACATCCACTCTGCACCCTTTTCAGGTCTCCTTAGCCTCTGAGGCTTCACATAGGCTCTTCACTCTGACTAGAAAATGTTGTCCCCCTTTCCATCTGCTGGTCTACTCTCCCTGGTGAAGTATGTGGTGAAGAAAACTGACCCTGTTGGAACAGATTAGGCTTATGGCCTCACCAAGAAGCCCTGAGACTCAGGACTTTTATGCAGCCAGAACAGGAGGTTTAGGAGTTGACTTGGGAAAGCCCATGACCTCTGCTTCTTCCAGACTCTATTTTTGTTTTGGATACCATTTAGAAAAAGATCCTGGAAATGGGGAGATCTATTATGGAAGAAATTAGGAAAGTTGGGGTGGTGGTGAGGGAGGCGTTGACTTCTCGGTGGAAGATAAAAATTTCAACACGAAGATGCTAGCTGCTCATTTTGTGTGACTCCAAACTATATAGGAGGGAGGACTGGTTGGAAAACAGAACAAAAGATGATCTGTGCCTGTTGGCAAATGCTCCAGTGGCTTCACTCTGTCTCCTCAGAATTTTCTCATCAAGCCATCCCTCACCTTGTACTGAAGCCTCTAGAGAATTCTTGGGTTTTCCTGGATTCTGGGCCTTTGTCATCTCTTAACTATCCAATCATATTCCCAACTTGGCTCAGGTATCACTTCCTAGTTGAGATCTTCCCTGACCCTTTTCCTAGTAAATTTCTCCACTTCTTGCTCTGTACGCCTTAGTATTCAAGATGTCCTTAACCACCACATAAAACACAATTACATTTACTTGCTGCAGATGATTTTAGAGAGGTCTACACATTCTTCCTCTCTTTGTGCCCATGTCTTCTGTGAGACTCTGGAGTGCCTGTCATCAGCAGCAGGAGTCTTTCTGCACCCTCAGTTGAGGCTGACCTTATGGTTGTTTTGACCATTAGAATAGTAGTGAACTAGATACAAGGAGTGGGTTGAAAGGACTTTGCATTCAGACTTGCCCTTTTGTTGCTCTTAAGCCCTGAGAACCCATGGGAACAGACCGAGGTCAGCCTGCTGGATGATGAGAGACCATTGGAGAGAGGATACAGCAGCTTCACTGAGTTGATTTTAGATGAAATGGCTCCTAGCTGACCTGGAAGCGAACTGTAGACACATGAGGAAGGCCTGCTGCGAGTCACCGTGCCTGGCGCAGATAGGAAGATCCCCACATTGACAACCAGAATAACTCTGAGCTTAGTAAATGGCTGTCCTTTTAAGCACTAAATTTTGGGTTCATTTGTTACACAGCAATACACAACTGATACAACGGTTAACTTGGCTCTTTCTCTGATCAGGCAATAAGGGACCTTCTCTGAATTCTTTTATCATCAAGAGTACATGGCATAGGGTCTGACATGTAGTCAGTATACAGTAAATCTTTGTTGACTTAATGGATAAATGAATAATATGAATCGTGTGAATGTGCACAAAATCATGTGTGAGAAAAAGCACGATATTTCTTTAAATAAACTGAATTCCAGCTCAGAGCAGCCTGCGTACAAAATTGGGGGGGTGGGGGGGAGGATTTTAATCTTACTTATTTTTAGGTTTCCTCTTCATCCAGATATGCAATAATTCCTGGGGTCTAATGAAGGACCAAGGTTTGGAGACAGGCTTCAAAACACCCGTTGCCCCAGCCTACGTGGGTGATTTCTCTAGAAGTATTGGCTCTGCTCCTCCCATTCCTAGCTGGAGCACGAGAACCTTGGCAGGGCTGCGAACACCATGATGGGGTTTGTGTACCTATGTGCCTGCATTATCGTTTGAGATGCTGCCATCTACCCCAGGGCACTATCAAGAAGCAGGGCCAACCCCTTCCCAATTTCTAGGACTCTGCTATCCGACCCTCACTCCTCCCCTGGGCTTCAGTTCACACAGTGTGATTACTCCAGTGAGCTGAGGCTTTTACAACAGGCTCTTCAGAGTCTCAAAGTTTCACAGGTTCAACCCTGTGAGTCCAACTACCTCCTTGAAATAAGATAGGGAAGGAAGAAAAATATAGGAAAATTTTATTTTGAATTTATTGTTTCAATAAATTTTCTTGCCATGTGTTTTGAAAGCATCCTGCCTAAAAATTCCCCCTGTTCTCTTACAATTTGCAAAACAGTGAAAAGGGAATGTTTGGTTGTGTCATAATCTGCAGAGGATGTAAAACACACATGGGGTCCATTCCTCCCGATGCTCACACTAGAGCATCCCACCCACCTGGAAATTTCTGCAAGTATTTCGGAGTCCCTCACACATCCATAATGAACAGCTTTGAAATTATCCTAAGCAGGAATTATTACTGTCACGGCCTGTGACGCAATAAGCAAGGTTATGCATGGGTCCAGTTGTGCCTTCCCACTAGTCTACAGTGCACAATTTCACCTGTCAACCACCACATCAAAGACGTAGTGAAACCCATGTGAAATTGCTCGCCGTACATCATTGCTGTTGTGTTGTTGTTGTTAGGTGGGTCTAATCATTTCCAGCTCATACTGACCTTATATACCACAGATGGAAACACTGCCCAGTCCTGCACCATCCTCACAGTTGTCACCGTGTTTGAGCCCACTGTTGCAGTCACTGTGTTAATCCATCTCATTGAGGAACTTCCTCTTTTTTGCTGAGCTTCTACTTTATCAAGCACGATGTCTTTCTCCAGGGACTGGTTCCTCCTGATAACATGTCCAAAGTATGTGAGACAGAGCCTCACCATCCTCGCTTCTAAGGAGCACTCTGGTCGTACTTCTTCCAAAACAGATTTGTTTCTACTTCTGGTAGTCCATGGTATATACAATATTTTTTGCCAACACCGTAATTCGAAGGTGTCAATACTTTTTCGGCCTTCCTTATTTATTGTCCCAGCTTTTGCATGCATATAAGGCGATGGAAAATACCATGGCTTGGGTTAGGCCCACCTTAGACCTCAAAGCGTCATCTTTGCTTTTGAACACTTTAAAGAACTCTTTTGCAGCCAATCTGCCCAATACAATAAGACATTTGATTTTTTTGACAGCTGCTTTCCTGGGTGTTGATTGTGGATCCAAGTAAAATGAAATCCTCTACAACTTCAGTCTTTTCTCTGTTTATCATAATGCTGCTTATTGGTTCAGTTTTGATGATTTTTGTTTTCTCTATATTGAGTTGCAATCCATACTGTAGCCTTGTTCGCTTTCAGCAGGTAAGGTTGTGTTATCTGCATATTTCAGGTTGTTAACGAGTCTTCCTCCAATCCTGATGCCCCATTCTTCTTCATATAGTCCAGCATACAGATTGAATGAGTATGGTGAAAGGATAGAACCCAGATACACACTTTCCTGACTTTAAACCAAGCAATATCCCTTTGAATGCCTCTTGGTCTATGCAGAGCTTTCTCATGAGCACAATTAAGTGTTCTGGAATACCCATTCTTAGCAATGTTATCCATAATATGTTATGATCCACATAGTCAAATGCCTTTACATAGTCACTAATACACAGGTCTTTCTGATATTCTCTGCTTTCGACCAAGATCTATCTGACATCAACAATGATATCCCTGGTTTCAAATCCTCTTCTGAATCTGTCTTGAATTTCTGGCAGTTCCCTGTTGATGTACTGCTGCAACTGTTTTTGAATGACTTTCAGCAAAATATCAGTTGCATGTGATATTAATGATATTGTTTGATAATTTTTGCATTCTTTTGGGTCCCTTTCTTAGGAATGGACACAAATATGGAACTCTTCCAGTTGGTTGGCCGGGAAGCTGTCTTCCAAATGTCTTGACATAGAGCGAGCACCTACAGCTCTGCATCCATTTGTTGAAACTCCTCAATTGGTATTCCATCAATTCCTGGAGCCTTGTTTTCGGCCAGTGCCTTCAGTGCAGCTTGTACTTCTTCCTTCAGTACCATCGGTTCTTGATCATATGCTAACTCCTGAAATGGTTAAATGTTGACCAATTCTTTTTGGTACAGTGATTCTGTGTATTCCTTCCTTCTTCTTTTGAAGCTTCTGGCATCATTCAGTATACTGCTCATAGAATCCTTCGATATTGCAAGTTGAAGCTTGAATTTTTTCTTCATTTCTTTCAGCTTCAGAAATGCTGAGCATGTTCTTCCCTTTTGGTTTTCAAACTCCAAGTCTTTGCACATGTCACTATAATACTTTACTCCATCTTCTCAAGCCGCCCTGTGAAATCTTCCGTTCAGCTCTTTTACTTCATCATTTCTTCCTTTTGCTTTAGCTACTTTCAGTTCAAAAGCAGGTTTCAGAGCCTCTTTCTAACATCCATTTTGGCCTTTTATTTCTTCCCTTATTTTTAATGATCTTTTGCTTTCTTCATGTATGATGTCCTTGATATTATTCCCCAACTCATTGGGTCTTCAGTCATTAGCATTCAATGAGTCAAATCTATTCATGACATAGTTTCTAAAATCAGATGGCATATACTCAAGGTCATTTTTAGGCTCTCATGGCCCTGTTCTAATTTTCTACAGCTTCAACCTGAACTTATACATAAGCAACTGATGGTCTGTTCCATAGTCGGCCCCTGGCCTTGTTCTGACTGATGATACTGAGTTTTCCATCCTCTCTTTCCACAAATGTTCTCAATTTAATTCTTGTGTATTCCATTTGACAAAGTCCACGTGTATAGTCTTTATTTATGTCATTGAAAAAAGGTTTTTGCAATGAAGAACTCATTGGTCTTGCAAAATTTTATCATTTCTATCACCAAGGCCATATTTTCAGCTACTGATTCTTCTTCTTTGTTTCCAACTTTCACATTCCAATCACCAGTAATTAACAATGCACCTTGATTGCACGTTTGATCAATTTCAGACTGCTGATGTTAGTAAAAATCTGTTTTTTCACCTTTGGCATTCGTGGTTGGTGGGTAAATTTGAATAATAGTCTCATTAAGTGGTCATCCTTGTTGACATATGGATATTACCCTATCACTGACAGCATTGTACTTCAGGATAGATCTTGAAATATTCTTTTTGATGATGAATTCGACTCCATTATTATCTAATCTGTCATTCCCAGCATAGTAGACCATGTGATTTTCAGATTCAAAATGGCCAATACCATTCCATTTCAGTTCACCAATGCTGAGGATATCGATCTTTATGTGTTCTATGTCATTGTTTGACAACTTACAATTTTCCTAGATTCATACTTTGTTCATTCCATGTTCTGATTATTAATGGATGTTTGCAGCTGTTTGTTCCCATTTTGAGTCATGCCACATCAGCACATGAAGGTCCAGAAAGCTTTACTCCATCTATGTCATTAAGGTCACTCTACTTTGAAGAGGCAGTTCTTCCTCAGGCAAATTTTGAGTGCCTTCCAACTGAGGGGCTCATCTTCCAGCACTCTAATAGTGTTCCACTGCTTCAATGTCCAATTTTTTTTTACAAGTAGACCACCAGGTCCTTCTTCCTAGTCTGTCTTAGCCAGGAAGCTCTGTGGAAACCTGTCCACCATGGGTGTCATGGTTAGGGTTGCGTGTCACCTTGGCTGGGCCATGATTCTCTGTGGTTTGACAGTCATATGATGTTGTGATCACTCTCACGATAAGATTTTTTGTGATGTAATCATCTCCATGATGGAATCGGCCGTGAGTAGCCAAATAGTTGCAAGGGAGTTTCCTTGGGCATGTAGCGTACATTGACTATAAGTGGATATTCTGGCAGGGCTTGTGGGAATTTTCCCATTCAGAATCCTGCAGCTGGCACCTGTTCGTCTGACTCTGGTTCTTGAGAGTTGAGCTAGCAACTCCTGCAGTCTTGCCTGCCAATCTTGGGATTGCTCAATCTTCACAGCCTGCTCTCCAACCTGCCGATCTTGGGTTGGCCAGCCCCTGTAGCTACATGAGTCAGGAGAAGCCTGTATTGTAAACTATGGACTTGAGACATTCCACCATCTACAACCACGTTAGCCACTTCCTCAATATAAATCTCTCTCTGCATATTATATGTATATGCTTTACTGGTATTGCTTCTCTAGAAAACCCAGCCTAAGACAATGGGTAACCCTGCTGATATTTGAGAGATCAATAGAATAGCGTTCAGCATCACAACAATATGCAAGCCGCCTTAGTACCACAAAATGACAAATGGAGGCACCAGAGATTAGCAAGTAAATACAATTAAGCCCCCGTATACCTTGCTCCAACAACACAGTTTGTTGTACTCTGAGGGCTTACATATTGCTGTGATGCTGGACGCTATGGCACCGGTATTCAAATACCAGCAGACTCACCCATGACAGACGGGTTTGAGTGGAGTTTCCAGACTGAGGCTGACTAGGAAGAAGAACCAAGTGGTCTACATCTGAAAAAGAGTTAGCCAGTGAAAACCTTATGAATAGCAGCAGAACATTGTCTGAGATAGTGCCAGAAGATGACCCCTTCAGATTGGAAGGCACTCAAAATATGACTGGGGAAGAGCTAGCTCCTCAAAGTGGAGTCAACCTTGATGATGTGGATGGAATCAAGCTTTCAGGACCTTCATTTGTTGATGGGACACGACTCAAAATGAGAAGAAACAGCTGCAAACATCCTTTAATAATTGGAACATGGAATGTATGAAGTATGAATCTACAAAGATTGGAAATCATTAAAAACGAAACAGAGTGCATAAAGATCAGTATCTCAGGCATTAGCTGAAACGGACTGACATTGGCCATTTTGAATCAGAAACTCATATGGTCTACTATGTCAAGAATGACAAATTGAAGAGAAATGGCTTTGCATTCATCATCAAAAGGAACATTTCAGGATCTATCCTGAAGTACAAAACTGTCAGTGATAGGATAATATCCATACACCAAGAAGGAAGACCAGTTAATATGACTATTACTCGGATTTATGCCCAGTGTTATAGCTAGCCTGTCAATCCATCTCATTCATTGAGGGTCTTCCTCTTTTTTGCTGACCCTTACTTTACCAAGCATGATATCCTTCTCCAGGAACTGATTCCAACCACTGATATCTCCAAAGCAAGTGAGATGAATTCTCACCATCCTTACTTGTAAGGAGCATTCTGGCTGTACTTATTCCAAGACAGATTTGTTCATTCTTCTGGCAGTCCGTGGTATACCCAATAATTCTTTTCCAACACCGTAATTCAATGGCATTGATTCTTCTTATTCATTGTCCAGCTTTCACATGCATATGAGGTGATTGAGTATACAGGGATCTCTAGACTTTTCGACACACATATCAGTACGTATGGACTTCACCCTACAACGCACTAGGAATAAGGCCTCAGAAGTTGGGCATTCATAAGGAGCGTGTTTGTTCCTTGGAGGATGCTTACAAGTATATGTCTTTTGGTGAGCATATGTACCCATTTCTAATGGGTATTTATGTAGAAGCAGTATTGCTGGTTCATAGAATATATGTATGTTCACAGCATTAGTAAATGCGGTCAATTAGTTTTGAAAGTGGTTGTACCAATTTTCTCTCCCACCAACAGTAGCTCCAATTGCTCCATGTTCTACCCCCTAGTTTCCATTATCCACCTTTTTCATTTTAGCCATTCTGGTATGTATATCACATTATGACATTTTATTAGAATTTCTCTAATAACTAAAGAAGTTTTGTCCCTTTTCATATATTTGTTGGTGATATAGTTATCACCCTTTATAGAGAGTTTAAATATTTGCTTCTTTCTTTTTTAATTATTATTTACAAATCAAGTCAGTCTCTCACAGAAAAACTTAGCTCTACCTTGCTACATGCTCCCAATTGTTCTCCCCCTAATGTGACAGCCCACTCCCTCCCCCTACTCTAGCTTTTTGTGTCCATTCCAGAAGCTTCTAACGCCCTCTACCCTCTCATCTCCCTTCCAGACAGGATATGCCAACATAGTCTCAAGTGTCCACCTGATCCAAGAAGCTCACTCCTCACCAACATCACTCCCCAACCCATTGTCCAGTCCAATCCATGTCTGAAAGGTTGGCTTTGGGAATGGCTCCTGCTCTGGGCCAACAGTAGGTCTGGGGGCCGTGACCACCAGGGTCCTTCTACTCTCAGTCAGACCATTAAGTCTGGTCTTTTTATGAGAATTTGGGGTCTGCATCCCATTGTTCTCCTGCTCCCTCAGGGGTTCTCTGCTGTGTTCCCTGTCAGGGCAGTCATCACTTCTTGCCGGGCACATCTAGTTCTTCTGGTCTCAGGCTGATGTGGCCTCTGGTTAATGTGGCCCTTTCTGTCTCTTGGGCTCGTAATTACCTTAAGTCCTTGGTGTTATTAATTTTCCTTTGATCCAGAAGTGTTGAGACCAATTCATGCATCTTAGATGGCCACTTGCTAAGGTTGAGGACCCCAGATGCCACTCTCCAAAGTGGGATGCAGAATGTATTCTTAACAGATTTTATTATGCCAATTGACTTAGATATGCCCTGAAACTATTGTCCCCAAACCCCACCCCTGCTACGGTGGACTTCGAAGCATTCAGTTTATTCAGAAAACTTCTTCGCTTTTGGTTTAGTCCAGTTGTGCTAACCTCGCCTATATTGTGCGTTTTCTCTCCCATCACCTAAAGTACTTTTCTATTATCTAATTAGTGAATACCTCTCTTCTACCCTCCTTCCCTCCCCCCTCTCCTAACCATCAAAGAATATTTTCTTCTCTGTTTAAATTTTTCCCCAGCTCTTATAATAGTGGTCTTATACAATATTTGTCATTTGCAACTGACTAATTTCAGTCAGCATAATGCCTTCCAGATTCTTCCATGTTATGAAATGTGTCACAGTTTCATCCCTATTCTTTATCGAAGCATAGTATTCCATTGTGTGAATATACCATAATTTATTTATCCATTCATCCATTGATGGGCACCTTGGTTGCTTCCAGCTTTTTGCTATTGTAAAGAGTGCTGCAATGAACATGGGTATGCATATATCTGTTCGTGTAAAGGCTCCTATTTCTCTAGGATATATTCCAAGGAGTGGGATTGCTGGATTGTACGGTAGTTCTATTTTTAGCTTTTTAAGGAAGCTACAAATCGATTTCCAAAATGGTTGTACCATTTTACAATACTACCAGCAGTGTATAAGTGTTCCAGCCTCGCCAGAACCTCTCCAAAATTTATTATTTTGTGCTTTTTGGATTAATGCCAGCCTTGTTTTAGTGAGATGGAATCTCATTGTAGTTTTGATTTGGATTTCTCTAATGGCTAATGATCGTGAGCATTTCCTCATGTATCTGTTAGGTACCTGAATGTTTTCTTTCATGAAGTGTCTGTTCATATTTTTCCCATTTTTAAATTGGGCTATTTGTCTTTTTGTAGTTGAGATTTTGTAATACCATGTAGACTTTAGAGATCAGGCGCTGATCAGAAATGTCATAGCTAAAAACTTTTTCCCAGTCTCTAGATAATCTTTTTTACTCTTTTGGTGAAGCCTTTGGATGAGCTAGGTGCTCTATTTTTAGGAGCTTCCAGTTATCTAGTTTTCTTCTGCATTGTTAGAAATGTTTTGTATACTGTTTATGCCATATATTAAAGCTCCCAACATTGTCCCTATTTTTTCTCCCATGATCTTTATTGTTTTTGATTTTATATTTAGGTCTTTGATACATTTTGTGTTCGTTTTTGTGCATGGTGTGAGGTATGGGTCTGGCTTCATTTTTTTGCAGATGGATATCCAGTTATGGCAGCATCATTTTTTTAATAATTTTTCTTGAGCTTTAAGTGAACGTTTACGAATCAAGTCAGTCTGTCACATATAAGCTTATATACACCTTACTCCATATTCCCACTTATTCTCCCCCTAATGACTCAGCCCTTCTAGTCTCTCCTTTTGTGACAATTTTGCCAGTTTCTAACCCTCTCTACCCTCCTATCTCCCCTCCAGACGGGAGATGCCAGCACAGTCTCAAGTGTCCACCTGATACAAGTAGCTCACTCTTCATGAGCATCTCTCTCCTACCCATTGTCCAGTCCCTTCCATGTCTGATGAGCTGTCTTCGGGAATGGTTCCTGTCCTGGGCCAACAGAAGGTTTAGGGACCATGACCACCAGGATTCCTCTAGTCTCAATCAGACCTTTAAGTCTGGTCTTTTTATGAGAATTTTCGGTCTGCATCCCACTGATCTCCTACTCCCTCAGGGGTTCTCTCTTGTGCTCCCTGTCAGGACAGTCATCGGTTGTGGCCGGGCACCATCTAGTTCTTCTGGCCTCAGGATGATGTAGGTCTCTGGTTCATGTGGCCCTTTCTGTCTCTTGGGCTCATAGTTATCGTGTGACCTTGGTGTTCTTCATTGTCCTTTGATCCAGGTGGGTTGAGACCAATTGATGCATCTTAGATGGCCACGTGTTAGCATTTAAGACCCCAGAGGCCAACTTCAAAGTGGGATGCAGAATGTTTTCATAATAGAATTATTTTGCCAATTGACTTAGGAGTCCCCTTAAGCCATAGTCCCCAAACCTCTGCTCTTGCTCCGCTGACATTTGAAGCTTTCGGTTTATCCTGGAAACTTCTTTGGTTTTGGTCCAGTCCAGTTGAGCTGACCTTCCGTGTATTGAGTATTGTCCTTCCCTTCACCTAAAGTAGTTCTTATCTACTAACTAATCAGTAAATAACCGGCTCCCGCCCTCCCTCCCTCCCCCCCTCGTCACCACAAAATATGTGTTCTTCTCAGTTTATACTATTTCTCAAGATCTTATAATAGTGGTCTTATACAATATTTGTCCTTTTGCCTCTGACTAATTTCACTCAGCATAATGCCTTCCAGGATCCTCCATGTTACGAAATGTTTCACAGATTCGTCACTGTTCTTTATCGATGCATAGTATTCCATTGTGTGAATATACCACAATTTATTTAACCATTCATTTGTTGATGGACACCTTGGTTGCTTCCAGCTTTTTGGTATTGTAAACAGAGCTGCAATAAACTTCGGTGTGCATACATCTGTTCGTGTGAAGGCTCTTATTTCTCTAGGGTATATTCTGAGGAGTGGGATTTCTGGGTTGTATGGTAGTTCTATTTCTAACTTTTTAAGAAGACGCCAGATAGATTTCCAAAGTGGTTGTACCGTTTGACATTCCCACCAGCAGTGTATAAGAGTTCCAATCTCTCCGCAGCCTCTCCAACATTTATTATTTTGTGTTTTTTGGATTAATGCCAGCCTTGTTGGAGATGGAATCTCATCGTAGTTTTAATTTGCATTTCTCTAATGGCTAATGATCGAGAGCATTTTCTCATGTGTCTGTTAGCTGCCTGATTATCTTCTTTAGCGAAGTGTGTGTTCATATCCTTTGCCCACTTCTTGATTGGGTTGTTTGTCTTTTTGTGGTTGAGTTTTGACAGAATCATATAGATTTTAGAGATCAGGCGCTGGTTGGAGATGTCATAGCTGAAAATTCTTTCCCAGTCTGTAGGTGGTCTTTTTACTCATTTGGTGAAGTCTTTAGTTGAGCATAGGTGTTTGATTTTTAGGAGCTGCCAGTTATCTGGTTTCTCTTCATCATTTTTGGTAATGTTTTGTATTCTGTTTATGCGTTGTATTAGGGCTCCTAGAGTTGTCCCTATTTTTTTCTTCCATGATCTTTATCGTTTTAGTCTTTATGTTTAGGTCTTCTATCCACTTTGAGTTAGTTTTTTGTGCATGGTGTAAGGTATGGGTCCTGTTTCATTTTTTTGCAAATGGATATCCAGTTATGCCAGCACCATTTGTTAAAAAGACTATCTTTTCCCCAATTAACTGACACTGGGCTTTGTCAAATATGTGGATGGATTTATATGTGGATTCTCAATTCTGTTCCATTGGTCTATGTGTCTGTTGTTGTACCAGTACCAGGCTGTTTTGACTACTGTGGCTGTATAATAGGTTCTAAAATCAGATAGAGTGAGGCCTCCCACTTTCTTCGTCTTTTTCAGTAATGCTTTACCTATCCGAGGCTTCTTTCCCTTCCATATGAAGTTGGTGATTTGTTTCTGCATCTCATTAAGAAATGTCGTTGGAATTTGGATCAGAAGTGCATTGTATATATAGATGGCTTTTGGTAGGATAGACATTTTTACTATGTTAAGTCTTCCTATCCATGAGCAAGGTATGTTTTTCCACTTATAAAGGTCTCTTTTGGTTTCTTGCAGTAGTACCCTGTAGTTTTCTTTGTATAGGTCTTTTACATTTTTGGTAAGGTTTATTCCTAAGTATTTTATCTTCCTGGGGGCTATGGTGAATGGTATTGATTTTGTGATTTCCTCTTTAATGTTCTTTTCCTTGATGTAGAGGAATCCTACTGATTTTTGTATGTTTATCTTGTAACCTGATACTCTGCTGAACTCTTCTATTAGTTTCAGTAGTTTTCTTGAGGATTCCTTAGGGTTTTCTGTGTATAAGATCGTGTCATCTGCAAATAGGGATACTTTTACTTCTTCCTTGACAATCTGGATGCTCTTTATTTCTTTATCTAGCCTAATTACTCTGGCTAGGACCTCCAACACAATGTTGAATAGTAGCGGTGATAAAAGGCATGCTTGTCTGGTTCCCATTGTCAGTGGAAATGTTTTCAGGCTGTCTCCATTTAGGATGATGTTGGCTGTTGGCTTTGTATAAATGCCCTTTATTATGTTGAGGAATTTTCCTTCTATTCCTATTTCGCTGAGAGTTTTTATCATGAATTGGTGTTGGACTTTGTCAAATGCCTTTTCTGCATCAGTTGATAAGATCGTGTGGTTTTTGTCTTTTGTTTTATTTATATGGTGGATTACATTAATTGTTTTTCTAATATTGAATCAACCTTGCATACTTGGTATAAATTCCACTTGGTCATGGTGGATTATTTTTTTGATATGTTGTTGAATTCTACTGGCTAGAATTTTCTTGAGGATTTTTGCATCCATGTTCATGAGGGATATAGGTCTGTAATTTTCTTTTTTGTGTGCTGTCTTTAGCTGGTTTTGTTATCAGGGATACGCTGGCTTCATAGAATGAGATAGGTAGTGTTCCATTCTTTTCTGTGCTTTGAAATACCTTTAGTAGTAGTAGTGTTCACTCTTCTTTAAAAGTTTCGTAGAGGTCTGCAGTGAAGCCGTCCGGGCCAAGGCTTTTTTGGGGGGAGTTTTTGATTACCTTTTCTGTCTGTTTTTTGTGTTATATCTCTATTTAGTCGTTCTACTTCTGTTTGTGTTAGTTTAGGTAGGTAGTGTGTTTCTAGGAGTTCATCCATTTCTTCTAGGTTTTGAAATTTGTTATAGTACCGTTTTTCATAGTAATCTAACATGATTCTGTATTTTCAGTTGGGTCTGTTGTGATATGGCCCATCTCATTTCTTATTCAGGTTGTTTTCTGTATTTCTTTAATCAGTCTGGCCAATGGTTTATGAATTTTGTTAATTTTTTCCAAGAACCAACCTTTGGCTTTGTTAATTCTTTCAATTGTTTTTCTGCTCTCTAGTTCATTTAATTCTGTTCTAATTTTTATTATTTGTTCTCTTCTGGTGCCTGACGGATTCTTTTGTGGCTCTCTTTCCATTTGTTCAAGATGTAGGGGCAGTTCTGTTTTTGCCTCTTTCTTCTTTATGTATGTGTGCATTTATGGAAATAAATCGACCTTTGAGCACTGTTTTTGGAATTGCTTTCAGTCTCGTTGCATTCTATGAATTTCTTTATTCCCTCCTTAACGTCTTCAATAACCCAGTCTTTTTTCAGCAGGGTATTGTTCAGTTTCCAAGTATTTGATTTCTCTTCCCTGATTTTTCTGTTATTGATTTCTTCTTTTATGGCATTATGGTCTGAGAAGATGCTTTGTAATATTTTGACGTTTTAGGTTCTACAAAGGTTTGTTTTATGACCTAATATGTGATCTATTCTAGGGCATGTTCCATGTGCACTAGAAAAAAAAGTACACTTTGCAGCTCTTGGTGGACTGTTCTGTATAAGTCTATGAGGTCAAGTTGGTTGATTGTAGCTATTAGATCTTCCGTGTCTCTATTGAGCTTCTTACTGGATGTTCTGTCTTTCACCGAAAGTGGTGTGTTGTTGAAATCTCCTACTACAATTGTGGGTGTGTCTATCTCACTTTCAATTCTCTTAAAGTTTGTTTTATATATCTTGCAGCCCTGTCATTCAGTGCATAAATATTTAATATGGTTATATCTTCCAGGTAAATTGTCCCTTTAATCATTATGTAGTATCCTTCTTCATTCTTTGTGGTGGATTTAACTTTAAAGTCTATTTTGTCAGAAATTGATATTGCCACTCCTGCTCTTTTTTGATTGTTCTTCGCTTGATATATTTTCAGTTTGTTTGTGTCTCTAAGTCTAAGCTGTGTCTCTTATAGGCAGCATATAGACAGATTTTGTTTTATCCAGTCTTTGACTCTCTGTCTCTTTATTGGTGCATTTAGTCCATTTATATTCAGTGTAATTATAGATAAGTATGAGTTTAGTGCTGTCATTTTGATGCCTTTTTTTGTGTGTTGTTGACAATTTCATTTTTCCTCCTACTTTTTTGTGCTGAGAAGTTTTTCTTTGTAAATTGTGTGTTCCTCTTTCTCATAGTAGTTGAATTTATTTTTTGCTGAGTCATTATGTTTATCTTGGTTTTTATTTTGCAGTATGGAATTGTTAGACATCTTTGTGGTTACCTTAATATTTACCCCTGTTTTTATTAGTAAAAACCTAACTTGTATCATCCTATATCAGCTTGGTTTCCTCTCTGTATGGAAGATCTATGCCTCCTGTATTTAGTCTTTTTTTTTATTATGGTAATCTTTTACATAATGACATCAATGATTCCCTGTTTTGAGCATTTTTTAAAAATCAATCTTATTTCGTTTTTGTGATTTCCCTATCTGAGTTGATATCAGGATGTTCTGTTCTGTGACCTTGTTTTGTGTTGGTATCTAATATTATTGATTTTCTGACCAAAGGATTTCGTTTAGTAATTCATGTAGCTTTGGTTTGGCTTTTGCAAATTCTCTAAACTTGTATTTATCTGTAAATATCTTAATTTCACCTTCACATTTGAGAAAGAGTTTTGCTGGATATATGATTCTTGGCTGCCAGCTTTTCTCCTTCAGTGCTCTATATATACCATCCCATTGCCTTCTTGCCTGCATGGTTTCTGCTGAGTAGTCTTAACTTATTGATCTCCTGTTGATGACATTCTGTTTATCCCTGGCTGCTTTTAAAATTTTCTCTTTGTCTTTGGTTTTGGCAAGTTTGATGATAATATGTCTTGGTTATTTTCTTTTGTGATCTATCTTGTATGAGGTTCGATGAGCATCTTGGACAGATATCCTTTCCTCTTTCATGATGCCAGGGAAGTTTTCTGTCAACAGATCTTCAACTATTCTTTCTGTGTTTTCTGTTATCCCTCCCTGTTCTGGAACTCCAATCACATGGAAGTTATTCTTCCGATAGAGTCCCACATGATTCTTTGGGTTTCTTCATTTTTTTTATTCTTTTATCTGATTTTTCTTCAACTCTATTGGTGTCAATTGCCTTATCCTCCGACTCCCCCACTCTGCATTCCAATTTGCCAATTCTGCTTTTCTGACTTCCTTTTGAATTGCCTAATTCTGTAATTTTATTGTTAATCTTTTGGATTTCTGAATGCTGTCTCTCTATGGATTCTTGCAGCCTGATAACTTTTTTCACTATGGTCTTAAATAATCTTTTTGATTTCTTCAATTGCTTTATCAGCGTGTTCTTTCGTTTTTTCTGTAGATTGCCTTATTTCATTTCTGAGATCATCTCTGATGTCTTGTAGCATTCTGTATATTAATTTTTTATATTCTACATCTGGCAATTCCAAGAATGTATCTTCATTTGGGAAAGATTTTGTTCCTTTGATTTGGGGGTTTGTAGAAGGAATCATGGTCTCCTTCTTTATGTTATTTGGTATCAACTGCTGTCTCTGAGCCATCTATAACATATTGTAATGATTTATTTTATATTTGCCAACTGAGTCTTATCCTCTTGTTTTGTTTTCTTTCAGTACACCCAGATGGGCTACTAGATTGTGCTATCTTGATTGTTGTAGCCTTTGAATCACTTATGTCCTATTACCAGATGATTTGAGCTGTTACCAGGTATATGAGACTATCAGTCCTTTCAGTATGTTTTAATACAATCACCTTATGTGTTCTGATAGTGAGTCACCTAGCGTGTGGTGTAGACTCTCATCTATTAACTTAGAGGAGTAGTGATGATGGTTGTATGCACCAGATTCTAATTGCAGAAGGGGGTCACACTTTGAGGAGGGCAGGATTCTGACAGCCTTCCTCCATGTGCCAGTGAAACAGGAGTGTCTCTATTCTCTCGAGCTCTCTGGTGGGTGGGCTCTGCAGCTGTATCTTAGGCATGCAATGATTGTATCTCTAAAGATTGGTTGGCGTCGCTATCCTCAGACCCCTTTAGCAGGTGGCTAGATGGTGTGGGTGGAGCTTCAGCCCTCAGTTCCTTGTTGTGGGTCAGTGAGGGCTCTGTTTAGTAGGTAGAGAGGTAGCAGACCTCCAAAAGTTGCCTTTCCACTCCTCAGCTAAAACAATTACAGTCAGATCTCTATCAGAATTGCTTTTGCATTATAATAGCCATCTGGTTCCCTGTACGGATGAAAGCCAAAGACTCTGGATCTCTTATGCTTGGCTGGAGCTGGTTCTGTATTATTTTCCCAGTTTAGGGACATCAGGGAAGGATTTTTCTCCTTGATTGCTAATTGCTGCTTCTCTCAGGCCAGGAGAATGGGTTAGAAAAAGAAGAAAAACAAAAACAAACAAAACCCCCACAGAGCACTTCACTCCCTGACTCAGAAAATTCCAATGTTAATGAAGCCAGCTGGGGCAGGGAGGGGAGAGATCAGGTAGACAGGAGCAGTAGTGTGGCAACGTAGACAAAGTTACTTATCTTGTTTGGTGAGAACTGTTTTATCTGAGATTCCAGAGTGATGTGTAGCCTGTGTGCACTGGCTGGGTCGAGATTACCCCTGAAGCTTAGGGCTGTGTTCCATGCTTTCGCTGTCTCAGGAAACCGCGATCAGGTCCTCTGCTCTTAGTCCAAAACTCTGCTCCAGGGTTTTCTGTCTGGGACAGTGTGGTCCAGGCTCCAAAATCAGTTGCTGCTTCCCCGTGTGTCCTTCTTCTCCTGTCAGCAGCATTGGTGTGCAGCCTGCGTGTGCCGGCGTGGTCCCCACCGAGGTTACTCCAGGGGCTTAGAGCTGTGGCCCGTGCTTGCCCTGTCTCAGTAAGCCGCAATCAGCCCCACCACTCTGGCACCAGGAACCAGGGAACCATGAGAGCTCAAGGCTGTGGCTTGGGACACTGGCTCCAGAAGCAGTTGCTGAAGAGAGTGCAGCTTTTCATTCCCCTGTCACTCAGGTCAACTCCTTAGATCTATGTTTCATTGGCCAGAGTTCGTACATTGTCATGTATGTAATCAATTCACTTGTTTTTTTGAGTTTTTCTTGCAAGAGGGATCGTCAGTAGCTTCTACCTAGTCTACCAAATTGGTCACCTCTGCCCTTTTGTTTCTTAATCTAGACTAATTGCTCTGGCTAGGACCTCCAGCACAATGTTGAATAAAAGTGGTGATAAAGGGCATTCTTCTCTGGCTCCCAATCTCAAAGGGAAAACTTTCAGGCCCTCTCCATTTAGGATGATGTTGGTTACCAATAACCCTTTATTATGTTGAGGGATTTTCCTTCTATTCCTATTTTGCTGAGAGTTTTTATCACGAATGGGTGTTGAACTTTGTTAAATGTCTTTTCTGCATCAATTGATAAAATCATTTGATTCTTGCCTTTTCTTTTATTTATATAATGGATTACATTAATTGTTTTTCTACTGTCGAACCATCCCTGCATAACTGGTATGAATCCCACTTGGTTGTGGTGAATTATTTTTTTTTATATGTTGTTGAATTCTATTGGCTAGAGTTTTGTTTAGGATTTTGGCATCTGAGTTCATAAGTGATATAAGTCTGTAATTTTCTTTTTTCGTAGTGTCTTTACCTGGTTTTGGTGTCAGGGATATGCTGGCTTCATAGAATGCGTTTGGGAGTATTCCGTCCTTTTCTATGCTAAATACTTTTAGTAGTTGTGGTGATAGCTCTTCTCTGAAAATTTGGTAGAAGTCTGCAGTGAACCCGTCCAGGCCAGGGCTTTTCTTTTTGTTGGGAGTTTTTGATACCTTTTCATGTTTTTCTTTTGTTATGAGTCTATTTAGTTATTCTACCGTTTGTATTAGTTTAGGTAGGCAGTGTGTTTCTAGGAATTCATCCATTTCTTCTAGGTTTTCAATGTGTTAGAGTACAATTTTTCATAGTAATCTGATATGATTCTTTTAATTTCTGTTGGGTCTGCTGTAATATTGCCCATCTCTTGTCTTATTCAGATGATTTGATTCCTCTCCTGTTTTTCTTTTGTCAGTTTGGCCAGTGGTTTATCAATTTTGTTGATTTTTTCAAAGAACCAGCTTTTGACCTTGTTGATTCTTTCAATTGTTTTTCTGTTTTCTATTTCATTTAGCTCTGCTCTAATTTTTATTATTTGTTTTCTTCTCATGCCTGAGGGTTTCTTTTGTTGCTCTTTTTCTGTTTGTTCAAGTTGTAGGGATAATTCTTTGATTTTGGCCCTTTCTTCTTTTGGATGTGTGCATTTATTCATATAAATTGGCCTCTGTGCACTGGTTTCACTGTGTGCCGAAGCTCTTACAGGAAGTATTTTCATTGTCATTGGATTCTATGAATTTCTTTATTCCATCCTTAATGTCTTCTATAATCCAGTCTTTTTTGAGCAGGGTATTGTTCAATTTCCAAGTGTTTGATTTCTTTTCCCTGCTTTCTCTGTTATTGATTTCCACTTTTATGGTCTTATGGTCAGAGATGATTTGTAATATTTCAATGTTTTGGATTCTGAAAAGGCTTGCTTTATGATCTAATATGTGGTCTATTCTAAAGAATGTTCCATGTGCACTAGAAAAGGAAGTATACTTGGCTGCTATTGGGTGGAGTGTTCTGTTTGTATCTAGGAGGTCATGTTGGTTGATTGTGGCATTTAAATCTTCATTGTCTTTATTGAGCTTCTTTCTGGATGTCTTGTCCTTCACTGAAAGAGGTGTGTTGAAGTCTCCTACTATTATTGTGGAGCTGTCCATCTCACTTTTTAATGCTAATGGAGTTTGTTTTATGTATCTTGCAGCCCTGTCATTGGATGCATAAATATTTAATACGGTTATATCTTCTTGGTATTTTGTCTCTTTAATCATTACATAGTGTCCTTACTTATCTTTTGCAATGGATTTAACTTTAAAGTCTATTTCGTCAGAAATTAATATTGCCACTCCTGCTCTTTTTTGATTGTTGTTTGCTTGATATATTTTTTCCATCCCTTGAGTTTTAATTTGTTTGTGTCTTTAAGTTTAAACTGTCTCTTTAAGGCAGCATACAGATGGATCGTGTTTTTTAATCCATTCTGCCACTGTCTGTCTCTTTATTGGTGCGTTTAGTCCACTTACATTCAGTGTAATTATGGATAGGTATGAGTTTAGTGCTATCATTTTGAAGTCCTTTTTTGTGTGATGTTGACTTTTTTTTTCCCACTTAATTTTATGTGCTGAGTAGATTTTCTTTACATATTATCCTTTCCTCATGTTCGTTGTTGTTTTTTTTCTGCTGAATCTTTTTTTTATTATTATTTTATTTTGATATGTAGGCTAGTTTGTCTTCTTTGTGGTTACCTTATTATTTACCCTTATTTTTCTAAATTTAAACCTACCTTTTTTTTTGTATCAGTTTGTCTTCTTGTCCATATGGAAGATCTATGACTTTACATTTCTTAGACCCTCTTTATTCTTTTAGTGTTGTCTTCTTTTACATAATAACATTACTGTTTCCCTGTTTTTAGTGTTTTTTTAATCTTGATTTATTTCTGTGATTTCTCTGTCTTGGTTGACTTCTGGTTGCTCTGTCCAGTTTTCCAATCTTGGGTTGACACCTGATATTATTGATTTTCTAACCAAAGAATTCCCTTTAGTATTTCTTGTAACTTTGGTTTGGTTTTTACCAATACCCTAAACTTCTGTTTATCTGGAAATGTCCTAATTTGCCTTCATATTTGATTGACAGTTTTGCTGGATATATGATTCTTGGCTGGCAATTTTTTTCCTTCAAGTTTTTATTTATCTCATCCCATTGCCTTCTTGCCTGAATGGTTTCAGCTGAGTAGTCCGAGTTTATTCTTATTGGCTCATCTTTGTAAGTGACTTTTCATTTATCCCTAGCTGCTCTCAAAATTCTCTCTTCATCTTTGGTTTTGGCAAGTTTGATTATAATATGTCTTGGTGACTGTCTTTTAATTTCTACCTTAGGTGGAGTTCTATGAGCATCTCGGATAGATATCTTCTCACCTTCACAATACCAGGGAGGTTTTCTGATAACAAATCTTCAACAATTCTTTCTATATTTTCTGTTATCCCTTCCTGTTCTGGTACTCCAATCGCTCGTAAGTTATTTCTCTTGATAAAGTCCCTCATGATTCTTAAGGTTTCTTTGTTTTTTTTTTTAAGTCTTTTATCTGATTTTTCTTCAAATATATTGGTGACAAGTGCTTCATCTTCAAGTTCAGAAATTCTGCCTTCCACTTGCTCAATTCTGCTCCTCTGACTTTCTATTGAGTTGTCTACTTCTGTAATTTTATTGTTAGTCTTCTGAACTTCCTATTTCTGTCTGTCTATGGATTTTTTGTGCTTATTAATTTTTTCATTATGTTACTGCATAATCTTTTTAATTTCTTCAACTGCTTTATCTGTGCATTCCTTGGCTTGTTCTGCATATCCCCTGATTTACTTCCTGTTGCCTCGTTTTGTATCCTGCCTCTGGTAAATCCAGGAAGGCACTTTCATCTCGAAGCTCCCTTGATCCTTTGTTCTGAGAGCTTGTTGAGGTGATCATGCTCTCTTTCTTTATGTAACTTGATATTGACTGTTGTCTCTGAGCCATCTATAAGTTATTGTATTAGTTTATTTTATGTTTGCTTTCTCTATCATACCTTCTTGCTTTGTTTTCTTTGATATGCTCAAATTGGTTGTTTAAGTGAGCTGGCTTTGATTATTTTCACCTTTGGAGCTCTGATGTCCTGTCCCCATATGGCTAGAGTTGTTATCAAGTAGATCAGTCCAGGAGTCCATTCATTTTCTTGTATGATTTCAGCTCAGAAGTCCAGGTAGCTGGTCATCAAGTGTGTGGTGCAGGCTCTGTCTTACAGTCTTACAGGGGCTTGGGTGATTGGTGTAGGTACCAGTATCTGGTTGCAGCAGGATGTCATGCTCTGAACAAGGCAGGGAGCTGAGAATCATCCCCCAAGTGTCTCTGAGGAAAGTGTTTTCCTGTACCCCAGAGTGTACAGGTAGGTGGGTTCTGCAGACTGACCATAGGCGCCCCATGTTTTTGGTTGTAAGGACTGGGAGGTACCAGTTATCCTTGGTCCCCTGTCGTGGGTGGCTTGGTGACCTAAGTGGAGCAACCAGTCCTTAGGCCCATGATGTGGGTAGGTGAGGATCCTGTTTAATAGGCAAAGGAATGTCAAACATCGAACAGCCACCTCTCCGCCACACAGCTGAAACAGTTGTTGTCTGCCAACAAGGGCTTAATCTCCTGATATAGGCCCACACATGTCCATGCAGAGAGGAAAGTACTCAAAGTCCATGGACCGTTTATGCCTGGACAGGAGCCACTTCTGTCCTGAGCTCCCCTGGTTAGTGGAGGTGGCAAACCTTTATTCCCTCAGTTGCAAATTGATTTCTTCTCCAAGGTTGGGTGGATGGCTCTAGGCACCCAAAAGTGCCTATTTCAGGCCTGGGGAAATCAGCTGCTGAATCCAGCTTGGACGTGGTGGGGGGGGTGCGGTAAAGTATATGCGAGTACTTAGCTTTTGCAGAGATCATCATTCTTCTCTGGTTCCGGAGGTGTGAGTAGGCTGCGTGGCTGGCTGCTTTTCCCTGTGGAAACTACGGCTGAACACTAGTACCAGGCTGCCGCTCGCCACTCCCAGAAATGGTGCCTGAGGGCCCCATGCGATTCAGTTCCAGTAATTCCTTTCTGCTTCTTAACTGTGTCTTACTCCCCCTGCCCCTCAGTTCGTTTTCTAACCTTGCCTTTGATGTTCAGGACTCCTAGCTTGTCATAAATATACTCATTTCACTCGTTTTTGGGGGTGTTTGTTGTAAGAGGGCTTGCTTCCAGCGTCTATTCCACCATCTTTGCCCTGCCCTACTTATTTCTTTCTTGAACTGTCTCTTTTTTTTTTGGTATCAATTTTCCATTGTTCTTTATATATTATGGAACCAAGCCCTCAGTAGGATGTACGTATTGTAAATAACTTTAACCACTTGCCATTGGGTCGATTCTGACTTATGACGACCTCATGTGTTGCAGAGTAGAATTGCTCTCCATAGTGTTTTTAAGGCTGTGAACTTTCAGAAGCAGATCATCACACCTTTCTTCCAAGGCTATCCTGAGTGAGTTCAAACTGTCAATCTTTTTGTTAGTAGTCAGTTACTTAACCATGTGCACCACCCAAGGACTCCTACTCTGGGGTCACACTCTCCTTTCCTTACTGATGTATTTTGACGAATTTGTTGTTGTTAGTTGTTGTTGAGTTGGCTCCGACTAATGGTGATGCCAAGTGCAACAGAAGAAAATGTTACCTGGTCCTGAGTCATCTTCACGATCTTTGGTATACTCTAGTCCGTTATTGTGGGCACTGTGTATTTTGAGTGCTTTCCAACCTAGGTGCTTGTCCTAGGCAGGGTTCTCTAGAGAAACAAAACCAGTTAAGTGTATAAATGTATGTGTAGACAGATTTATATCAAGGAAATGGCTCATGCAGTTGTAGAGGCTAGAAAGTCCTAAGTCTGTCGGTCCAGCTGGAGATTTCTTCTGACTCACATAGCTGCAGGGGCTGACAAACCCAGAATCGGTAGGCCAGAAACAGCAGACCTCTGTCTTACAGAATGTGGAGACTGACATATCCCAAGATACGCTGGTAAGCTGCTAGCTTAAATCTCAAGAACTGGAGGTTAGATGAACAGGAGCCAGCTGCAGGATCCAGAGCGAGCAAAAGCCCATTGAGCCTGCCAGAAATTTCACCTATATTGGATGCAGGCCACACCCATAAGGGAACTCTCTTTCATCTGACTGGCTGCTAATAACAGATCTCAACATGGAAGTGACTATAGTATATCACATATCATTATGGAGGTGATTACATCACTACATTGCTACCAAACTACATCTCAACTACCAAACCACTGAGAATCATTACTCAGGCAAGTTGATATACAACCTTAACTATCACAGGGCTCATCTTCCAGTACTACATCAGACAATATTTTGCTGTGATCCATAGGGTTTTCATTGACTAATGCTCAGAAACAGGTTGTCAGTCCTTACTTCTTAGTATGTTTTCATTAAAAAGCTTCTCTGAAACCTGTCCACCAATGGTAAGGAAGCCGGTATTTGGAATATCAGTGGCATAGAAGGTGAATAGAAGTCCTAACTTTTAGTAGTCTAATAGCCCTTCATAAGAATTATGACTCACACTTGGTTTAGCTTTCAACTTTACATTCCTGTACACACACAATCCTCCTTTTAATAATCTCGCATCCACTCCCTGCTTCCTCAAGAAACTCTACCTTCGATAAGAGGGTTTTACTCCATAGTTCTTTAGGGCATTCTGTAAAAACTATTTGCTGCAAGACAACATTTAACAGAACTATGAGGAAGCCATTATTCTATAGCCGGATTGGAGATCACAGTGGTGGAACCAGGACAACCATGCTAGGAGTCTGTAGATGGTGACGGTCATCTTTCATCCAACACTTCCACTAGGCAGAGCAAAGTAGGAGGTGAGGGTGAGAGCTGGGGTTGTTGTTGTTGTTAGGTGCTGCAAGTCAGTTCCGGCTCACAGTGTCCCTCTGCAAACAGAACAAAACACTGGGCCATCCTCACAGTCCTTGTTATGTTTGACCAATTGTTGTGGCCACTTGTTACCAAGCATGACGTGCTTCTCCAGGGACTGATCTCTCCTGACAACATGTCCAAAATATGTGAGATGAAGCCTCACCATTCTTTCTTCTAAGGAATATTCTGGCTGTACTTCTTTCAAGACATATTTGTTCATTCTTTTGGCAGTCCGTGGTATATTGAATATTCTTTGCCAACACCATAATTCAACGACTTCAGTTTTTCTTTGGTCTTCCTTATTCATTGCCCTTTTGTGTGCATATGAGGCAACTGAAAACACCATGGCTTCAGTCAGGCGCACATTAGTTTTCAAGGTGACATCTGTGCTTTTGAACACTCTAAAGAGGTTTCTTGCAGCAGATTTGCCCAATTCAACGTGTAGTTTGATTTCTTGACTGCTGCTTCCATGCGTGTTTATTGTAGATCCAAGTAAAATGAAGCCCTTAATGACGTCAACATTTTCTCTATTTATCATGATGTTGCTTATTGGTCCAGATGTTAGGATTTTTGTTTTTTTGTTGAGGTGTAATCCGTACTGAAGGCTGTAGTTTTTGATCTTCTTCAGTAAGTGCTTTAAGGCCTCTTCACTTTCAGCAAGGAAGGTCGTGTCATCTGCATATCTCAGGTTATTAATGAGTCTTCCTCCAATCCTGATGCCTTAATCTTCTTCATACAGTCCAGCTTCTTGGATTATTTGCTCAGCATACAGGTTTAATAGGTATGGTGAATGGATACAACGGTGATGCACACCTTTCTTGACTTTAAACCATCCAGTGTTCCTTGCTCTGTTTAGATGACTGTCTCTTGTTCTATGTATAGGTTCCTTATGAGCACAATTAACTGTTCTGGAATTCTCATTCTTCCCAATGTTATTCATAATTTGTTATGAGCTGGAGTAGATCTCAGAAATAATGTGCCGTTTCTTCTGCTTGGTCCTGCATGGCTGCCTACTTCCCTAGCTGGTAGCAGCTAAGGCCTGTCTCAGAAACACTCCCCTCCCCACTTAACATGAGTCTTCACACTGCTCCACCTTCTTTCCCATGTGTGTCTCCTGCCCTCCTCAGTGGCCTGGGAAAATGATAGTAGTCCACTGATGAGATTTATTCTTTTATTATACTTAAATTTTATCATTTGTTTTTATAACACAGTACCGTTAAAATCAAGGATAAGAAAAATGTTTGTATGGTAAAAGTGGGTAATCCCAAACTGTGCCCACAACAGAGGCCTCCCACTCCTCTGGCTCACTGTGTTTTCTCCTTGTTTATTTGCTCTTCCCTCTTTCCTGATGGATGCATGGGACCACTGAGCTTCAGGACTCCACAATTCTGCTTTTCATACCAGTGTTACTGTAATCTTGGGTTCATGGGCTGCCTTGCCACAGATTTACTCACTCTGTTTCTGTTAATTATTTTATTACTTAAAATTCTCTCATGAATTTTTCCTGCTTATAGAAGTACATTCTACTCCTTGAAAACTTGGAAGCAATGGGAACGTATGCAATAAATAACAAGAAAACATACCTAAGACATAGAATAAATTATTAACATTCTGGTACGTCTATTACTTTTCTTATATTGGCATGTATGTGTATTAGAGACCCTGGTTAATGCAAATGGTTAATATGTTGAGGTGCTGACAGAAAGTTGGAGTTCAAGACCACCCAAAGGTGCTATGAAAGAGAGGTCTGGCAGCCTACTTCTGAAAACTCAGCCGTTGAAAACCCTATGGAGTACAGTTCTACTCTGGCACACTTGGTGTCATCATGAATCAGAACTGACTCTGGCAACTGGTTTTATGTGTGTATTAGCACACACATTTATGTGTATTAACAAAGATATTATCTCCTGTTATTTTCACTCAGTATTAACCTTTTCCCATGATAAAGTTTTTTTTAATGAGGCCATTAAATTACTTGATAATATTGTGTTGTGTGCATGTATTATGTTTTTTAGAAATTTGACTATAGTTGCAATAATAAATGTGCATGTTTCTAGTAATCTTTAAGCTATACTTACATCTTTTTAACATACATCTCTGCCATTAAATCTTTTTGTTTAACTATTGTTTAACTCTCTTTACACCTAAGAGATGGTATCAGAATCAGCCCTGATCAATTTTTCTCCCTCTTACTCGTGAAGCCCCTTAATGTATTCCAAGATATCAACTATGATTTCATGCACTTATCCTTTGTTTATTTTTCATTCAGTCAATATATTCCATGGGCCAGAAATAGTCTATGTTATGCAGATACAGTGGTGAAAGGTACACACTGTCCCTGTCATCGTGGAGGGGACAACCCAGAGCAGGTGGGAGGAGCACTGGGGAAATGTAGCAGAGACAAAGGACAGATAACCCTCCAGGAACCACATTGGACTTCAGAAAGCTTTGTTGGCTGCTCTTCACCTGGCAGGCTTCTAGATACCAGAGTACCCGCGGGTTCGGTGATTACCCTTCTCTCTATTGACACTCTCCCTCTAGGATGCCTCAGTGAGTTCACCGTTGTCTATTTGTAGCTAAGGTCGCGAGGTTTATACCTCCATCCATTCAAACTCCTCCTGGTCCAGACTCATATATTCAAATGTCAGCCTAACTCTCTGTATTGACCTCTTTATGCAATATAATGATATGTTCCTCATACGGCCATCATAAAAAGCAAATATGAAAGAAAAAGCCCAGAAGTGCCTGGTACCAGTGTACGTGCTCAGTGACCATTAGCTGTTGGTATTATCCTTGACATCTCCATGTGGGGTGAAGTTTTATTACCTGACGTCTCCATGTGGATATCTAACAGCTACACCATGTTATCTAGGCTATGAAACAATTCTTGATTCCAACCACCATTCCGTTCTTATCAATGAATTTCTCAAGGCTTCGGTGATGGGAGTGGTGTTTTTCCACACAATGGACATGATTAAGAATGGTTGGCCAGGTCCTACACAATAAATTGCTCTGACATTCCTATGGGTGACCATTGACACAAGTTTCAGCCAACGAATGTAGCAAAGAATTAGAACCACTCTTAGCTGTTCATGTGAGTACTCTCAATCCAGAATATCTTGTAAGTCAACTGTTAGGGATTGAATTGTGTCCCTCCAAAATGTATGTGGAATTCCTAACCCCTGTACCTGTAAATCTGACCTTGTTTGGAAACAGGGGGCCTCCTTTTATTATGTCAATTTGTAGGGTGGGTCCTAAGCCTAACTCTTCTTCGTTATAAAAGGAGCAGAATACATACAGACACAAACGGGTGAAAAGGAAGACAGACAAAGAAGACAGATGCATCCAGAAGGCCAGGAACACAAATGATTGCTGGGATCTACTAGAAGCTGAGGTAGACAAGGAAGGACCTCCCACTACAGTCAGGCCCTGAATTCAAACTACTACCTACTGAACTATGAAAAAATAAATTTCTGTTCTTTAAAGCCATCCAGTTGTGTTATTTTTTGTTATGGAGGGACTAGGTAACTAACACACATACCCGTGCTTATAAGTTCAGCCCAGTGCAGAATAATTTTCTTCCCTCCTTGGTCTAGCCCACCTGAACCTGTTCTTTCCCTATCAGTGTCCTTTGCTTTCACCTAAGAGCTATGAACGAGTCCACTTGATGCTGATGTATTGAAATTTCAATTTATTTTTTATTTATGATTACTATTGATTCCAGTATTTTCTACAGTTTTCAATGGAGACAGTCTTATAATCTATGAATAGCAGTTATACTTTTTCTCTTTTTGTACTAGTGTTAAATGTTTAATAAAAATAATGATAGAAGCATCCTTATTTTATTGCTTATTAATTTTAAAGAGAATGTCCACATGTCACCATGAACTATCATGCCAGTTGTAGTTTTCCACGTTCGGGAACTCCTTTTCTGTTCCTTGTTTGCTCCTAGTCCGTATCTCTCCGTGTGATTGGATTTTATCAACCTGCTTTTCCCCCATCTCTTGAGATGAGCACATGTCTTCTCTTCTTTCACCTATGCATGTGGTAAATGAAATTATTAAATCTTTAATGTTCACTCAGATTTGTATGCCTACAATAAACCGCCTTGATCATTGCATGTTACCTGGTTTATCCTTTGCTGGATTTCCTTTGGTGACATCTTACGTAGGGTTTTGCATCTCAGTTACTGAGTGTGCTTGTCCTCTAACTCTTCTTCTACCTTCCTTCTCTAATTTGTTATCATTTTTAAACCAGCCTTAAGGATCAAGTTAGGGGAGTATCTCATGGTTTTCTAATCTCTGTTGACTATGTACAAGATTAAAATTACTACTTCTTGCATGTTTGCTGGAACCTGACTGGAAACGATCTAGGTCTGCTATTTTCTTTGTAGGGAGATCTTGAACTACTGACCCATTTTATTTAGTGGTTAAAGGCATCTTCTTGTGCTAACTTACTTAGAAAAAATTCTGATGCATGTTCTAGGTTGCTCGAATCTCATCTTTAACTATTGATTTCAGGGCTTGTAGCCTCATGCAAGCCAATTCATCAGTCCCAGATTTCCCCAAAGTCAGGCTCTACAACTATTCCTGGTACCAAATTCCTGCATTTAAGACATATTTGTAAAGAAAGAGAAAACAGTATGTTATCTATGCAGTTGTGTATCCGCAGCCTTCTTGATTCCATAATGCGAGGATACAGTCTTCTAATACTTTTTTTGTAATTGTTCTTTTCTTAATTTTTTTTCCTTTTTTCACTGCCAACCCTCCCCCCCCCCCAGTCTAGTAGTTTTGAAGTTGTGCGTTTCAGGTTCAAGTCTGTAATCCAGCTGGGATTCTGTGTGTGCTGCATGTGTGCATCAAAAGAACACGCTTCTAGAAGCAGAAAGCAGGCAGTGCGACTGTCCGGCGGTTGGTGGGGTGGGGGGAGGGGAGCTGCTGCTCAGAGAGGGCGCCCGAGGGAGGCACGAGATGCCGGGCTGCCCACCACAAGCCCGCAGGCTCCAAGGAGGCAGAACCTGCGTGTGCCATGAGCCTTTTGAGACAGGCCCAAGCTCACCCAGCAGGGTCCCGCCAGGCTTGCGAGTTCCAAGAGGACTAGGGGAAGCCTAAGGCCAAGGAGGGCAAGGCCTAGGGTCTGGACCTGGGAACTGGTTCTGCCATGCGTTATCGCAGCGCTTATGCTGGGAAAGAGGGCAGGAAGCATATCGCAAGGTGCCTATGACCCAGAAGGTCGGGAGTTGTGGTCACCCACGGACTATGGGTCTGCATATGGAGGCCCCCAGGGTGCAATTCCAGGAGCAGAACACAAAGCCACAGAGGGGGCAGTGCACCTCGCCAGTGCTCCCCAGGGGCATTGCCCCAAATCTGGGGAGCAGTCCCTCCTCTGGGCTAGGGACTTTGTCTCCTCCACTGTCATCCCTGACTGTGAGCAGACTTTTGTCTACGCAGACTAATGAGGAGTTATCAAAATGTGCTCCAAACTCTGGATTTGAGTTGAAGATCATAAATTAACACAGAGAAATACGACTTTAGCAATAAGTGCCTGCTTGAAGCCCAAGTTGCCTTAAAACACGGAATTTCAGTCTTTCAGCTCCTCTGCTAATCTAGTGACTAAGAACAGGATCTCACTGGAGCTCAAAGATGTGGGGCACTGGGAATACTCCTGGGTCTGTCTGATCACAGCTGATTGCCTCGTTCCCAGTTTTATTATACACCTTAGATACAGATCAGAAGAGGATTTTGGGGTTTGACACCTGACATCTTAACACCAGTTCCTGTTTCTTGAGGAAGGAAGAGGTAAAATAAATCAGCGTTTACTGCATCCTTCTCCATCCCCGGAAGTCCTCATGAAGACCCTCTCAGGTAAGGACTGACAGGGAGTGGCTTGGTTTACTATTCAACTTTGTCTTCAGTAACTCTGTTTATGTCCTCCATGTAAACTATTGTGCATTGACAGAAGCATTCTAATTCTTATGCAGAATGACTAGACCTTCTGCAGAATGACTATATTGTGCCTCCCTTGGGCACCCCTGTCTGCGCAGCACCCCCCACCCCCAACTGCCCAACTGCCTCTCTCCTGGAATTCTGCTTCTAGAAGCATGTTCTTTTGATGCAGAGAACAGAATCCCAGCTGGATTACAGACTTGAACCTGAAGACCTTATGCAGAATGACTATTTATGAACCACTAAGCTTAGTACTAAAGCAGGTACTTACCCCTCAGAGAAGGCCCTGGGGGAGGTTGATACATGCATTCTCCAGTGTTCCTGCTGCTCTAGAAGTGCCTGAAATGCCTCTCTGGGAAAGGCCTTCAGATTAGGCTCATGGCCCACGTGGGAATTCAGGCCTATTTTTCTGTTAGAACTTCTCATTTAGCTCTGAAAATGTTATTATCCAGTTTATTCACCAGACATGAGTACAGACATCTCATATTTTCAAAATTAATCCTATTCTCTAATACTAATTTGCCACCAAGTGTATATTCCAAAGTGTTTCCAATAGGCTAGAAAGTCTTTCCAAAGGGCGGAGTCCTGCGCCATGTTGTGCAATGACAGCAGGGTTGGCATAATATGTTTACCCAGATACCTACCACTTTTTATTTATTTTTTATTGTGCTTTATTTGAAACTTTCCAGAGCAAGTTACTTTCTTGTTCAACCATTTATACACAATTGTTTTGTGACTTTGGTTGCAATATTTATGATGTGTCAATATTCTCCTCTCCTATGTTCCAGTTTCCCGTTTCCATCCTCCATGATTCCTGTTCCATCCTGCCCTCTTTTCTGTGCTTTTGGACAGGTTTTGTACTTTTGATCTCATACACATGATTGAACTAAGAAACACTTTCCTCACGTGTGTTATTGTTTGTTTTATAGACCTGTCTAATCTTTGGCTGAAGGGCGAACTTCAGAAGATACTTTCCACTTTGTTGCTTTCCATAATTCCTGAAATTCCAAGTCCACCACCTGAAGAACTTCCTTTAGTGTTTCATTTAGAACAAGTCTGGTGGCGATGAATTCTCTTAAGCGTCTTTCACCTGAGAATGTCAATATTTTTCCTTTACTCATGAAGGAAATAACAGCCTATAGAACACTGGGTTAATGTTTGTTTTCTTTCAGTGTTGAAAAAATGTTGTTTTCACAGCCTTTTGGACTCCATGGCTTCTGATGATGAATACAGAGTCATTCCAATTGTTTTTCCTGTTTGAAATGAGTTGTTTTCTCTCTAGCTTCTTTGAAGATATTTTCTTGGTCCTTGTTATTCCACAATTGACAGTGAGGCATTTGGGCATAAAATTATGTGAGTTTAACTTGTTGGAGTTTGCATAGCTTCTTGAATCTGTAAGTTTATGTCTTTCAACAAATTTGGAAAGTGTTGAGCCAGTATTTCTTCAAATACTTTTTGCTACACCACATATTTTCTCTACACCTTATGGAATTCCAATAAATAAATGTTAGATAAATTTGGATTTTTTGAGGCTCTGTTCATTTTTTTTTCCAATATTCTCTGTTTTCAGACTGGATATTTTCAATTGAACTATTTTCATCTCATTGATCCTTTTGTCTGTCGACAGCACTCCATTGTAGAGCTAATCAAGTGAATTTTTTATCTCTATTTTTCCTGTCTAAAATTTTCATTTGTGAATGGTTTCTATGTATTTTTCTATCTTTCTAAGGTGTGCCTGTTACTTCTTTGAGCGTGGTTAAAGTAGCTTTTTAAAGTTTTTGTCTATGATTCCAAGACTGTGTCTTACTTCACTCTTACAGAAAATGTCGATGTTGTTTGTTTTAGCAATCACTTGACCCAGTTATGTTCAGGATGCAGGTTCTTTCCCAACTTCTGTATGCTGTGGCTCAGATGTCAGTTCAGATTTTGAAGACTTTGCAGTGATATTTGGATGTAATCTATGGGAGTGTCACTCAGTCTGGGACCTTGTTGGTGTTCTAACCCATAATGCAGTTCTCAAAGGATTGATCTACTTCTTAGGGTCAGAGCAAAGCATATGTGACTGTGGGAGTGGGGGGGTATGAAAAACAACTTTATGGTATCCCTCTCTTGAGCTACCTGGTCTCTGTTTCTCTGAGGCTCTCTGATGTCTGAGCAGCTACCTTTCTGGTCCACTGGGAAGAATGTCGGGGCTTTAATCTCTTCATTCTGCCATGCAATTAAGTGACTGGGTCTGCCTATGAGGCCAAATAATGGTAGGATAGAGAAAACGTAATGACAATTCCTCTATATTATTTGGTCCTTATATACTCTGGTCAGAGAGAAGGCACACTGTTTCTGGTGATACATCGAAACAGGTATGGAGAAAAAGGCATTAACAGGTCGATAGCTGCATACTAGGTGTTACAGATAAAATTCTGTCTTCCAAAAATGTATATATCAGCTTGACTAGGCCATGCTTCCCAGTATTGTGTGATTACCCACCATTTTGTCAGCTGATGTGATTCTCTAATGTATTGTAAATCCTACCTGTATGATGTTAATGAGCGAGGATTTGAAGCAGTTGTGTTAAGGAGGCAGGGCTCAATCTACAAGATTAAGTTGTGTTTTAAGTCAATCTCTTTTGAGATATAAAAGAGAAAAGAGCAGAGAGACAGGAGGATCTCAGTACCACCAAGAAAGAAGTGTCAGGAGCAGTGCATCCTTTGGACCTAGGATCCCTGTGCTGAGAACCTTCTTGTCCAGGGGAAGATTGGTGACAAAGACCTTCCCCTAGAAGTGACAAAGAGAAAAAGCCTTCCCCTGAGTTGGCACCCTGAATTTGAACGTGTACCCTCCTAGACTGTGAGGGAATAATTTTCTTTGTTAAAGTCATCCGTTTGTGGTATTTCTGTTACAGGAGCACTAGATATCTAAGACACTAGGTACCAGGAGGTGTACATTTCCCAGCTCTTTCACTCCCAGGGACACCATGACTAAGTAGCCAATGCCTAAATCCATGCCAGCAGACTATTCTGATTACTGCTTTGACTCTACTGTCTGTTATGGTAACCACACCCACCTTATCTTTGTTGATTGAGTGCCACCACTTGGCTGCTACCACCATGGGGTCCAGTCAACTGCATTGTAGTCAGGTGTCTTAATTCAGTTAGGCAGTTCTCACTGTGGACTCTTACCTACATAAAATAGCAACCACAGAAGTCTTCAATAATGCTGGGGCTTGCTTCACAAATTTGTACCTCACCGCTATGTTAAAAAGAGAGCCCTCTGGGCACTCTGTGTGTGGTTCTGTGTGTCCAGCCTAATAAATCCCTTCTAATATGCCACTTTCCCTCAGCCTTTGGATACCTTCTCCTACAGTATACCATGGCAGATCTGCCATTTCCACTTGATTTATTTTAGGCCACCACTTAATACATGTTTCAGTAAACCAGCCAAATAAACTATAAGATCCTTTTCTAACCTCTCAAGCTGAAACACTGAATGAAGAATCTTTGCTTCCTGGGCCTATATCAATAAACTCAGACTAATCCACCTTTATGTTGCTTGCACCATTATCCCGCACCCATAGTAGCCATTCCCGCACATATTCACCAGGTTTCTGTATGTATATATGAGAAAAATCAGGCTGTTCTTTTGGAGTTTAGCATACCTTCTCCTGGGTCATACTTTATGGTTCAGCTTTTGGGGCTTGTTGGGACTTAAGTCTAGGTATAGGTCTAGAAGCAAAAATGGGCTCTGGCAGTGGGATATTCAGCCGCATCTTATAAGGCATCTGCCTAAGGTGATGCCCCAGGCAATGCCCCAGACGCCACCCCAGGAGTAACTCAAACAAGACGCTTCAGGCACAGTTGGGATAATCTCATCAGATGGAGGTTGAAGGGATAATTGTTTTACTGGGAAGAGTGCCTTAGCAGGCAGTTTGAGAATCTCTTCAGATAGGAGTAAGTGGTCTGGTTCTGTTAGGAAAGTGATTCAATGGAAATTGGAGATTCATTGTCCCCCGCTTCCTGACTATCTGCCCATATGTCCTCATCCCAAGTTTCAGGATCCCATTTCTTCCCAATCAGTGCCCTCACTTTAACTTCAGACACCATTTGAGGTTGGATATCCAGCTGGCGTTTTAATTCAGTCACACTTATGACAAGAATCTGAGTTTATTTCTGGCAGCATTAGCCTTGTTACTATAAGAAATATGGTTTTCTTTCCGGGCACTAGTGGCAGCTTTCAGATCTTGTATGTGGTGCTTGAGCTTTGAGCCCATTTCTTTCATTCACCAGTGTGGCTAGCAAAAGCAGGACCAATCAAACAGCTTCCTTATTATTCTTTTTTTTTTTATTATTAACTTTTATTGAGCTTCAAGTGAACGTTTAAAAATCAAGTCAGACTGTCACATATAAGTTTATATACACCTTACTCCGTACTCCCACTTGCTCTCCCCCTAATGAGTCAGCCCTTCCAGGATCTCCTTTCGTGACAATTTTGCCAGCTTCCAACTCTCTCTATCCTCCCATCCCCCCTCCAGACCGGAGAGATGCCAACACAGTCTCAAGTGACCACTTGATATAATTAGCTCACTCTTCATCAACATCTCTCACCTACCCACTGTCCAGTCCCTTTCATGTCTGATGAGTTGTCTTCGGGAGTGGTTCCTGTCCTGGGCCAACAGAAGATTTGGGGACCATGACCGCCGGGATTCCTCTAGTCTCAGTCAGACCATTAAGTCTGGTCTTTTTATGAGAATTTTCGGTCTGCATCCCACTGATCTCCTGCTCCCTCAGGGGTTCTCTCCTGTGCTCCCTGTCAGGGCAGTCGTCGATTGTGGCCGGGCACCAACTAGTTCTTCTGGTCTCAGGATGAAGTAGGTCTCTGGTTCATGTGGCCCTTTCTGTCTCTTGGGCTCTCAGTTGTCGTGTGACCTTGGTGTTCTTCATTGTCCTTTGATCCAGGTGGGTTGAGACCAATTGATGCATCTTAGATGGCCGCTTGTTAGCATTTAAGACCCCAGATGCCACATTTCAAAGTGGGATGCAGAATGTTTTCATAATAGAATTATTTTGCCAATTGACTTAGAAGTCTCATTAAGCCATAGTCTCCAAACCCCCGCCCTTGCTCTGCTGACCTTTAAAGCACTCATTTTATCCTGGAAACTTCTTTGCTTTTGGTCCAGTCCAGTTGAGCTGTATTAAACCAGCCCTGCATACCTGGTACAAATCCCACTTGGTCGTGGTGGATTATTTCTTTGATATATTGTTGAATTCTATTGTCTAGAATTTTGTTGAGGATTTTTGCATGTATGTTCATGAGGGAGATAGGTCTGTAGTTTTCTTCTTTTTGTGATGTCTTTACCTGGTTTTGGTATCAGCGATGTGGTGGGTTCATACAATGAGATAAGCAGAATTCCGTCATTTTCTATGCTTTGAAATACCTTTAGTAGTAGTGGTGTCAACTCTTCTCTGAAAGTGTGGTGGAACTCTGCAGTAAAACCATCCGGCCAGGGCTTTTTTGTTGTTGTTGTTGGGAGTTTTTAGATCACCGTTTCAATCTCTTTTTTTGTTATGGGTCTATTTATTTGTACTACTTCTGGTTGTGTTAGTTTAGGTAGGTAGTGTTTTTCCAGGAATTCATCCATTTCTTCTAGGTTTGCAAATTTGTTAGAGTACAATTTTTCATAATAATCTAATATGATTCATTTAATTTCAGTTGGGTCTGTTGTGATATAGCCCATCTCGTTTCTTATTCAGGTTATTTGTTTCCTTTTCTGTATTTCTTTAGTCAGTCTGGCCAATGGTTTATCAATTTTGTTAATTTTTTCGAAGAACCAGCTTTTGGTTTTGTTAATTCTTTCGATTGTTTTTCTGTTCTCTAATTCATTTAGTTCAGCTCTAATTTTTATTATTTGTTTTTTCTGGTGCCTGATGGATTCTTTTGTTGCTCACTTTCTCACTTTCTATTTGTTCAAGTTGTAGGGACAGTTCTCTGATTTTGGCTCTTTCTTCTTTTTGTATGTGTGCATTTATCGATATAAATTGGCCTCTGAGCACTGCTTTTGCTGTGCTTTGGTTTTGATAGGAAGTATTTTCATTCTTGTTGCATTCTATGAATTTCTTTATTCCCTTCTTAATGTCTTCTATAACCCAGTCTTTTTTCAGCAGGGTATTGTTCAGTTTCCTAGTATTTGATTTCTTTTCCCTAATTTTTCTGTTATTGATTTCCACTCTTATGGCCTTGTGGTCTGAGAAGATGCTTTGTAATTTTTCAATGTTTTGGATTCTGCAAAGGTTTCTTTTATGACCTAATATGTGGTCTATTCTAGAGAAGGTTCCATGTGTGCTAGAAAAAAAAAGTACACTTTGCAGCAGTTGGGTGGAGAGTTCTGTATAAGTCAATGAGGTCAAGTTGGTTGATTGTAGCAATTAGGTCTTCCGTGTCTCTATTGAGCTTCTTACTAGATGTCCTGTCCTTCTCCGAAACTGGTGTGTTGAAGTCTCCTACTATAATTGTGGAGGTGTCTATCTCACTTTTCAATTCTGTTAAAGTTTGTTTTACATATCTTGCAGCCCTGTCATTGGGTGCATAAATATTTAATATGATTATAGCTTCCTGGTCTATTGTCCCTTTTATCATTATGTAGTGTCCTTCTTTATCCTTTGTGGTCGATTTAAGTTTAAAGTCTATTTTGTCGGAAATTAATATTGCTATTCCTGCTCTTTTTTGTTTATTGTTTGCTGATATATTTTTTCCATCCTTTGAGTTTTAGTTTGTGTCTCTAAGTCTAAGGTGTGTCTCTTGTAGGCAACATTTAGACAGATTGTGTTTCTTTATCCAGTCTGAGACTCTCTGTGTCTTTATTGGTGCCTTTAGTCCATTTACATTCAGCATAATTACAGATAAGTATATGTTTAGTGCTGTCATTTTGATGTCTTTTTGTGTGTGTTGTTGACAATTTCATTTTTCCACTTACTTTTTTGTCCTGAGAATTTTTCTTTGTAAATTGTGTGTTCCTCATTTTCATAGTATTTGACTTTATGTTTGCTGAGTCGTTATGTTTTTCTTGGTTTTTATTTGGAGTTACGGATTTGCTATACCCCTTTGTGGTTACCTTAATATTTACTCCTATTTTTCTAAGTAAAAACTTAACTTGTATTGTCCTATATCGCCTTGTATCCCTCTCCATATGGCAGTTCTGTGCCACCTGTATTTAGTCCCTCTTTTTGATTATTGTGATCTTTTACATATTGACCTCAATGATTCCCTGTTTTGAGCATTTTTTTTTAATTAATCTTAATTTGTTTTTGTGATTTCCCTATTTGAGTTGATATCAGGATGTTCTGTTCTGTGACCTTGTGTTGTGCTGGTATCTGATATTATTGGTTTTCTGACCAAACAATTTCCTTTAGTATTTCTTGTAGCTTTGGTTTGGTTTTTGCAAATTCTCTAAACTTGTGTTTATCTGTAAATGTCTTAACTTCTCCTTTATATTTCAGAGATAGTTTTGCTGGATATATGATCCTTGGCTGGCAGTTTTTCTCCTTCAGTGATCTGTATATGTCATCCCATTGCTTTCTAGCCTGCGTGGTTTCTGCTGAGTAGTCTGAACTTATTCTTATTGATTGTCCTTTGTAGGAGACCTTTCTGTTATCCCTGGCTGCTTTTACAATTTTCTCTTTATCTTTGGTTTTGGCAAGTTTGATGATAATATGTCTTGGAGATTTTCTTATCGGTTCAGTCTTAAATGGGGTTCGATGAACATCTTGGATAGATATCCTTTCATCTTTCGTGATGTAAGGGAAGTTTTGTGCCAACAGACCTTCAACTATTCTCTCTGTGTTTTCTATTATCTCTCCCTGTTCTGGGACTCCAATCACACGCAATTTATTTTTCTTGATAGAGTCCCACATGATTCTTAGGGTTTCTTCATTTTTTAAAATTCTTTTATCTGATTTTTTTTCAGCTGTATTGGTGTCAATTTCCTGTTCCTCCAGATTTCCCACTCTTCATTCTAATTGCACGAGTCTGCTCCTCTGACTTCCTATTGTGTTGTCTAATTCTGTAATTTTATTGTTAATCTTTTGGATTTCTGAATGCTGTCTCTCTATGGATTCTTGCAACTTATTAATTTTTCCACTATGTTCTTGAATAATCTTTTTGAGTTCTTCAATGCTTTATCAGTGTGTTCCTTGGGTTTTCTGTAGATTGCCTTATTTCATTTCTGAGGTCATCCCTCATGTCTTGAAGCATTCTATAAATTAGTTTTTTATATTCTGCATCTGGCAATTCCAGGATTGTATCTTCATTTGGGAAAGATTTTGATTATTTAGTTTGGGGAGTTGTAGAAGCAATCATGGTCTGCTTCTTTATGTGGTTTGATATCGACTGCTGTCTCCGAGTCATCATTAAGATATTGTAGTGATTTATTCTATATTTGTTCACTGAGTCTTATCTTGTTTTACTTTCTTTCAATATGTGTAAATAGGTTACTAGATAGCACTGTCTTGATTGTTGTAGCCCTTGACTCACTTATGTCCTATTACCAGCTGGTTTGGGCTGTTACCAGATATATAAGCCTAAGAGTCCATTCACTATTCTTGAGTAGAATCTGATTTTGGGTCGTCAAGTGTGTGGTGCAGACTGTCACATATCCACCTAAAGAAGTAGTGGTGATAATTGTGTGCACCAGATTCTAGTAGCAGCTGGGGTTCACACACCGGGGGGGGAGGGGTAGGATGCTGACAGGCTTCCCCCCAGGGCCAGTGAGGTAGGTGTGTCTCTATTCCTAAAGCACTTTGGTGGGTGGGTTCTGCAGTTGTGCCTTAGGCCCCCAATGCAAGTACCTCTACAGATTGGTAGGTGTCACCATCCTCAGACCCCTAAGGCAGGAGGCTAGGTGGTCTGGGGGGAGCTTCAGCCCTCAGTTCCCTGTTGTGGGTCAGTGAGGGCTCTGTTGAATACGCAGAGATATCAGACCTGGGAAACTTGTCTTTCCAGTAAATCCGCTAAAAAAATTCAGTCAGATCCCTATTAGAAATGCCTTTGCATTGTAATAGCCACCTTGTTCCCTGTAGGGATGAAATCCCGAGACTGTGGATCACATATGCTTGGCTGGAGTTGGTTCTGTGCTTTTAGTCCAATTAGGGAAGGATTTTTGGTCCCCGGGTTTTTTGTGGTTGCTTCTCTCAGGCCAGAAGAATGGGTTAGGAAAAGACCAAAAAAAAAAAAAAAAAAAAAGGGAAAAGAAAAACCGTGGAGCAGTTCTCCCTCTGGCTCAGGAAATTCCAATGTTAATGAAGCCGCCTGGGAACGGGAGGGGAGGATTCAGAAAAACAGAAAAGAGTAACACCCTGGAATATAGCCAAAGTTACTTATCTTGCTTGGGATGATTATTTTGTCTGAGATTTCCAAGGGGCGTGTCTCCTATGTGTGCTGGCTGGGTAGAGATTGCTCCTGAGCGTCAGGCCCGCAGAAGCCGCAGTCAGTTCCTCTGCTACCAGTCCAAAGCCCAGCGTCAAGGTTCCCTGGCTGGGATGCTGCACTCCCGGCTCCAAAACCAGTCGCTGCCTCCCGGCGACTGCTCCTCCCACCAGCCGTGTCACTACGCCACCCGCACGGACTGGCTGGGTCCCCTCCCGGGGTCAGTTCAGGGGCATAGGGCTGCGCCCTGTGTTAGCACCATCACAGGATGTTGTGTTCAGCTCCCCTGCACCCAGTCCTAAGCCCGGGGTCAAGAATACCTGACTGGGACGCTGGCTCCAGGCTCCAAAAACAGTCTCTGCTTCCCTGTAGCTGTTCGTTCTCCGTCTCTCTCACTCAGGTCAACTCTTCAAATCTGTGCTTTTTGGTCAGGGTTCGTAGATTGTCATGTATGTGATCGATTCACTTCTTTTTCTGAGTCTTTCTTGCAAGAGGGATCCAAGGTAGCATCTAATAGTCAGCCATCTTGTCCCGGACATTAACTTTTAGCAAAATAGAGGTCTGAGTGAGGGTCAGCAGGCCAGGCAGGTGAAGTGAAGTCCAAGTGGGCGGGGATAAGGTTTCTTTGCATTCACCATAGAGACAGTCCCCCCACCGGAAGAGTGGGCGGAGCTTATGATGGGCTTGGTGACAAGACTGAGCCAATGGCAGAGATCCGGGCCATCAGGCAGATGATAAAGGGCCCTCCATCGTGACCTATGACATCTAGTGGCCACAGAATTTGGGCACACCCTGGGAAAGGTTACGCAGGCAAAAGTTAGGCCCTGGTGCAGAATGCTTCAGGGCATTGGCAGAGCAGGCCAGATACTTCTTTCCCACTTTCCTGAGGATATCAGTACGCAAGGCATCCCTACGCTGCATCTCTTGCCTTTCTCTCTCTGTCTCTCCCTGGATGTGTTCATTCTTGGAAATCTCTACCTTCTCCCCTGAGTCACTTCACAGCTTGGAGTGCCTGACAGAGGGCCTAGAGATGAAAGAGCAAAAGGGGAAGGCCTCTGGCTGTACTGGTTGCCCATGGGCAGAGAAGATCTGGTACTCCATCTGGAAGGTCTAGAGAGTAGTGATTGATTGGGGAGCTACATCACGGGCGGACCCTGGCGAGGTGAAGCTTGCTGACATGCAGCAGCCTCTCTGGAGACTACTAATTCTGCTGATAACATTGTACGGAAGTAACTGGGTGAGTGCGATGGGCAGAAAACATTGACACATACCTGCCAGAGGCCTATCCTGGGTCTGAAGAGTCCACTCTAGTCCCCACTGACTCATCATCTCAGCACACACATTGCCTGCATACGTGGAATCTGCCTCTCTCCACAAATCCCTTCCCTTGCTAGCAAACACAGGATGTCTGTCACTCAGGCAAAGGAGAGTAGACGCAAAGTCAACCGAAGCCCACATTTTCAAGATTTTACCCTCTGCTGGTCCGCAGCCTCCGGTGGCACACAGTATGGGCGTCACTTCTCTGAAGACAAGGCCGAAATCTGGGCACCCAGGACCCTAGCAGTCCAGAGTCTGCACATGGTGGCATATGGATCACCTCTTTGCCACGTACAGGAGGGAGGCCTGGGCCCTAGACTGGCTCCGCTAGAGCTCCACAACCTCAGCTATTTTCCCTGACCTTTGGCCCGTGACTTCGTGAGTGTGTGATCTCTAGTAACATTTCTCCTCCGACCACTCTGAATCCACCTCCTGCGGATATGTGAGCGTGGAAATCAACATCTCTCACTGGCTAAAGAGTCACAGGTCATAAGGCGTCTAGGCTCAGGCTGACCTTGGCTGTCATGTGCCCAAGCAAGGAGCCCAAACCTTCAAGGGAAATGAGGACACGTGGTCAGTGGCCGATATCCTTTCTTTTCATCCACACAGCGGTCTAGATGAGGGTAAAGACGCCAGGTAGGCCAGGCGAAGGCTGAGTGCAGGGCCTGAGGCTTCTTTCCCAATCACCATGGAGACGGCCACCGGAAGGCTGGCCGGAACTTCTGACGGGGACGGGTCACAAACATTGAGCCAATACTAGAAGTCCAGCCTACCCGGCCTGTTCAGCAGAGCCCTCCATATTACCCATGGACACACAACTGCCCCTTCTGTCTTTAGCCACAAAATCGAGGGCAACCAGGGAATATCTTCACAGTAGGCAACCCCTGATGTGGACACGTTCGACACAGTGGGACAGCAGGCAGGTACCTCTTTTCCACTTACTCTAGGATATCAGAGGGCCAGGCGCCCTTGCTCAGAATCTAAAGCCCATCTCTCTATGTGGTCAGTCAGAGAAATCTCTTCATTCTATCCCTGAGACACATCACAAGTATGAGGGGCCTGAGAGAGAGCCTGGAGATGAAACGGGGGAGTCTTCTGCCTGTACCGCTTCCCCATGGGCAGAGAATAAGAGGTAGTCTCTCTGGAAGCTCTTAGCTTCTGTTGAATGACATGGGCAATACAGTAGGGGCAGACCCTGGCCAGGTGGAGCTTGTGGGCAGATGAAACCTCTCTGGGGAGGAATAATATAGTCGCTGCATTGTATGCTGTATAGCTCCCCACGCCAAGTGGGATGGGCAGAGAACTTTGACTCACACCTGCCAGGGGCCATTCCTGGGACTAAAGATCCCAACCTGGTCTCAACTTCATCACCCTCTCAGCACACACCTCTCCTGCACACATAATCCTGACTTTCTCTATCAGCACCTTATCCTAGTAGGAAAAAACGCATGCCGCTCAAAGAGGCCGATGCCAGGGAAATTGAGAAGACACTGTGATTTTCGAAATTTTTCCTGTCTCCATGTCCCTGCCTCCGGTGGAAGGCTGCGTATGTGGACGGGCTCCAAAGGCAAGGCCGAAATCCTGGCAGCCTGGGCCCCAGCAGTTCAATGGATTATGGACTTGGGGACACACATGGCCTGTTTGACACATACAAGAGAAATCCTTGGGCCTTTTGCTGCCTTGCCATTCAGTTCCAGGACGTTCACTACTGGCCCTGTCCTTTGGCTGGTGCCTCATTAAACATGTGCTCGGGAGCGATGTTTCTCCACAAATCACTTTCATTCTGCAATCAGAGGATATGTGTGTGTGGGAGTCACCATTTGTCACTGGCAGCAGTGTCACAAGTCACTAGACTTCCAGGTACCCGCTGACCTAGGCTGCCTTCTGCCCAGGCAAGGTCCTGAATCCTTTATCCCAGATGCTGACACCTGGGCCCTGGGGGACATTCATTTTGATCAACAAAGAGGTCTGAGAGATGGTCACCAGGCTACGTAGGTAAAGTGAAGGCCAGACGGGTGGGGCTAAGGGTTGTTTTCCATCACCATGGAGACAGTCCCCTGACTGGGAGAGGGGGCAGAGCTTATGATGGGCCTGGTAACATGACTGAGCCAATGGCAGAGATGAAGACGACCAGCCAGATGACACACGGTCTTCCATTGTGACCTATGACACCTAGGGTCCACAGGATTTCAGCACGCCCTGGGAAAGGTTACTGAGCTACAAGGGAGCCCCAGCTATGGAATGGATCAGGGCATTGGCAAAGCAGGCCAGGTACTTCTTTCCCACTTTCCTGAGGATATCAGTACGCAGGGCATCCTCACTCGGTATCTCTTGCCTCTCTCTCTGTGTCTCTCTCTGTATGTGTTCATTCTCTGAAATCTGTTCCTTCTCCACCTGAGTCACCTCACAGGTTGCAGTGTCTATCAGAGGGCCTAGAGATGAAAGAGCAAAGGGAGAAGGCCTCTGGCTGGACTGGTTGCCCATGGGCAGAGAAGATCTGCTAGTCTATCTGGAAGGTCTAGAGAGTAGCGATTGATTGGGGAGCTACATCACGGGCGGACCTGGCCAGGTGAAGCTTGCTGACAGGTGGCAGCCTCACCGGAGACTACTAATTCCGCTGATAACATTGTATGCAAATAGCCGGGTGAGTGCCATGGGCAGAAAACATAGACACATACCTGCCAGAGGCCTATTCTGGGTCTGAAGTGTCCACCCTGGTCTCCAGCGACTCATCATCTCAGCACACACTTTGCCTGCACACAGGGAATCCACCTCTCTCCACGAATGCTTTCTCCTGCTAGGAAACACACGATGTCACTCAGCCAAAGGAGAGCACAGGCAAAGTCAACTGAAGCCCCCATTTTCAAGATTTTGCCCTCTGCTGGGCCACAGCCTCCACTGGCACAGTGCACGTGTGTCACTTAAGGCCTAAATTCGGGCATCCAGGGCCCCAGAAGTCCAGCGTCTGTGTATGGCGGCATATGGATCACCTCTAGGCCACGTCCAGGAGGGAGGCCTGGGCCCTAGACTGGCTCCGCTAGAGCTCCACGACCTCAGCTATTTTCCCTGACCTTTGGCCAGTGCCCTCGTTAGTGTGTGATCCCTAGTCACACTTCACCTCCGACCACTCTGAATCCGCCACCTGCGGATACTTGAGCATGAAAAGGAACTTCTGTCACAGCCTGCCGTGTCAAGGGTCGCTAGGTGTCTAGGCTCAGGCTGACCTTGGCTGTCTTCTGCCCAGGCAAGGAACCTGATCGTTCAAAGGCAATGAGGATATGTGGTCATTGGCCGACATTCTGTCTTGCATGCACACAGCGGTCTAGATGAGGGTAAAGAGGCCAGGTAGGCCAGGTGAAGGCTGAGTGCGGGACCTAAGGCTTCTTTCCCAATCACCATGGAGACAGCCACCGCAAGGCTGGGCGGAACTTCTGACAGGGACGGGTCACAAACACTGAGCCAATAGGAGAGGTCCAGCCTAAGCGGCCAGTTCCGCAGAGCCCTCCATTTTACCCATGGATACACGACGGCCCCTTCTGTTTTGGGCCACAAAATCGAGGGCAACCACAGAATCACTTCACAGTAGGCAGCCCCTGATGTGGACACGTTCGACACACTGGGCCAGCAGGCAGGTACCTCTTTTCCACTTATGCCAGGATATCAGTAGGCAAGACGCCCTTCCTCAGCATCTATGGCCCCTCTCTATATGTGTTCATTCAGAGAAATCTCTTCGTTCTACCCCTGAGACACATGACAAGTATGAGGGGCCTGAGAGAGAGCCTAGAGATGAGACGGGGGAGGCTTGTGGCTGTCCTGCTTCCCCGTGGGTAGAGAATAGCAGGTAGTCTCTCTGGAAGGTCTTAGCTTCTGTTGATTGACATGGGCAATACAGTAGGGGCGGACCCTGGCCAGGTGGAGCTTGTGGGCAGATGCAACCTCTCCGGCGACGAATAATTCCCCTGCTTCTTTGTATGGTGAAAACCCCCACACGCCAAGTGGGATGAGTAGAGAACATTGACCCACACCTGCCAGGGGCCTTTCCTGGGACTAAAGATCCCAACATGGTCTCAACGTCGTCACCCTCTCAGCACACACCTTTCCTATACACATAATCCTGCCTTTCTCCATCAGGGCCTTATCCTACCCGGAAAAAAAGCAATCCGCTCAAAAAGGCCGATGCCAGGGAAATCGAGGAAACACTGCCATTTTCCAAATTTTGGTTGACTACATGTCCCCACCTCCGGTGCAAGGCTGCGTATGTGGCCCGGCTCCAAAGGCAAGGCCTGAATCTTGGCGGCCTGGGCCCCAGCAGTCCAATGGTTTATGGACGTGGGGACACGGATGACCTGTTTGCCACACACAGTAGGGATCCTTGGGCCCTTCACTGGCTCGCCATTCAGCTCCACGACGTCCACTACGGGCCCTGGCCTTTGCTTTGACTGGTGCCCCACTGAACGTGTGCTCCGGAGCGATGTCTCTCCACTCGTCACTATCATTCTGCCACCAGGGCATATGTGCGTGTGGGAGTCACCTTTTGTCACTGGCAGCAGTGTCACAAGTCACTAGACTTCCAGCTACCCGCTGACCTAGGCTGCCTTCTGCCCCAGGCAAGGTCCCGAATCCTTTATCCCAGATGCTGACAGCTGGGCACTGACGGACTTCCATTTTGATCAACACAGAGGTCTGAGTGAGGGTCAGCGGGCCAGGGAGGTGAAATGAAGACCAGGTGGGCGGGGATAAGGCTTCTTTGCCATCACCATAGAGTCAGTCCCCCCACCGGAAGAGTGGGCGGAGCTTGTAATGGGCCTGGTGACAAGACTGAGCCAATGGCAGAGACCCGGCCTGCCAGGCACATGACACAAGGCCCTCCATTGTGACGTATGACACCTAGTGGCCACGGGATTTGAGCACACCCTGGGAAAGTCTACGCACGCACCAAGGAGCCCCTGGTGCGGAGTGCTTCAGGGCATTGGCAGAGGAGGACAGGTACCTCTTTCCCACTTTCCTGAGGATATCAGTATGCAAGGCATCCCCACTCAACATCTCTTGCTTCTCTCTCTCTTTCTCTCTCTGTATGTGTTCGTTCTCTGAAATCTCTTCCTTCTCCTCCTTGTCACTTCACACCTTGGAGTGCCTGACGAGGACCTAGAGACGAAAGAGCAAAGGGGAAAGGCCTCTGGCTGGACTGGTTGCCCATGGGCAGAGAAGATCTGCTAGTCTATCTGGAAGGTCTAGAGAGTAGCGATTGATTGGGGAGCTAAATCACGGGCGGACCTGGCCAGGTGAAGCTTGCTGACATGTGGCAGCCTCACCGGAGACTACTAATTTTGCTGATAACAGTGTATGCAAATACCCGGGTGAGTGCCATGGGCAGAAAACTTTGACAGATACCTGCCAGAGGCCTATCCTGGGTCTGAAGAGTCCACCCTGGTCTCCAGTGACTCATCGTCTCAGCACACACTTTGCCTGCACACAGGGAATCCACCTCTCTCCACGAATGCTTTCTCCTGCTAGGAAACACACGATGTCACTCAGCCAAAGCAGAGCAGAGGCCAAGTCAGCTGAAGCTTCCATTTTCAAGATTTTGCCCTCTGCTGGGCCACAGCCTCCGCAGCAACAGTGCATGTGTTTCACTTCTCCAAAGTGTAGGCCGAAATCCAGGCACCCAGCCCCAGGAGGCCAGAGTCTGCTGAGGGCGGCATATGGATCACTTCTTTGCCACATAGAGGAGGGAGGCCTGGGTCCTAGACCTGCTCCGCTAGAGCTCCAAGGCCGCACGTATTGTATCTAACCATTGGACCGTGTCCTCGTGAGAGTGTGTTCTCTACTTACACTTCTCCTTTGACCACTCTGTATCTGTCACCTGCGGATATGTGAGAGTTGAAATCAACATCTATCACTTCCTGCAATGTCACAGGTCACTTGGGGTCTAGGCTCAGGCTGAACTTAGCTGTCTTCTCCCCAGGCAAGGAGCCTAATCCTTCAATGAAATGAGGACACTTGGTCACTATCTGACATCTTTTCTTTCATCCACACAGCAGTCTAGATGAGGGTAAAGAGGCCAGGTAGGCCAGGTCAAGGCTGAGTGCATGGCCTAAGGCTTTTTTTCCAATCACCATGAAGACAGCCCCCGGAAGGTTGGGCAGAACTTCTGACAGGGACGGGTCACAAACACTGAGCAGTAGGAGAGGTCCAGCCTAACTGGCCAGTTCCGCAGAGCCTTCCATGTTACCCATGGACACACAACTGCCCCTTCTGTCTTGGGTCCACAAAATGGAGGGCACCCAGGGAATAACTTCACAGTAGGCAACCCCTGATGTGAACACGTTCCACACACTGGAACAGCAGGCAGGTAGCTCTTTTCCACTTACGCTAGGATATCAGTAGGCAAGAAGCCCTTCCTCAACATCTATGGCCCCTCTGTGTATGTGTTCATTCGGAGAAATCTCTCCCTTCTACCGCTGAGACACATCACAAGTATGAGGGGCCTGAGATAGAGCCCGGAGATGGAACAGAGGAGGCTTCTGGCTTTACCACTACCCCATGGGAGAGAATAGCAGGTAGTCTCTCTGGAATGTCTTAATTTCTGTTGATTGACATGAGCAATACAGTAGGATAGACCCTGGCCAGTTAGAGCTTGTGGGCAGATTCAATTTCTCATTCTGGGAATAATTCCTCTGCTTCTTTGTATGGCGAACCCCCCCAAAATGGGATGGGCAGAGAACATTGAACCACACCTGCCAGGGGCCTTTCCTGGGACTAAAGATCCCAACATGGTCTCAACGTTGTCACCCTCTCAGCACACAGCTGTTCTGCACACATAGTCCTGCCTTCCTCCATCAGTGCTTTAACCTCTTAGGAGAAAAGCATGCCAGTCCAAAAGACGATGCTAGGGAAATCGAGGAAACACTGCCATTTTCCAAATTTTTGCTTTCTACCCATCCCCACCTCCTGTCAAAAGCTACGTATGTGGTCAGGCTCCGAAGGCAAGGCCAAAATCCTGGCAGCCTGGGCCCCACCAGTCCAATGGTTTATGGACGTGGGGACACGGATGACCTGTTTGCCACATATAGAAAATGAACATTCAATACAGAACATAGAGTATGGAATAGAGAATATGGAAAATATAGAATATAGAAGAATATAGAATATTGAACATAGAATGTAGAATACAAAACGTAGATTATGAAATAAAGTATAAATGACAGAGAACATAGAATATATATTTTAGAATATAGAAGACAATACAATATAGAATGTAAAATACAGAATACACAATATAGAAGAAAAGGAAATATAGAAGAATGTAGAATATAGAAGGACAAATGTAGAATATGGAATATAGAATACAGAAAAATATAGTATGTAAAAAGATAGAATATGGAAGAACATAGACTGTAGAATACAGAATATAGAGGAATTTAAATGTAGAATGTAGAATATGGAATATAAAATGTGCAATATAGAATATAGAAAAATATAGTATGAAGAAAAATATAGAATATAGAACATCAAATATAGAATACAGAGTATGGAATATAGAATATACAAAAATATAGAATGTAGAAAAACATCGAAGAACACAGATCATAGAATACAGAGACTTTAAAATATAGAATATGATACATAGAACAGTGGAGATACAATACAGAATATAAAAGAACTTTGTACATAGAAGAATATTGTGTATAGAGGATTTGGAATAAAGAAGAGTATAGAATATACTTATAGAAAAACATAGCATTAAGAATACAGAATATAGAAGAAAATAGAATATAAATTCAGAATATAGAATACGGAAGAATATAAAATGTACAATGTAGAATAGCGATTATAGAATGCAAACTATAGAATAAAGAATATAGGCGAATATAAATCACAGAATATAGAAGATTATAAATTATACAATATACATGATTATGGAAAATACAATGTAGAGTGTAAAATGTAGAATATAGGAGAAAATGGAATACAGAATACAGAAGAATATGAAATGTTGAACATAGTATCAAGAATATGAAATATAGAATACACAAAAATGTAATATTGTAAAATATACAAAATAGAAGATTGAATATAGAACATAGAATATAGAAAAATCTAGAATATAGAATCTAGAAGAATATAGACTGTAGAATTTAGAATACAGAATGTAGGATATAGAAGATTTTAGAATATAGAACGTAGAATATACAGTATAGAATACAGAATATGGAATATACAACCTAGACTATGGAAAAGTATAGAAATAGAATATAAAAGAATATAGAACATAGAAGAATACAGAATGTAGAATATAGAATATAAAATACAGAATATAGAGTATAGAAGAATTTAGAATGTAGAGTATAGAGTATGGACTATAGAATAGAGAAGAATATAGTATATAGAATACAGAACATAGAAGATACAATACAGAATAAAAAAGAATATAGATTATAGAAGAATATAGAATATGGAAAATATGAGAATGTAGAATATAATTATAGAAGAATATAGAATGTTGAAAAATATAGAATACAGAATATAGGAAAACATAGAGCATAAATTTAGAATATAGAAGATACAGATATATGAATGCAGAATATAGAAGAATAAAGAATATAGATGACAGACTACAGAATATAGAAGATAGAACGTAGAAGAAAATAGAATATTGACAAATATAGGGTATAGGATATACACTACTGAAGTATACAGTAAGTAGAAGAATATAGATTACAACTATAGAAGAATATAGAATGTAGAATAGATAATATGGAGTAGACTATACAAAAGAATATTAGATTACAGAATAATATAGAGATTAGAAGGCAGAATATGCAATAAAAATATAGAAGATAGAAGAATACAGAATTCAGAAAAATTTAGGACACAAAATGTAGAATATAGAAGAATATAAAATGTAGAATGGAGAACACAGAATATGGAATAGAGTATAGAGAAGAATAAAGAATATTGAAAATTTTAAAATATAGAATGTAGACTGTAGAATATTGAATATAGAATTTAGAATGTACAACATACAATATAGCAGATAGAAGAATATGGATTATAAGTGAAGAATATAGAATAAGAATGTAGAAGAGTATAGAATGCAGAACACAGAAGAATATAGAATGCAAAATGTAGAATATAGAATAAGGAATACAGAATGTAGAATACAGAAGAATATAGTATATAAAAATATAGAATATAGAACATTGAATATGGAACATAGAATACAGAGTATGAAATAGAGAATATAGAAAAATATAGAATAGAGATAAATATGTACTATAGAGTATGTACAAAGTAGAATTCAGAATGTAAAATATAGAATATAAAACATAGAATATAGAGGAATATAGATTATAGAATATAGAAGATTCTGGAATATAGAATGTAGAATTAAATATAGAATATAGGAGATGGAATATAAGAGAATATAGAATGCAGAATATACTATACAGAATATGCAATATGGAATACAGAAAATTATAAAATATATAGATTATAGAAAAATATAGAATATAAAACAGAATAAAAATACATAACATAGAGAATAAACATTACAGAATATAAAAGATTACAGAATGTAGAATGTAAAATACAGAATATACAATATAGAAGAATATATGATACAGACTATGGAAGAATATAGAGTATAGAAAGTAGAATATAGAATACAGAAAATTATATAGAAAAGTATACAGTATAGAAAAAGAACACTGAATATGCAACACAGATTATGGAATATAGAATATAGAAGAATATAGAACAGAGAATATAGAATGTAGAGTACAAAATATAGAATATGAAATAAAGCATAAAGAACACAGAATATAGAAGAATATAGATTAAAGAATATAGAAGATAATGGAATATAGAATATAAAATGCAGAACATACAGTATAGAAGAATATAGAATACAGAATATAGACGAATATAGAATATAGATGGAAGAATGAAGAATATGGAATATAGAATACAGAAAAATATAGTATGTAGAAAAATATAGAACATAGAAGAATATAGAATACAGAACATAGAATATGGATGAATTTAAAACATACAATGCAGAAAGTAGAATATGGAATATGAAATGGGTAATATAGAATATAGAGGAATATTGTATGTAGAAAAATATAGAACATCAAATATAGAATAGAGTATGGAATATAGAATATAGAAAAATATAGAATACAGAAGAACATAGATTATAGAATGCAAAGAATTTCAAATATAGAATACGGAACATAGAACACTGAAGGTAGAATACAGAATATAAAAGAACTTTGAGAATAGAAGAATATAGTGTATAGAGAATTTGGAATAAATAAGGATATAGAATATACATTATAGAAGAATATAGCATAGATAACAGAATACAGAAAAATATGTTTAGAATATAGCATACAGAAGAATATAAAATGTACAAGGTAGAATACAGATTACAGAATGCAAAGTATAGAATGAAGAATATAGGAGAATATAGATTACAGAATATAGATTATAAATTATACAATACAGAAGATTATGGAATGTAGAATGTAAAATATAGAATGTAGGAGAATATGGAATACGGAATGTAGAAGAACATAGAGTGTTGAATATAGTATCAAGAATATGGATATAGGATACACAAAAATACAGTATATGTAAAAATATAGAAAATGGAAGATTGAGCATAGAACATAGAATACAGAAAAATACAGAATATAGAAGAATATAGACTACAGAATGTAGAATATAGAAGATGTTAGAATATACAATATACAATATGGAATATAGAATAAGAATACAGAAGAATACAGTATAGAGAAAAATACAGAATATACAACATCGAATATAGAATAGAGAGTATGGAATATAGGATATAGGAAAATATAGAATATAGAAGAACATAGAATTTAGAATGTGGAATATGGAATATAGAAGAATTTGGAATATAGAATATGGAATATACAATACAGGGTATTAATAGAGAATATAGAAAAGTATAGAATAGAGATAAATATAGAATATAGAATAGAGTATGTACAAAGTACAATACAGAATATAGAATATAAAATATAGAATAAAGAAAAAAGAATATAGAAGAATATACATTACAGAATATAGAAGATTCTGGAATATAGAATATAGAAGATGGAATATAAGAGAATATAGAATGTAGAATATAGTTTACAGAATATGCAATATGGAATATAGAATACTGAAAATTATAAAAAATATAGACTATAGAAAAATCATTGACTATAGAATACAGACAATGGAATATAGAAAAATATAGAATTTAGAATACAGAATGTAAAATATAGAATAAAAAATACATAATATAGAGAATATACATTATAGAACATAGATTATGGAATATAGAATGTAGAATGTGAAATACAGAATATACAATATAGAACAATATATGGTACAGACTATAGAAGAGTAGAGTATAGAATGTAGAATATAGAATACAGAAAATTATACAGAAAAATATAGAATATAGAAAAAGAACATTGACTATAGAACACAGAGTCTCGAATAGAGAATATAGAAAAAATAGAATATAGAAGAACATACAACGTAGAATACAAAATACAGAATATGAAATAAAGCATAAAGAACGCAGAATATAGATTATAGAATATAGAAATAATGGAATATAGAATATAGAATGTAAAATACAGAATCTACAATATAGAAGAATATAGAATTCAGAATATAGAATAATATAGAATATAGAAGGAAGAATGTAGAATATGGAATGTAGAATACAGAAAATTATAGTATATAGAAAAATATAGAATATGGAAGAACATAGAATAAAGAATTTAGAATGTAGAATACAGAATACAGAACATAGAATATGAAAGAATTTAAAATATACAATGTAGAATATAGAATATGGAATATAGAAGAATATTGTGTAGAAAAATATAGAATATAGAATACAGAGTATGGGATATAGAATATACAAAAATATAGAATATAGAGAATTTAAAATATAGAATATGGAACACAGAACACTGAAGATAGAATACAGAATACAAAAGAACTTTGAAAATAGAAGAATATAGTGTATTCTATATTTTACATTCTACATTCCATAATTTTCTATATTCTATAATCTGTATTCTATAGTCTTTATTCTATGTTTTATATTCTACTTTCTATATTCTAAATTCTGTATTACATGTTCTTGTATAATCTATATTCTGTATTGTAGTCTTCTAGTGTGTATATTCTTCTATAATGTATAGTCTATATTCTTCTGTATTCTATATTCTAATTCTTCTATATTCTCTATTCTCCCATATTGTGTATTCTACATTCTACTATATTCTTTTTTTTGTATTTTCTATAGCCTTCTTTATTCTATATTCTTCTATATTCTAAATTTATATTCAATATTCTTCTATACTCTGTATTCTATATTCTTCTGTAATGTATATTCTATAATCTATATTCTTGCTTATATTCTTCTGTATTCCATATTCTTGTATATTTTATATTCTATTTTCTATACTCTTTTACATTCTGTATTCTATCTTCTGTGTTCTGTGTTCTATGTTCAGTTTTCTTCTATGTACTATTTCCTTCTATATTCCATATTCTATATTCTAAATTCTTCTATATGCTATATTCCACATTCTAAATTCTATTTTCTTCTATATTCTATATTTTCCTATATTCTATATACCATACTCTCTACTTTATTCGATGTTCTATGTTCTATATTCTATATTTTTCTCTACACTGTATTCTCCTGTATTCTATATTCCCTAATGTATAGTCTACATTTTAAAATCTTCTGTATTCTACATCGTATATTAAACATTTGAAATTTTCTATATTCTATATTTTTCTATAATCAATCTTCTATTTTCTATATATTTACATATACTATATTTTTGTGTATTCTATACTCCATATTCTTTATACTGTATTCAACATTCTATATTCTTGCCTGTGGGACTCTCCATTCAGGACTATTCTTCCTGCAGGACTCTGTTCGGGCCTCTTCTTTCCTGTGGGACTCTCCGTTCGGGCCCATTGTCGCCTGCGGGACCTTCTGTTTGCTCCCATTAGTGCCTGTGGGACACTGTTCGGTCCTATTCTTGCCTGCGGGCTCATTCTTTTGGATCTATTCTTGCCTGCGGGACTCTCCATTTGGGCTTATTCTTGCCTGCAGGACTCTCCGTTCGGGACTATTCTTACCTGCGGAACTCTCTCTTCAGGCCTAATCTTGCCTGCGGGTGCATCCTTTCGTTCCTCCTCTTGCCTGCGGGGCTCTTCTATTCGGGCCCGTTAGTGCCTATGGAGCTCCTTTATTGAGGCCTGTTTGAGCCTGCGGGCCTCTGTTATTCAGGCCTGTTCGTGCATGCAGGGCTCCGCTATTCAGGCTTATTCTTGCCTTCCGGACTCTGTTCAGGCCTATTCTTGGCTACAGGAATCTCCGTTCTGGCCTATTCTTTCCTGCTGGACTCTCCGTTCAGGTCTATTTTTGCCTGTGGGACCCTGTTCAGGCCTATTCTTGCCTACAGGGCTCCTCTATTCTGGCCTGTGGGAATCTCAGTTCGGGCTTATTCTCACCTGCGGGACTCTCCATATGGGCCTACTGTCTCCTTCGGGACTCTCCATTCGGGCCTTTTCTCGGCTGCCAGACTCTTCTTTCGGGCCTGTTCTCCCCTGTGGGAATCTCCTTTCGGGCTTATTCTCGCCTGCAGGACTCTCCCTTTGGGCCTATTCTTTCCTGCGGGACTCTCCGTTCAGGTCTATTTTTGCCTGCGGGACCCTGTTTAGGCCTATTCTTGCCTACAGGGCTCCTCTATTCTGGCCTGTGGGAATCTCTGTTCGGGCTTATTCTCGCCTGCGGGACTCCTGTATGGGCCTATTGTCGCCTTCCGGACTCTCCGTTCGGGCCTGTTCTAGCCTGCGGAACTCTCCGTTCGGGTCTATTCTTGCCTGCATGACTCTGTTCAGGCCTATTCTTGCATGCGTGAGTCCCAGTTCGGGACTATTCTTGCCTGCGGGGCTCTTCTTTCAGGCTTCCTCTTGTCTGCAGAGCTCCTCTATTCGGGCCTCTTTGTGCCTGTGGAGCTCCGTTATTCAGGCCTTTTCCTGCATGTGGGGCTACGCTATTTGGGCCTGTTCTTGCCTGTGGGGCTTCTCTATTAGGGGATAGTCTTGCTGGCGGTATTCTCAGTTTGGGCCTATTCTTGCCTGTGGGACTCTCTGTTCTGGCCGATTCATGCCTGCGGGGCTCCCCTTTCGAGACTATTCTTGTCTATGGGACTCTCCTTTCGGCTTCGCATTACCTGCGGGGCTCCGCTATTCGGGCCTGTTTGTGCATGCGGGCTACGTTATAGGACTATACAATACAAAATATAGATTATAGAAGAACACAGAATACAGAATTTGGAATATAGAAAATAGAATGTAGAATACAGAATATAAAATATAAAATGAAGAGTATTGATTACAGATTATAGAATATAGAAAGTTGTGGAATGTAGAATGTAAAATATAGAAGAATATAGAATGCATAATATAGAAGAATACAGAATGTAGAATACAGGATATAGAATATACCATACAGAAAAACAGTATATAGAAAGATAAAGAATATAGAACATAGAACTTTAAATATACAATACAAAATACGGAGAATGGAATATAGAACCTAGATTATGGAAGAATATAGAAATAGAATATAAAAGAATATAGAATTTAGAATGTAGAGTATAGAATATAGAAGAATTTAGAACGTAGAATATAGAATATGGACTATAGAATATAGAGGAATATAGTATATAGGAGAACATACTACATAGAAGATACTATACAGTACAAAAAGAAAAAAGAATATAGAAAAATATAGAGTATAGAAGAATATGGAATATGGAAAATAGGAGAATGTAGAATATAATTATAGAAGAATATAGAATATTGGAAAATATAAAATACAGAATATAGGAAAATATACAGCATAAATTTAGAAGATGTATAGAATGCAGAATATAGAAGAATAAAGAATGTAGATGACAGACTACAGAATATAGAAGATAGAATGTAGAAGAAAATAGAATATTGACAAATAGGGAATATAGGGTATAGGATATAAAGTATTGAAGAATAGAGAATAAAGTGGAAAAATACAGATGACAAAATATAGAATGTAGAATAGAGAATATAAGAATATTAGATTACAGAAGAATATAGAATATAGAGATTAGAAGGTAGAATATACATAAAAATATAGAATTCAGAAAAAATTTAGAATATAAAATGTAGAATATAGAAGAAAATGGAATGTGGAATGGAGAACATAGAACATGGGCTAGGGAATACAGAAGAATAAAGAATATTGAAAAATTTAGAATATAGCATGTAGACTAGAATATTGAATATAGAATTTAGAATGTACAATATGGAATATAGCAGGAAGAAGAATATAGATTATAACAGAAGAATATAGAATGTAGAATAAGAATGTAGAAAAGCATAGAATACAGAACATAGAAGAATATAAAATGCAGAATGTAGAATATAGCATATGGAATATAGAATGTAGAATACGAAAGAATATAGGATATAAAAAATATAGAATATAGAACATCAAATATGGAATATAGAATACAGAGTATGGAATAGAGAATATAGAAAAATATAGAATAGACTTAAATATAGAATGTAGAATACAGTAGGTACAAAGTAAAATAAAGAACATAGAATACAGAAGAATATAGATTATAGAATATAGAATATTCTGGAATATAGAATATAGAATTAAATATAGAAGATGGAATATAAGAAAATATAGAATGCAGAATATAGTTTACAGAATATGCAATACGGAATATAGAATACAGAAAATTATAAAAATATAGAATATAGAAAACAATATGGAATATAGAATACAGACAATGGAATATAGAAAGTATAGAATTTAGAATACAGAATGTAGAACACAGAATATAAAATATAGAATAAAAATACATCTTAGATGGCCGCTTGCTACCGTTTAAGACCCCAGACGTCACTCTCCGAAGTGGGAAGCAGAATGTTTTCTTCATAGATTTTTTTTAAATTAATTTTTATTAAGCTTCAAGTGAACATTTACCGTTCCAATCAGTCTGTCACATGTTAAGTTTACATACATCTTACTCCCTTCTCCCACTTGCCCTCCCCCTGTTGAGTCAGCCCTTTCAGTCTCTCGTTTCGTGCCAATTTTGCCGTCTTCCCTCTCTCTCTATCTTCCCATCCCCCCTCCAGTCACGAGTTGCCAAGACACTCTCCAGTGTCCACCTGATTTAATTAGCTCACTCTTCATCAGCATCTTTCTCCCCCCCGCTGAACAGTCCTTTTCATGCCTGATGAGTTGTCTTCGGGGAAGGTTCCTGTCCTGTGCCATCAGAAGGTCTGGGGAGCATTGCCTCCGGGATTCCTCTAGACGCAGTCATACCATTAAGTATGGTCTTTTTATGAGAATTTGGGGTCTGTATCCCATTGGTCTCCTGCTCCCTCAGGAGTTGTCTGTTGTGCTCCCTGACAGGGCAGACATCGATTGTGGCCGGGCACCAACTAGTTCTTCTGGTCTCAGGATAATGTAGGTCTCTGGTTCATGTGGTCCTTTCTGTCTCTTGGGTTCTTAGTTGTCGTGTGCCCTTGGTGTTCTTCCTTTGCCTTTGCTCCAGGTGGGTTGAGACCAATTGATGTATCTTAGATGGCCGCTTGTTGGCATTTAGGTCCCCAGATGCCACATTTCAAAGTGGGATGCAGAATGTTTTCATAATAGAATTGTTTTGCCCATTGACTTAGAAGTCCCCTCTAACCATGTTCCCCAGACCCCAGCCCCTGCTCCACTGACCTTTGAAGCTTTCATTTTATCCCGGAAACCTTTTTGCTTTTAGTCCAGTCCAATTAGACTGAACTTTCTTGTATTGAGTGTTGTCTTTCCTTTCACCTAAAGCAGTTCTTATCTACTAATTGATCAATAAAAAACCCTCTCCCTCCCTCCCTCCCCCCTTTGTAACCACAAAGGTATGTGTTCTTCTCCGTTTTTTCTATTTCTCAAATCTTATAATAGTGGTCTTATACAATATTTGTCCTTTTGCCTCTGACTCATTTCGCTCAGCATAATGCCTTCCAGATTCCTGCATGTTATGAAATGTTTCAGAGATTCATCACTGTTCTTTATCGATGCGTAGTATTCCATTGTGTGAATATACCACAATTTATTTACCCATTAATCCATTGATGGACACCTTGGTTGCTTCCAGCTTTTTGCTATTGTAAACAGAGCTGCAATAAACATGGGTGTGCATATATCTGTTTGTGTGAAGGCTCTTGTATCTCTAGGGTATATTCCGAGGAGTGGGATTTCAGGGTTGTATGGTAGTTCTATTTCTAAGTGTTTAAGATAAAGCCAGATGGATTTCCAAAGTGGTTGTACCATTTTACAATCCCACCAGCAGTGTATGAGAGTTCCAATCTCTCCGCAGCCTCTCTAACAGTTATTATTTTGTGTTTTTTGGATTAATGCCAGTCTAGTTGGTGTGAGATGGAATCTCATCGTAGTTTTAATTTACATTTCTCTAATGGCTAATGATCGGGAGCATTTTCTCATGTGTCTGTTGGCTGCCTGAATATCTTCTTTAGTGAAATGTGTGTTCATATCCTTTGCCCACTTCTTGATTGGGTTGTTTGTCTTTTTGTGGTGGAGTTTTGACAGAATCATGTAGATTTTAGAGATCAGGCGCTGGTCTGAGATGTCATAGCTGAAAATTCTTTCCCAGTCTGTAGGTTGTCTTTTTATTTTTTTGGCGAAGTCTTTAGATGAGCATAGGTGTTTGATTTTTAGGAGCTCCCAGTTATCTGGTTTCTCTTCATTATTTTTGGTAATGTTTTGTATTCTGTTTATGCCCTGTATTAGGCCTCCTAGGGTTGTCCCTATTTTTTCTTCCATGATCTTTATCGTTTTAGTCTTTATGTTTAGGTCTTTGATCCACTTGGAGTTAGTTTTTGTGCATGGTGTGAGGTACGGGTCCTGTTTCATTCTTTTGCAAATGGATATCCAGTTATGCCAGCACCATTTGTTAAAAAGACTATCATTTCCCCAATTGACTAACACTGGTCCTTTGTCAAATATCAGCTGCTCAAACGTGCATGGATTTCTATCTGGGTTCTCAATTCTGTTCCATTGGTCTATGTGCCTGTTGTTGTACCAGTACCAGGTTGTTTTGACTACTGTAGCTGTATAATAGGTTCTGAAATCAGGTAGATTGAGGCCTCCCACTTTCTTCTTCTTTTTCAGTAATGCTTTGCTTATCCGGGGGTTCTTTCCCTGCCATGTGAAATTAGTGATTTGTTTCTCTATCCCCTTAAAATATGACATTGGTATTTGGATTGGAAGTGCGTTATATGTATAGATGGCTTTTGGTAGAATAGACATTTTTACTATGTTAAGTCTTCCTATCCATGAGCAGGGTATGTTTTTCCACTTAAGTATGTCCTTTTGAATTTCTTGTAGCAGAGTTTTATAGTTTTCTTTGTATAGGTCTTTTACGCCCTTGGTAAGATTTATTCCTAAGTATTTTATCTTCTTGGGGGCTACCGTGAATGGTATTGATTTGGTTATTTCCTCTTCGGTGTTCTTTTTGTTGATGTAGAGGAATCCAAGTGATTTTTGTATGTTTATTTTATAACCTGAGACTCTTCCAAACTCTTATATTAGTTTCAGTAGTTTTCTGGAGGATTCCTTAGGGTTTTCCATGTATACGATCATGTCATCTGCAAATAGTGATAGCTTTACTTCCTCCTTGCCAATCTGGATACCCTTTATTTCTTTGTCTAGCCTAATTGCCCTGGCTAGGACTTCAAGTACGATGTTGAATACGAGCGGTGATAAAGGGCATCCTTGTCTCTGGTTCCTGTTCTCAAGGGAAATGCTTTCAGGTTCTCTCCATTTAGAGTGATATTGGCTGTTGGCTTTGCATAGATGCCCTTTATTATGTTGAGGAATTTTCCTTCAATTCCTATTTTCGTAAGAGTTTTTATCATAAATGGGTGTTGGACTTTGTCAAATGCCTTTTCTGCATCTATTGATAAGATCATGTGGTTTTTATCTTTTGTTTTATTTATGTGATGGATTACATTAATGGTTTTTCTGATATTAAACCAGCCTTGCATACTTGGTATAAATCCCACTTGATCAGGGTGAATTATTTTTTTGATGTGTTGTTGGATTCTATTGGCTAGAATTTTGTTGAGGATTTTTGCATCTATGTTCATGAGGGATATAAGTCTATAATTTTCTTTTTTTGTAATGTCTTTACCTGGTCTTGGTATCAGGGAGATGGTAGCTTCATAGAATGAGTTGGGTAGTATTCCGTCTTTTTCTATGCTTTGAAATACCTTCAGTAGTAGTGGTGTTAAGTCTTCTCTGAAGGTTTGGTAGAACTCTGCAGTGAAGCCGTCTGGGCCAGGACTTTTTTTGTTGGAAGTTTTTTGATTACCATTTCAATCTCTTTTTTTGTTATGGGTCTATTTAGTTGTTCTACTTCTGAATGTGTTAGTTTAGGTAGGTAGTATTTTTCCAAGAATTTATCCATTTCTTCTAGGTTTTCAAATTTGTTAGAGTACAATTTTTCGTAGTAATCTGAAATGATTCTTTTAATTTCATTTGGATCTGTTGTGATGTGGCCCTTCTCGTTTCTTATTCGGGTTATTTGTTTCCTTTCCTGTTTTTCTTTAGTCAGTCTAGCCAATGGTTTATCAATTTTGTTAATTTTTTCAAAGAACCAGCTTTTGGCTTTGTTAATTCTTTCAATTGTTTTTCTGCTCTCTAATTCATTTAGTTCAGCTCTAATTTTTATTATTTGTTTTCTTCTGGTGCGTGATGGGTTCTTTTCTTGCTCACTTTCTACTTGTTCAAGTTGTAGGGACAGTTCTCTGATTTTGGCACTTTCTTCTTTTTGTATGTGTGCATTTATCGATATAAATTGGCCTCTGGGCACTGCTTTTGCTGTGTCCCAGAGGTTTTGATAGGAAGTATTTTCATTCTCGTTGCTTTCTAAGAATTTCCTTATTCCCTCCTTGATGTCTTCTATAACCCAGTCTTTTTTCAGGAGGGTATTGTTCATTTTCCAAGTATTTGATTTCTTTTCCCTAGTTTTTCTGTTATTGATTTCTAGCTTCATTGCCTTGTGGTCTGAGAAGATGCTTTGTAATATTTCGATGTTTTGGATTCTGCAAAGATTTGTTTTATGACCTAATATGTGGTCTATTCTAGAGAATGTTCCATGTGCACTAGAAAAAAAAGTATATTTTGCAGCAGTTGGGTGGAGGGTTCTGTATAAGTCGATGAGGTCAAGTTGGTTGATTGTTGTAAATAGGTCTTCCGTGTCTCTATTGAGCTTCTTACTGGATGTCCTGTCCTTCTCTGAAAGTGGTGTGTTGAAGTCTCCTACTATAAATGTGGAGGTGTCTATCTCACTTTTCAGTTCTGTTAAAATTTGATTTATGTATCTTGCAGCCTTGTCATTGGGTGCATAAATATTTAATATGGTTGTGTTCCTGATCAATTGTCCCTTTTATCATTATATAGTGTCCTTCTTTATCCTTTGTGGCGGATTTAAGTTTAAAGTCTATTTTGTCAGAAATTAATATTGCTACTCCTCTTCTTTTTTGCTTATTATTTGCTTGATATATTTTTTCCATCCTTTGAGTTTTAGTTTGTTTGTGTCTCTAAGTCTAAAGTGTGTCTCTTGTAGGCAGCATATAGATGGATCGTGTTTCTTTATCCAGTCTGTGACTCTCTGTCTCTTTATTGGTGCATTTAGTCCATTTACATTCAGCGTAATTATAGATAAATAAGTTTTTAGCGCTGTCATTTTGATGCCTTTTCATGTGGGTTGTTGGCCATTTCATTTTTCCACATACTTTTTTGTGCTGAGACGGTTTTCTTAGTAGATTGTGATATCCTCATTTTCATAATGTTTAACTTTATGTTAGTTGAGTCGTTACGTTTTCCTTGGCTTTTTTTTTAGAGTTATGGAATTGATATTCCTTTTTGTGGTTACCTTGTTATTTACCCCTATTTTTCTAAGTAAAAACCTAACTTGTATCGTTCTATATCGCCTTGTATCACTCTCCATCTGGCAGTTCAATGCCTCCTATATTTAGTCCCTCTTTTTGATTATTGTGATCACTTATCTATTGATTTCCATGATTTCCTGTTATGTGTATTATTTTGTTTATTTATTTATTTTTTAGAATTAATCTTAATTTGTTTGTTTTTGTGCTTTCCCTATTTGAGTTGCGTTGATATCAGGACGTTCTGTTTTGTGATCTTGTATTGTGCTGGTACCTGATATTATTGGTCATTAGGCCAAACAATCTCCTTTAACATTTCTTGCAGTCTTGGTTTAGTTTTTGCAAATTCTCTAAACTTGTGTTTATCTGTAAATATCTTAATTTCTCCTTCATATTTCAGAGAGAGTTTTGCTGGATATATGATCCTTGGTTGGCAGTTTTTCTCCTGCAGTGGTCTGTATAAGTCATCCCATTCCCTTCTTGCCTGCATGGTTTCAGCTGAGTAGTCTGAACTTATTCTTATTGATTCTCCCTTGAAGGAAACCTTTCTTTTCTCCCTGGCTGCTTTTAAAATTTTCTGTTTGTCTTTGGTTTTGGCAAGTTTGATGATAATATGTCTTGGTGTTTTTCTTTTTGGATCAATCTTAAATGGGGTTCGATGAGCATCTTAGATAGATATCCTTTTGTCTTTCATGATGTCAGGGAAGTTTTGTGTCAGAAGTTCTTCAACTATTTTCTCTGTGTTTTCTGTCCCCCCTCCCTGTTCTGGGACTCCAATCACTCGCAAGTTATCCTTCTTGATAGAGTCCCACATGATTCTTAGGGTTTCTTCATTTTTTAAAATTCTTTTATCTGATTTTTTTTTCAGCTATGTTGATGTTGATTCCCTCGTCCTCCAGAAGTCCCAGTCTACATTCTAATTGCTCGAGTCTGCTCCTCTGACTTCCTATTGCGTTGTCTAATTCTGTAATTTTATTGTTAATCTTTTGGATTTCTGAACGCTGTCTCTCTATGGATTCTTGCAACTTATTAATTTTTCCACTATGTTCTTGAATAATCTTTTTGACTTCTTCAACAGTTTTATCAGTGTGTTCCTTGGCTTTTTCAGCAGTTAGCCTAATTTCATTTGTGATGTCTTTAAGCGTTCTGTAAATTAGTTTTTTTATATTCTGTATCTGATAATTCCAGGATTGTATCTTCATTTGGGAAAGATTTTGATTCTTTTGTTTGGGGGGTTGGAGACGCTGTCATGGTCTGTTTCTTTATGTGGTTTGATATGGACTGCTGTTTCCGAGCCATCACTGGGAAACTAGTTTTTCCAGGTAATCAGCTAAAAAAAATGCAGTCAGATCCCTATCTGAATTCTCCCTCTGGCTCAAGATATTCAGATGTTAATGGAGCCGCCTGGGGAGGGTGGGGGAGGGATCAGAGAGCTAGGAGTGTAGCACCTCAGAATATAGAGCTGATTCCCGCATTCACGCTCCGCCCGCGCCTGCCAATATCCCAGCGGGACGGCTCCCCGGCTGGGACGCTGCTCTCCCCGCTCCGAGACCTGTCACTTCCTCCCGGGGACTTCTCCCTCCAGTGTGCCGCACCGCTTGCGCGAACTGGGTGGGCGTCACCCACACGAATGGCTGGGCCCGCCCCCGGGGTCGCTTTAGGGAAATATAGCTGATCCCCACGCTCACACCACGCCCACTTCCCGCCAAACTCCTGGCGGGACGGCTCCCCGGCTGGGACACTGCTCTCCCCGCTCCAAGATCAGTCACTGCCTCCCGGGTGCTTCTCCTACCAGCTGCGCCGCTACGCCGCCTGCGCCAACCAGCTAGGCTCCCTCCCAGGATGAGTTCGGGGGGTAGGGCTGGACCCCTTGTCTGTGCCGTCTGACACCCTGGGCTCTGCCCCAGATCGGGCTCCGAAGGTCACCTGCCTGGTACGCTGGCTCCTGGTTCTGAAAACGATCGCTGTCTGCCCGTATTTGTTCGTTCTCCGTCTCTGTGTTTGTTGTTCAGAGTTCGTAGATTGTTATGTATGTGATCGATTCACTTGTTTTTCCGAGTCTTTGTTGCAAGAGGGATCCGCGGTAGCGTCCGCCTAGTCCGCCATCTCGGCCCCGCCCCGTCTTGTATATTTTATATTCTACTATTTTCTATATTCTTTTATATTCTGTATTCTATCTTCTGTGTTCTGTGTTCTATATTCAATATTCTTCTATATACTATATCCTTCTATACTCTATATCCCATATTCTATATTCTAAATTCTTCTATATTCCACATTCTAAATTCTATGTTCTTCTATATTCTATATTTTCCTATATCCTGTATTCCATACTTTCTATTCTATATTTGATGCTCTATTCAAATAGAGTATCTGTGTTTTATATTCTGTATTTTTCTCTATACTATATTCTTTTGTATTCTATATCCCATATTCTATATTCTACATTCTGTATTCTAAACTCATCTTTATTCTACATTCAATAATCTTCTAGAATCTATATTCTATATTCAATCTTCTATTTTCTATATTTTTACACATACTATATTGTGTATTCCATATTCTTTATACTATATTCACCATTCTGTATTCTTCTATAGTCCATATTCTATATTCTCCTATATTCTATATTTTACATTCTATGTTTTGTATTCCATAATCTTCTATCCTGTATAATTTATAATCTTCTATATTCTATAATCTATATTCTGAATTCTACATTGTACATTCTTTTGTATTCTATATTCTAAATTTATATTCTATTTTCTTCTTTATTCTGTATTCTTTATGCTATATTCTTCTATAAAGTATATTCTACTTTCTTTATTCCAAATCCTCTATGCACTATATTCTTCAATTTTCAAAGTTCTTTTATATTCTGTATTCTATCTTCAGTGTTCTATGTTCCATATTCTATGTTCTATCTTTTAAATTCTCTATATTTTATAATCTATGTTCTTCTATGTTCTATAGATTTGTATATTCTATATTCCATACTCCGTATTGGATATTCAATGTTCTATATTGTATATTTTTCTACATACAATATTCTTCTATATTCTATATTGCATATTTCATATTCTGTATTCTACATTCTGTTTTCTATATTTATAATTCTTCTATATTCTATGTTCTGTATTCTATTTTCTACATTCTAAATTCTACATTTGTTCTTCCATATTCTTCTTTATTCTATATTTTTCTATATACTATATTTTTCTGTATTCTATATTTCATATTCTACATTCTTCCTTCTATATTCTATATTCTTCTATATTGTATAGTCCATATCCCATTATCTTCTATATTCTATATTCTGTGTTCTTTATGCCTTATTTCATATTCTATATTTTGTATTCTACATTCTATATTCTTTACTATTCTATATTCTATATTTTCTATATTCTATATCCATACTCTGTGTTCTATATTCAAAGTTCTTTTCTATGTTATATATTTTTCTATATAATTTTCTGTATTCTATATTCTACATTCTATACTCTATATTCTTCCATAGTCTGTACCATATAGTCTTCTATAATGTATATTATCTATTTTACATTCTTTATTCTATATTCCATAATCTATATTTTATAATGTATATTATGTATTTAATCTATATTTTATATTCTAAATTCTATATTTTTATATATTCCATTGTCTGTATTCTATATTTAATGTTTTTATCTATATTCTATATTTTTTACAATTTTCTGTATTTTATATTCCATATTGCGTATTCTGTATAGTACATTCTACATTCTCTTATATGCCATCTTCTTTATTCTATAGTCTATGTTTAATTCTACGTTCTATATTCCAGAATCTTCTATATTCTATAGTCTACATTCTTCTAAATTCTATGTTCTTTATTCTATATTTTATATTATTTATTCTGCGTTGTACACACTCTATTCTATATTTATCTCTATTCTATATTTTTCTATATTCTCTATTGTATACTCAGTATGCTATATTCCATATTTAATGTTGAATAATCTATGTTCTGTATTCTATATTTTTATATACTATATTCTTCTGTATTCTACATTCTGTATTCCATACCCTATATTATACATTCAGCATTCTATAGTCTATATTCTATGTTCTGTATTCTATACTCTTCTACAATCTTATTCTACATTCTATATTCTCTTATAATGTATATTTTTCTATCTGCTATATTCTATATTGTACATTCTATATTCATTATTCTACAGACTACATTCTCTGTTCTAAATTTTTCAATATTCTTTATTCTTCTCTATTCCATATTCTATGTTCTCCATTCGTAGATTCTACATTCCAGTTTCTTCTATATTTTATATTCTACATTTTATAAATTATCTGAAGTCTATATTCTTCTGTTTTTTATTGTATATTCTACCTTCTAATCTCTATATTCTATATTCTTCTGTAATCTAATATTCTCTTATATTCTCTATTCTACATTCTTCTATATTTTGTAATCTATATTCTTCTACTTTCTCTATTCTATATTCTTCAATAGTGTATACCCTATACCCTATATTCCCTATTTGTCAATATTCTGTTTTCTTCTACGTTCCATCTTCTATATTCTGTAGTCTGTCATCTATGTTCTTTATTCTTCTATATTCTGCATTCTATATCCTATATCTTCTATATTCTAAATTTATGCTCTATGTTTTCCTATATTCTGTATTTTTCGATATGCTATATATTTCTGTAATTATATTCTTTGGTCTCCTATTTTCCACATTCCATACTCTTCTATACTCTATATTCTTCTATATTCTTTTTTCTTTTATATTCTGTATTTTCTATGTTCTGTGTTCTTCTATATACTATATTCCTCTATATTCTATAGTCTATATCCTATAATCTACATTCTAAATTCTTCTATATTCTATATTCTGCATTCTAAATTCTATATTATTCTGTGTTCTATATTCTTTTATATTCTATCTCTATATTTTTCCATATTCTAGGTTCTATATTCCATACTATGTATTCTATGTTGTGTATTCAAACTTCTATGTTCTATATTCTTTATTTTTCTATATACTATATTTTTCTGTATGGTATATTCTATGTTCCATATTCTATATGCTATATTCTACATCCTACATTCTGTATTCTGCTATATTTTACATTCTACATTCCATAATTTTCTATAATCTGTATTCTATATTCTATAGTCTTTATTCTGTATTCTACATTCTATATTCTAAATTCTGTGTCCTATGTTCTTCTGTAATCTATATTCTGTATTGTATAGTCTTCTAATGTGTATATTCTTCTATAATGTATATTCTATATTCTTCTGTATTCTATATTCTAATTCTTGTATATTCTCTATTCTTCCGTATTTTTTATTCTTCAATATTCTACATTCTACTATATTCTTTTTCCTGTATTTTCTACAGCCTTCTATAATCTATATTCTTCTATGTTCTCTATTCCATATTCTCCTAGGTTCTATATTTTACACTCTACATTCTATATTCCATAATCTTCTATATTGTATAATTTATAATATTCTATAATCTATGTTCTTCATTCTATATTCTGTGTTCTACATTGTACATTTTATATTCTTCTGTATTCTAAATTTATATTCTATTTTCTTCTATATTCTGTTTTCTTCATGCTCTATTCTTCTTTAATGTATATCCTATATTCCTCATTATTCCAAATCCTCTATACACTATATTCTTCCTTTTTTAAAGTTCTTTTATATTCTATATTCTATCTTCAGTGTTCTATGTTCCAAATTCTATATTTTAAATTCTCTGTATTCTATAATCTATGTTCTTGTATGTTCTTCCGTAGTCTATATTTTTGTATATTCTATATTCCATACTCTGTATTCTAAATTCGATGTTCTATATTCTATATTTTTCTACATACAATATTCTTCTATATTCTATATTGCTTATTTCATATTCCATATTCTTCCTTCTGTATTCTATATTCTGTATTCTATATTCTACATTCTAAATTCTATATTCTTCCATATTCTTCTATTTTCTATATACTATATTTTCAGAAATCTATATTCCATATTCTAAATTCTTCCTTCTACATTCTTCTATATTCTCTATTCTTCTATATTGTATATTTGTATTTCACAGTCTATATTCTATTATCTTCTATATTCTATAATGTATACTCTTCTATATTCTGTGTTCTTTATGCTTTCTTTTATATTCTATATTTTGCATTCTACATTCTATATTCTTCTATTTTCTATATTTTCTGTGTTCTATATTCCATACTCTGTGTTCTATATTCAATGTTCTTTTTCTATATTTTTCTATATAATTTTCTGTATTTTATATTCTACATTGTATACTCTATATTCCTCTATAGTTTGTATCATATATTATTCTCTATTGTATATTGTGTATTTTACATTCTACATTTTATATTCCATAAACTTCTATATTCTATAATGTCTATTCTCTAGATTATGTATTTTTATTCTATATTTTGTATTCTACGTTCTATATTCTAAGTGCTATATTTTTCTCTATTCCGTTGTCTGTATTCTATATTCAATGTTTTTTCTATATTCTATATTTTTTATACTTTTCTGTATTCTATATTCCATATTGCATATTCTGTAAACTATATTCTACATTCTATATTCTCTTATATTCCATCTTCTATAGTCTATATTTAATTCTACATTCTATATTCCAGAAAATTCTATATTCTATAATCTATATTCTTCTATATTCTATGTTCTTTATTCCATATTTTATATTCTATATTCTGTATTCCACTTTGTACATACTCTATTCTATATATTTATCTCTATTCTATATTTTTCTATATTCTCTATTCCATACTCTGTATTCTATATTCCATATTCTATATTTTTGTATACTATATTCTTCTGCATTCTACATTGTATATTCCATGTTGCGTTCTGCATTCTGTATTCTATATTCTTCTATGTTCTGTATTCTATACTCTTCTACAATCTTATTTTACTTTCTATATTCTCTTATAATCTATATTTTCTATATACTGTATTCTATATTGTACATTCTGAATTCTATATTCTATACTCTACTGTCTATATTCTAAATTTTTCAAAATTCTTTATTCTTCTCTATTCTCTAATCCATATTCTATGTTCTCCAGTCTACATTCTATATCCGATTTTCTCCTATATTCTACATTTTATATTCTGAATTTTTCTGAATTCTATATTCTATGTTTTTACTGTATATTCTACCTTCTAATCTCTACTTTCTATATTCTTCTGTAATCTAATATTCCCTTATATTCTCTATTGTACATTCTATATTCTTCTATGTTTTGTAATCTATATTCTTCTACTTTCTCTATTCTATATTCTTCAGTAGTGTATATCCTATACCCTATATTCCCTATTTGTCAATATTCTATTTTCTTCTACTTTCTATCTTCTATCTTCTGTAGTCTGTCATCTATAGTCTTTATTCTTCTATATTCTGCATTCTATATCCTATATCTTGTATATTCTAAATTTATGCTCTATATTTTCCTATATTCTGTATTCTATATTTTTCAATATTCTATATTGTTCTGTAATTATATTCTACGACCGCCTATTTTCCATATTCCATATTCTTTTATCCTCTATATTCTTCTATATTCTTTTTTCTTTTATATTCTGTATTGTATTTTCTATGTTCTTCTGTATACTATATTCCTCTATATTCTATAGTCCATATTCTATATTTCAAATTCTTCTATAATCTACATTCTGTGTTTTATATTCTATATTCTAAATTCTTCTATGTTCTATATTCTTTTATATTCTATTTCTGTATTTTTCCATAGTATAGGTTTTATATTCCATACTATGTATTCTATATTTTATATTCAATGTTCTATGTTCTATATCCTTTATTTTTCTATATCCTATATTTTTCTGTATGGTATAGTCTATGTTCCATATTCTATATCCTATATGCTATATTCTACATTCTATAGTCTACATTCTGTATTCTATATCCTTCTATATTTTACTTTCTACATTCCATAATTTTCTATATTCTATAATCTGTATTCTACATTCTATCGTCTTTATTATATATTCTGTATTCTGCATTCTACTTTCTATATTCTAAATTCTGTATTGTATATTCCTCTGTAATCTATATTCTGTATTTTATAGTCTTCTATTGTATATATTCTTGCATAATGAGTATTCTATATTCTTCTGTATTCTATATTCTAATTCTTCTATATTCTCTATTCTTCCGTATTTTTTATTCTTCGATATTCTGTATTCTACGTTCTACTATATTCTTTTTCCTGTATTTTCTATAGCCTTCTATAGTCTATATTCTTCTATATCCTGTATTCTCCTATATTCTATATTTTGCATTCTACATTCTATATTCCATAATCTTCTATATTGTATAATTTATAGTCTATGTCTACAATCTATATTCTATTTTCTTCATTCTATATTCTGTATTGTACATTGTCCATTTTATATTATTCTGTATTCTAAATTTATATTCTATTTTCTTCTATATTCTGTAGTTTGTATGCTATATTCTTCTTTAGTGTATATTCTACATTCTTCTTTATTCCAAATCCTCTGTACACTATATTCTTCTATTTTCAAAGTTCTTTTATATTCTGTATTCTATCTTCAGTGTTCTATGTTCTGTATTCTATATTTTGAATTCTCTATATTCTATGTTCTTCCATATTCTATATTTTTGTATATTCTATATTCCATACTCTGGATTCTATATTTGATGTTCTATATTCTATATTATTCTGCATACAATATTCTTCTATATCGCATATTTCATATTCCATATTCTTCCTTCTGCATTCTATATTCTACATTCTAAATTCTATATTCTATGTTCTTCCATATTCTTCTATTTTCTATACACTACATTTTTCGGAAATCTATATTCCGTATTCTAATTTCTTCCTTCTACATTCTTCTCTATTCTTCTATATTGTATATTCTGTATTTTTCATTCTATATTCTATATTCCATTATATTCTATATTGTATAATCTGTATTCTCTATTCTGTGTTCTTTATGCTTTATTTCATACTCTATATTTTGTATTCTACATTGTATGTTCGGTGTTCTTCCATATTGTATATTTTCTATATTCCATCCTCTGTGTTATATAGTCGATGTTCTTTTTCTATATTGTTTATTTTTAAAAATAATTTTTTGTATTCTATATTGTACATTCTATGCTCTATATTCTTCTGTAGTCTGTATCATATAATCTTCTATGTTGTATATTCTGTATTTTACATTCTACATTCTATATTCCATAATCTTCTATATTCTATAATGTATATTCTGTGTTATGTCATTTTATTCTATAGTTTATGTTCTATATTCTACATTCTATATTCTACATTTTTCTATATTCCATTGCCTGTATTCCTTATTCAATTTTTTCTATGTTCTATTTTTTAATAATTTTCTGTATCCTATATTCCATATTGCATATTCTGTATACTATATTCTACATTCTATATTCTCTTATATTCCATCTTCTATATTCTATATTTAATTCTACATTCCAGAATATTCTATATCCTATAATCTATACTCTTCTATATTCTATGTTCTTTATCCTATATTTTATATTCTGTATTCTACTTTGTACATACTCTATTCCATATTGTATATTTATCTCTATTCTATATTTTTCTGTATACTCTATTCCATACTCTGTATTCTATATTTCATATTCAATGTTCTATATCGTATACTTTTTATATCCTATATTCTTCTGTACTCTACCTTCTGGATTCCATATTCTATATTCTTCTATGTTCTGTATTCTATACTTTCCTACATTCTTATTCTGCATTCTATATCTTCTATCTGCTATATTCTATATTCTAAATTCTATAATCTGCAGTCTACATTCTCTATTCTAAATTTTTCAATATTCTTTATTCTTCTCTATACTCTATTCCACATTCTATGTTCTCCATTCTACATTCCTTTTTTCTATAGTCTACATTTTATATTCTAAATTTTTCCGAATTCTATATTCTTCTATAAGAATATATTCTATATTTTTACTGTATATTCTACCTTCTAATCTCTATATTCTTCTGCAATTTAATATTCTCTTATATTCTCTATTCCATATTCTCTATTCCACATTCTTCTATATTTTGTAATCTATATTCTTCTAATTTCTCTATTCTCTTCTAAAATAGAGTATATCCTATACCCTATATTCCCTACTTGACAATATTCTATTTTCTTCTATGTTCTATCTTCTATATTCTGTAGTCTGTCTTCTATATTCTTTATTCTCCTATATTCTGCATTCTATATCCTATATCTTCTATATTCTAAATTTATGCTCTATGTTATCCTACATTATGTACTCTATATTTTTCAATATTCTATATTCTTCTGTAATTATATTTTATGTTCTCCTATTTTCTTATTCCATACTCTTCTATACTCTATATTCTTTTTTGTTTTATATTCTGTACTGCATTTTCTATGTTCTGTATTCTATTGTCCATATTCTATATTTTACTTTCAACATTCTTCTATATTCTGTATTCTACATTTTAAATTCTATATTCTTTTATATTCTATCTCTATATTTTTCCATATTCTAAGTTCTATATTCCATACTATGTATTCTATATTGTATATTCAAAGTTCTATGTTCTATTTTCGTTATTTTTCTATGTACTATATTTTTCTGTATGGTGTATTCTATGTTCCATATTCTATATGCTATATTCCACATTCTGTATTCTATATTCTCCTGTATTTTACATTCTACATTCCATAATTTTCTATATTCTATAATCTATAGTCTTTATATTTTATATTCTGTATTCTACTTTCTATATTCTAAATTCTGTATTCTATGTCCTTGCCCATAATCTGTATTCTCTATTGTATAGTCTTCTATTGTGTATATTCTTCTATAATGTATATTCTATATTCCTCTGTATTCTATATTCTAATTCTTCAATATTCTGTATTCTACATTCTACTCTATTCTTTCTGTTTTATTTTCTCTAGACTTCTATATTCTTCTATATTCTAATTTATATTCAATATTCTTCTATATTCTGCATTCTATATCCTTCTGTAATGTATATTCTATAAACTATATTCTTGTTTATATTCTTTTATGTTCCATAGTCTTCTATATTCTACTATTTTCTATATTCTTTCATATTCTGTATTCTATCTTCTGTGTTCTATGTTCAATATTCTTTTATACACTATATCCTTCTATCTTCTATATTCTATGTTCCACATTCTAAATTCCATGTTCTTCTATATTCTATATTTTCCTATATCCTATATTCCATGCTCTCTAGTCTATATTTGATGTTCTATATTCTATATTTTCTCTATACTGTATTCTTCTGTACTCTATATTCCATATTCTACATTGTATATTCTAAAATCTTCTATATTCTACATTCTGTATTCTACATTCTATATTCTTCTGTATTCTATATTTTTCTATATTCTATGTTTTATATTCAATCTTCTGTTTTCTATATTATCTTCTATATTCAATGTTCTATTTTCTATATTTTTACATATACTATATTTTTGTGTATTCTATATTCCATATTCTTCATACTCTATTCAACATTGTATATTCTTCTATATTCCGTATTCTGTTTTCCTATATTCTATCTTTTACATTCTTCATTCTATATTGAATAATCTTCTATATTGTATAATTTATAATCTTCTATATTCTGTAATCTATATTCGCCTATATTCTTCATTCTATAATTTTCATTGTATATTCTGTATTCTACATTGTACCTTTTATCTTCTCTATTCCATATTCTAAATTTATATTCTTTGTTCTTCTATATTCTTTATCCTATATTCTTCTATAATGTATATTCTATAATCTTCTTTATTCCAAATCCTCTCTACCCTATGATCTTCTATTTTCAATGTTCTTTTATATTCTGTATTCCATCTTTAGTGCTCTATATTTTTGTACATACACTATTCTTCTCTATTCTGTATTGCATATTTCATATTCTATATTCTTCATTGTATGTTTAAAATTCTTTCTTATTCTGTTTTGTATTCTACATTCTAAATTATTCTATGTTCTTTCATATTCTTATATATTGTATATATATTTTTCTGTATTCTATAGTCTCCATTCTTCTTTCTATTTTCTATATTCTTCTATATCGTACATTCTTTATTTTAGATTCTATATTCCGTTATCTTGTATATTCTATAATCTATATTCTTCTATATTCTGTGTTGTTTATGCTTTATTTTATATTCTATATTTTGTATTCTTCATTCTATATTCTGTATTCTTCTATGCTCTGTACTTTCTATTCCAAACTCTGTGTTATATTTTCATTGTTCTTTTTCTATATTCTATATTTTCTATATAATTTTCCGTATTCTATATTCTACATTCTATTCTCTATTTTCTTCCATAGACTGTACCTTATATTCTTCTATATTGTATATTCTGTATTTTACATTCTACATTCTATATTCCATAATCTTCTATATTCTATACTGTATATCTCTATATTATGTATTTTTAATTCTATATTTTATATTCTACATTCTGTATTCTAAATTCTATGTTTTTCTATATTCCATTGTCTGTGATCTATATTCGGTGTTTTTTCTATATTCTATATTTTCATAATTTTCTGTATTCTATATTCCATATTGCATATTCTGTATACTATATTCTACATTCTCTTATATTTTATCTTCTCTATTTAATTCTACATCCTATTTTCCAGAATCTTCTATATTCTATAATCTATATTCTTCTATTATCTATGTTCTTTATTCTGTATTTTATATTCTGTATTCAATTTGTACATACTCTATTCTATATTCTATATTGCTCTCTATTCTGTATTTTCTGTATTCTCTATTTCATACTCTGTATTCTATATTCCATATTCGATGTTCTATATTCTATGTTCTAAATTCTATTTCCTATATTCCATTTTTTATATACTATATTCTGTATTCTACATTGTATATTCCATATTGTGTATTCTACTGCCTATATTCTAAAGACTTCTATTTTCTACATTCTGTATTCTACATTCTATATTCTTCTATATTCTGTATTCTTCTCTAATGTATAGTCTATAATCTATATTCTTGTTTATATTCTTCTATAACTATGTTCTATATTTCTATATTCTTTTATATTCTGTCTTCTGTGTTCTATGTTCAATATTCTTCTATATACTATATCCTTCTATATTCTATATTCTAAATTCTATATTCTGTATTCCACATTCTAAATTCTATGTTCTATATTCAATATTTACCTATACCCTAAATTTTTTTTCTTTTTTTTATATCCCATACTCTCTATTCTATACTTGATGTTCTATATTCTATATTCCATAATTTTCTCTATACTATATTCTTCTGTATTCTATATTCCATATACCATATTGTATGTTCTACATTCTATATTCTAAAATCTTCTATATTCTACATTCTGTATTCTATATTCTTCTAGAGTTCATATTCTAGACTTTATATTTTTGTATATTCTATGTCTATAGTCAATCTTCTATCTTCTATATTTTTGTGTGTACTATATTTTTGTTTATTCTATATTCCACATTCTTTACTCTATATTCAACATTCTATATTATTCTATATTCGGTATTCTATATTCTATATTTTACCTTCTTCTTCCTATATTCCATAATCTTCCATATTGTATAATTTATAATCTTCTATAATCTGTATTCTCTTATATTCTTCATTCTATACTTTGCATTCCATAATCTGTATTTTACATTGCATGTTTTATATTCTTTTGTATTCTAAATTTCCCTTCCATTTTCTTCTCTATTTTGCATTCTTTATGCTATATTCTGCTATAAGGTATATTCTACATTCTTCTTTATTCCAAATCCTCTATACACTATATTCTTCTATTTTCAAAGTTCTTTTATATGATGTATTCTCTCTTCAGTGTTGTATGTTCCGTATTCTATAATCTATATTTTAAATTCTCTATATTCCATCACATGTGATCTTCTATGTTCTTCTATATTTTTGTATATCCTATATTCCGTACTCTGTACTCTAGGTTTCATGTTCTATATTCTATATTTTTCAATACACAATATTCTTGTATATTCTGTATTCTACGTTCTAAATTCTATATTCTATTTTCTTCCATTCTTAATATGGAATATATAACGCACAAAAATATAATATATGTAAAAATGTAAAAAAAAGAGGATGGAATATAGAACATAGATTAAACGAAAATATAGAAAGTAGAATCTAGAAGAATATAGAATACAGAATGTAGAATATAGAAGATTTTAGAATATAGAGTGTAGACTATACAGTATGGAATATGGAATATAAAATGCAGAAGATAGAATGCAGAAGAATTCAAAATATAGAATGCAGAAAGTAGAATATAGAATATGAAATATACAATTTAGACTGTAGAAGAATATTGTATGAAGAAAAATATAGAATATAGAACATCAAATATAGAATACAGATATGGAAAAAGGAATATACAAAAATATACAATATAGCAAAAAGAACTTAGATTATAGAATATAGAGAACTGAAAATATAGAATATGGAACATAGAACACCAAAGATAGACTACAGAATATAAGAGAATATAAAAAATAGTAGAATATAGAACATACAAGAATATAAACAAGAACATAGATTATAGAATATACATTACAGAAGAATATAGAACAGAGAATATAGAAGAATAAAGAATATAGATGACAGACTACAGAATATAAAAGATAGAACGTAGAAAATACAACTTGACAACTATGGATTATAGAGTATACGATATACACTATTGAAGAATATAGAATGGAGAAAGTAGAAGAATATAGATTACAAAATATAGAAGAATAGAGAATTTAGAATAGAGAATATGGAATAGAGAAAAAGATAATTTTAGATTACAAAAGAATACAGAATATAGAGGTTAGAAGGCAGAATATACAATGAATATAGACTATAGAATTCAGGAAAATTTACAATATATAATGTAGAATATAGAATATAGAAGAAAATGGAACATAGAATGCAGAATGGAGAACACAGAATATGGAATAGAGAATAGAGAAGAATAAAGAATATTGAAAAATTTAGAACAGAGAATGTAGACTGTAGAATATTGAATATAGAATTTAGAATGTACAATATAGAAGAGAGCAGATAGAAGAATATAGATTATAACAGATGGATATAGACTGTAGAATAAGAATGTAGAAGAGTAGAGAATACAGAACATAGAAGAATATAGAACACAGAACGTAGAATACAGAAGATTATAGGATATAAAAATTATAGAGAATCGAATATGGAATATAGAATACAGAGTATGGAATAGAGAACATAGAAAAAATATAGAATAGAGATAAATATAGAATATAGAACAGAGTATGTACAAAGTAGAATACAGATTATAGAATATAAAATATAGAAAAAAGAACATAGAATGTAGTAGAATATAGACTATACAATATAGAAGATTTTGGAATATAGAATATAGAATTAAATATACAAGATGGAAAATAAGAGAATATAGAATGTAGACTATAGTATGCAGAATATGCAATACAGAATATAGAATACAGAAAATTATAAAAAATATAGAATATAGAAAACAACGTTGAATATAGAATACAGACAATGGAATAGAGAAAAATATAGAATTTGAATATCGAAAGAATACAGAATATAGAATATAAATATAGAATAAAAACATAATATAGAGACTATACATTATACTATATATAGAAGATTATGAAATATAGAATGTAGAATGTAAAATACAGAATATACAATATAGAGGAATATATGATACAGGCTATAGAAGAATATAGTGTATGGAATGTAGAATATAGAATACAGAAAATTGTATAGAAAATACAGAATATAGAAAAAGAACAATGAATATAGAACACAGAGTATGGAATATAGAAAATATAGAGCATAGAAAAATATAGAACATAGAATATAGAATGCAGAATAAAAAACATAGAATATAAAATAAAGTATAAAGAACACAGAATATAGAAGAACATAGATTATAGAATATAAAAGATAATTGAATATACAATGCAGAATGTAAAATACAGAATATACAATATAGCAGAATATAGAATATAAAAGGAAGAATGTAGATTATGGAATATAGAATACAGAAAAATATTTTAAAATTTTTAATATAGAATACAGAAAAATATGGAAGAACATAGAGTATAGAATTCAGAATGCAGAATATACAATACAGAATATAGCAGAATTTAAAATGTAGAAGGCAGAATGTAGAATATGGAATATGAAATATAGACTATAGAAGAATATTGTACGTAGAAAAACATAGAATATTGAAAGTCAAATATAGAATAAAGAGTATGGAAAACAGAATATACAAAAATATAGAATATAGAAGAACATAGATTATAGAATATAGAGAATTTTAAACATAGAACACAGAATATGGAACATAGAACTCTGAAGATAGAATACAGAATATAAAACAACTTTGAAAATAGAAAAATATAGTGTATACAGAATTTGGAATAAAGAATATAGAATATACATTACAGAAGAATAAAGCATAAATAATACAGAATATAGAGGAAAATAGAATATAAATTTAGAATATAGAATACAGAAGAATATAAAAGGTACAATGTAGAATACAGAATATAGAATGCAAAATATAGAATGAAAAATCTATGAAAATATTGATTATAGAATATAGAAGATTATAAATTATAAAATATAGAAGATTATGGAATGTAGAATGTAAAATATAGAATATAAGAGAATACGGAATATAGAAGCATATAGAATGTTGAAGAGAGTATAAAGAATATGGAATATAGAATACACAAAAATATAGTATATGTAAAAATATAGTAAATAGAAGATTGAATACAGAACATGGAACGTGGAAAATATAGAATATAGAATACAGAGTGTAGAATATAGAAGACTTTAAAATATAGAATGTATAACACAATATGGAATATAGAATACAAAAGAATATAGTATAGAGAAGAACATAGAACACCAAATATAGAATAGAAGGTATGGAATATAGGATGTAGGAAAATATAGAATATAGAAGAACATAGAATTTAAAATGTGGAATATAGAATATAGAAAAATTTAGAATTTAGAATATGGGTTATAGAATATAGAAGGGTATAGTATATAGAAGAATATTGAACAGAACACAGAAGATAGAATACAGAATATAAAAGAATATAGAATATACAAGAATATGTAATATAGAAGAATATAAACAAGACTATAGATTATACAATATACATTACAGAAGAATATAGAATACAGAATATAGAAGAATATCAAATATAAATTTCAAATATATAAGAATATAGAAGGCTATACAAAATACAAGAAAAAGAGTAAAGTAGAATGTAGAATACAGAATATTGAAGAATACAGAATATGGAAGAATAGAGAATATAAAGAATTAGAATAGAGAAGAATATAGAATATACATTATAGAAGAATTTACACAATAGAAGGCTATACAATACAGAATATAGATTATAGAACAGAATACGGAATTTAGAATATAGAAAGTAGAATTTAGAATATGAAATATAGAATAAAGAGTATAGAATATAGAATACAGATACTACAGAATATAGAAGAATACAGAATACAGAATGGAGAATATACCGTATAGAATATAGAATATGGAACATAGAATATACCATACAGAAAAATACAGTATATAAAAAAATAAAGAATATAGGACACAGAACTTTGAATATACAATACAGAATACAGAGTATAGAATATAGAACCTAGAATATGAAAACAAAATAAACTAGAATATAAAAGCATATAGAACATAGAAGAATATAGAATTAAGAATATAGAATATAAAATACAGAATATAGACTATAGAAGAATTTAGAATATAGAATATGGACTATAGAATATAGAGGAATATAGTATATAGAAGAACATAGAACATAGAAGATATAATACAGAATATAAAAGAAAAAATATAGAAGAATATTGAGAATACAAGAATATGGAATATGGAAAATAGGAGAAAGTAGAATATAATTATAGAATATAGAATACTGAAAAATATAGAATACAGAATATAGGAAAACAGAGCATAAATTTAGACTATAGAAGATATAGAATGTAGAAGAATAAAGAATATAGATGACAGACTACAGAATATAGAAGATAGAACATAGAAGAAAACAGAATATTGACATATAGGGAATATAGAGTATAGAACATGCACTTTTGAAGATAGAGGATAAAGTAGACGAATGTAGATTACAAAATATAGAAGAATATAGAATGTAGAATAGAGACTATGGAATAGAGACTATAAGAGAATATTAGACTACAGAAGAATATAGAACATAGAGATTAGAAGGTAGAATATGCAATAAAAATTATAGAATAGAGAAGAATATCGAATTTAGAAAAATTTAGAATATAAAATGTAGAATATAGAAGAAAATGGAATGTAGAATGGAGAAAGTAGAATATGGAATAGAGAAAAATAAAGAATATTGAAAAATTTAGAATATAGAATGTAGACTGTAGAATACTGAATATAGAATTTAGAACGTACAATATGCAATATAGCAGATAGAAGAATAAAGATTATAACAGAAGAATATAGAACGTAAAATAATGTAGAAGAGTATAGAATACAGAACACAGAAGAATACAGAATAAAGAATGCAGAATGCAGAAAATAGAATATGGAATATAGAATGTAGAATACAGAAGAATATAGGATATAAAAAATATAGAATCTAGAACATCGAATATGGAATATAGAGTACAGAGTATGGAATAGAGAATATAGAAAACTATAGAATAGAGGTAAATACAGAGTATAGATTAGAGTATGTAGAAAGTAGCATACACAATACAGAATATAAAATATAGAAAAAAGACCATAGAATATAGAATATAGAGGATTCTGGAATATAGAATGCAGAATTAAATATAGAATATAGAAGGCAGAATATAAGAGAATATGGAATGTAGAATATAGTTTACAGAATATGCAATAGGGAATATACAATACAGAAAATTACAAAAATATAGAATACAGAAAAAACATTGAAAATAGAATACAGACAATGGAATATAGAAAAATATAGAATATGGAATGTAGAATACAGAATATAGAAAATAAAATATAGAATAAAAAATGCAGAATAGAAAGAATAAACATTATAAATAGAGAAGATTATGGAATATAGAATGTAGAATGTTAAATACAGAATATACAATATAGAAGAATATAGAGTATAGAATGTAGAATATAGAAGAATATAAAATGTAGAATGGAGAACACGGAATATGGAATATTTTTCTATAATCTATATATTTTATAATTTTCTGTATTCTATATTCCATATTGCATATTCTGTATACTATATTCTCTTATATTCCATCTCCTATATTCTATATTTAATTCTACATTCTATATTCCAGAATCTTCTATATTCTATAATTTATATTCCTCTATATTCTATATTTTATATTCTGAATTCTACTTTGTACATACTCTATTCTATAGTCTATATTTATCTCTATTCTATAGAGTAGAAAAGAATAGAGTAGAATAGAACAGAAAGAATAGAGAACAGTAGACTAGAGTCAAATAGAGTCGTATACTGCCAAAAAGAGCCGAATAGAGAGGAAAAGGGACAAGTAAAACCGAATCGAGTTTAATGGTGCAAGAAGGAGTTGATTCGAGATGATAAGACCCGAATCAGGTCGAATCCCATTCAAGCGTGTTGAATAGAATAGAACAGATTACAGTAGGGTAAGTTAGGGTAGGGCAGGGTAGAATAGAATGCAGTAGAACAGAACAGGATAGAACAGAACTGAAAGAATAGAATAGGGTAGAGTAGTGTAAAGTATAGAATAGAGTTGAATATTGCCGAATAGAGCCAAATAGAGCCAAAAAGACCCGAAGCGATAGAAATCAAGGCGAATCGCGCCGAATCCCACAGAATCGTGCTCTATCGCGTCGAATCCCATCGAATTGCATTGAATCCCATCAATTCAAGTCAAATCAAATCGAATCGATTAGAATAGACTAGAGAAGGGTACAAGACAATAGAATAGAGAGGAATACAGTCAGATGGTGTAGAATGGAGTTGAGAAGAGATAATAGAGTTGAGTAGACTAATAGAGCCAATAGAGCTGAATAGAGCCTATTAAAGCTGAATAGAGCTGACTACGGCAAAATGGAGCCAATTAGAGCTGAATCGAACCGATTTGAGCCGAAGGGGTTCAATGGAGTGCAATGGAGCCGATTTGAGCTGAATCGCATCGAAACGCGTGGATTCGAATCCAGTGGAATAGATTAGAGTAGGGTAGGATAGAATAGAGTAGAATAGAATTGAACACAGTAAAAGAGAATAGAAAGAACACAATAGAATAGAGTACAAAAGGTTAAAGCAGAGCAGAATAGTGTAGAGTAGAACAGAGTCTAATAGAGTTGAATCGAGCCAAATGGAGATGAAACGAGACAAAAGGCGTTGAATCCCATCGAACCAATTACAGTAAATTAGGGTAGGGTAGAGTAAAATAGTGTTGAGTGGAGAAGAATGCTACGCAACACAATCGAATGGAGTTGAAGAGAGTAGAAAAGACGAATAGAGCCAAATAGTGCCGAAGGGGGCCGAATCGAGCTGAATTGAGCCAAACTGAGCCGAATCCAGCAAATCAAGTCTAATGGAGCAGAGTCGAGCCCAATCAAGCTGAATCGACAATATTCAAGCCAAATGGAGCTGAATGGACACGAATCGAACCAATTCGACCTGAATCACATCAAAATGCATCAAATCGAATTGAATAGATTACTGTAGGGGAGGTTCGGGTATGGTAGGGTTGAATACAGTACAGTAGCATAGAATAAAACAGAATAGAATAGAAGAGAGCAGAATAGAACAGAACAATACAGAATGAATACAGAAAAGAGTAGGCTAGAGTAGAGTAGAGGGGAATAAAGTAGAATAGATTCGAACAGAGCTAAATAGAGCCAAATCGAGCCGAATCGTGTCAAAATGGGTTGAATCAAATCCAATCAAATGGATTAGAATAGAATAGAGTTGGGTAGCGTAGGGTAGGGTAGAATAAAGTAGAATAGGACAGAACAAAATAGGAACAATAAATAGAATAGAGAAGAGTAGACTAGAGTACAATAGAGTAGACTCGAATACAGCTGAATAGAGCCGAATGGAGTCGAAATGAGAGGAATCACGTCAAATCGATTAGAGTAAATTAGAGTGGTGTACGGTAGGGTAGAGCAGAATAGTGTAGAATGGTGTCGAATAAATAGAATGGAGTCAAATAGAGATGAATAGAGTAGAAAAGAGTCGAATAGAGCAGAACAGGGCCGAAAGAGGCCGAATCGAGCAGAATCGAAGCAATTCAAGCCAAAACGAGCCGATTGGAGCCTAATTGAGCCGAATAGAGCCAAATCGATTCGAATCGAGCTAATTCAAGCTTAATCACGTCGAATCACTTTCAATGCATCAAATTCAATCGAAACGTATCGATTAGAGAAGGGGAGGGGAGGGTAGAATAGAGTAGAATGGAAGAGATTAGAACAGAATACAAGGAATACAATAGAATAGAGTGGAAGAGTAGGGTCGAATAGAGTCGAATAGAGCCGAATAGGCCAAATAAAGAGAAATAGAGAAAATAGAGCTGAATGGAGCTGAAAAGAGCCACATAGTGCCGAATCGCACCTAATCGAGCTGAATCAAGCAGAATCACACCGACTGTCGCTGAATAGTGTCGAATCCCATCGAATCCCCTCAAATCACATTGTTTTGTGTCAAACCGGGTCGAATCACTTCATATCGCATCGGATTGAGTTGAATATCATCGAATCATGGCGAATCGCGTCATATCACATCAAATAACTTTGAATTGCATCAAATCTCATAGAATTCTGCTGAATCACGTCGAATTTCATGGCATCTCGTCAAATCTCTTTGAATCCCATCGAATGCCTTTGGGCCTCGTCGAATCCTGTCAAATCGCGTCGACCTGAATCCAATTGAATCAAATAGATTAGAGTAGGGTAGGTTTGGGTGGGGTGCAGTAGAATTGGGTAGGGTAGAATAGAATAGAGTACAACAGAATAAGAGAGAACAGAATAGGAAAAACCCAACAGAATAGAATAGTGTGGAAAAGAGTGAAATAGTGCAGAACATAGCCGAATTGAGCCGAATGGAGACAAAACGAGACGAATCGCGTTGAATCGCTTCGTATCGGGTCAAATCAAATGGAGTGAATTAGAATAGATTAGGGTAGGGATGGGTAGAATAGAATAGAATAGAGGAGAATAGTGTAGAATGGTGTGGAATGGAATCGAATGGAGTCGAATAGAGACGGATAGAAACGAATAGAGTACAAAAGAGTCGAGTAGAGAAGAATAGAGAAGGATGGAGTAGAATGGTGTAGAATGGAGTTAACGGAGTCTAATGGAGTCGAAAACAGATAATAGAGTTGAGTAGAGTCTAACAGAGCTGAATAGAGCCTACTAGACATGAATAGAGTTGACTAGAGCCATATGGAGCCGATTAGAGCTGAATAGAACCAATTTGAACTGAAGGGGGATGAATGGAGTGCAATGGAGCCGATTTAAGGTGATCCGCATTGAAAGGCATGAAATCGAATCCAGTAGAATAGATTAGAGTAGGATAGGATAGAATAGAGTAAAAGAGAATTGAACGCAGTAGAAGAGAAGAGAAAGAATACAATAGAAAAGAGTAGGAAAGGGTAGAGCAGAGCAGAATAGTGTAGAGTAGAGTAGAACAGAGTCAAATCGAGCCAGATGGAGACGAAACGAGACAAATCACATCGAATCCCATGGAATCAGTTACAGAAAATTAGAGTAGGGTAGAGTAGAATGGAGTAGAATCGTGTGTAATGGAATGGAATGAAGTCGAATAGAGAAGAAAAGAGCCGAATAGAGTCGAATAGGGCCGAGGAGGGCTGAATCGAGCTAAATTGAGCCAAATCGAGCCGAATGCAGTGAATCGAGCCTAATGGAGCCGAATCGAGCCTAATCAAGCTGAATCGACACTATTCAAGCCAAATGGAGCTGAATGGACACGAATGGAACTGAATCGACCCGAACCGCGTCAAAATTCGTGAAATCGAATTGAACAGATTAGAGTAGGGGAGGATCGGGTAGGGTAGGGAAGAACAGAGTAGAGTAGAATAGAATAAAATAGAACAGAATAGAGCAATACAGAACGAATACAGAAAAAAGTAGGCTAGAGTTGAGGAGACTAGAGTAGAGCACAATAGATTCGAACAGAGCCAAATCGAGCTGAATCGCGTCAAAATGGATTAAATCAAATCCAATGAAATGGATTAGAATAGAGTTGGGGAGCGTAGGGTAGGGTAGAATAGAGTAGAATACAACAGAAAGGAATAGAAACAATACAATACAATAGAGAAGAGTAGACTAGAGAACGATAGAGTAGACGAGTATAACAGAGAAGAGTCGAATAGAGCTGAACAGAGCGGAATGGAGACGAAATGAGACGAAACACGTTGAATGGATTAGAGTAAACTAGAGAGGTGTAGGATAGGGTAGAGCAAAATAGTGTAGAATGGAGTGGAATGAATAGAATGGAGTAGAATGGAGTCAAATAGAGAATAGAGTAGAAAGGAGGCGAATAGAGCAGAATAGGGCCAAAAAAGGCTGAATCGAACAGGGTCGAAGCAATTCAAGCCAAAATGAGCCGAATGGAGCCTAACTGAGCCGAATGGAGCCGAATAGAGCCAAATCGATTCGAATCGAGCCAATTCAAGCCTAATCGCATCGATTCGCGTTCAACGCATCAAATCCAATCAAAACATATAGATTAGAGAAGGGGAGGGGTGGGGCGGGTAGAATAGAATAGAGTAGAGTAGAAGAGAAGAGATTAGAACAGAATAGAAGGAATAGAATAGAGTGGAAAAGAGTAGGGTCGAATAGAGTTGAATAGAGCCGAATAGGCCGAATAAAGACGAATAGAGAAAATAGAGCTGAATGGAGCTGAATAGCCAAAAAGAGCCGTATGGTGCCGAATTGCACCTAATCGAGCTGAATCAAGCAGAATCACACCGACTGTCACTGAATAGCATCGAATCGCATTTTCTGTTATCCCTCCCTGTTCTCGTTCTCCGGTCCCTCGCAGGTTATTTCTCTTGATAGAGTCCCACATGATTCTTAAAGTTTCTTCATTTTTTGAAATTCTTTTATCCAATTTTTCTTCAAATATGTTACTGCCAAGTGATTTATCTTCAAGTTGAGAAATTATGGCTTCTACTTGCTCAATTCTGCTCCTCTGATTTTCTGTTGAGTTGTGTAATTCTGCAATTTTTTTGTTAATCTGAATTTCTGATTGCTGTCTGTCTATGGATTTTTCCAGCTTATTAAATTTTTCATTATGTTTCTGAATAATCTTTTTAATTTATTCAATTGCTTTATCTGCGTGTTACTTGGCTTGTTCTGTGTATTGTCTCATTTCCTTCCTGATGTCTTGAAGAATTCTGTATATTAATCTTTTGTATTCTGACTCTGGTAATTCCAGGAATGCACTTTTATCTAGAAGATCCCTGGATTCTTTGTTTTGAGAGCTTATTGAGGTGATCATGGTCTGTTTCTTTATGTGACTTGATATTGACTGTTGTCTCTGAGCTATCTATAAGTTATTATATTAGTTTATTCCTGTTAACTGTGTCATAGCCTCTTGCTTTGTTTCTTATTTTATTACTCATAAAATATGAAGTAAGGATGAATATTACGCAACTTATTAATGGATATAAATATTACATAGAAGTCACCATCTTAGGTCCTCTGTGGAATGTAAGGATGAACATAACTCTTCTCAAGAGAGATCTGCTAGAGAGAAGAGTGAGCAGGTTACTGAGAAATCCAAGGACCCCTTCCAGATTTCCCTTATGGTCCATAATATAGCAGAGATGTGGCCTGACTTTGTCTGGTTTCCAGGAGATCAGTACACAGTCTTTGCTGAGGTTAAAAATATTTCCACATCTTTTGAAGGTTTCTGATGTTCTACTTTTTATGTCCTGAAAAACTGCCTTTAAGCCATTATAAAATAACATATGATTAGTGTGAATGTTGCTAGTTGTTGGAAGGTATGCAATGATTTTACATTTTATTCTTCACAACAGAAATTTTACTCTCTAAAATCAAAAGGAGATAGCTGTCAAGATTTTAATAGACAGAATTGATAAACTATTACTGCATTCAAAATAGCATTTGACTAGGTGGAAACTAACTGAGTAGGTTAGGAAAATGGAAGAAGTTTTTTCTTAACTTTTCTGGATATCCATTTGGATAAGTGGACTTATGGAGAAGATAACTGTGAGACAGAATTACAAGGGAATGAAACATTTTTTCTAAAAAGCTTAACAATTCAGTGTCATGGATTGAATTGTGTACCCTAATAATACGTGTCAAATTGATTAGACCATGATTCCCAGTACTGTGTGGTTGTCCTTCATCTGGTGATTGTAATTTTATGTTAAAAACTATTAGGGTAACATTGTAACACCCTTACCCAGGTCACATCCCTGATACAATGTAAAGGGAGTTTCCCTGGGGTATGGCCTACACCACCTTTTATCTTACAAGAGATGAAAGAAAGGGAAACAAGCAGAAAATGTGGGACCTCATACCACCAAGAGAACAGTACCAGGAGCAGAGAGAGTCCTTTGGACCCGGGGTCCATCCGTGGAGAAGCTCCTAATCTGGGGGAAGATTGATGCCCTGAATTTGGACTTTTACCCTACTTCACTGTGAAGAAATAAATTTCTCTTTGTTAAAGCCCATCCACTTGTGTTATTTCTGTTACAGCAGCATTAGACCAAGACACTCAGGAAGGTAATTTCATGGAAACTACAATGAGCCATTATCCAGTGACAGAGTTGATAAGATATAAGGCTAGCAGTCACTTTTCAATTTGTGCTTCAGTCAAAATGAAGAATAAATGCATTACGCCTCTTTCAGTTCAAAAATAAAAATGTTTCTATTTAAATACATACATGCACATTTTTAGGAAGCCATACAGAATGTGCAACATTAAAGATCGTGATGGAATAAGAAGACAAACCAGTGAGTAATTGAAATTTTTGTATTTTTAAAATAGTTGGGTTACGTATTCTGTCTTGTAGCAGCTGTATTTAGTGTACTCATATGGTCTTGGCAATTAGACCCATTAATCTTAGGGTTAAAAATTTAAATATATTACCTGTAATCAGGCAACTGATTTCTTACATCCTAAAAAAAATAATGAGTTGTTACTTCAGGCTTCTAAGTTTGACTTTTACTTTTTGGTAAGTTAAAGTAACCCATTTCTGTTTCTAGGAGATAGATTGTCTAATAAATTATCTGAGTGAAAAGAAAGGGCTATGTAATTCTTATGACTGATTCAACGAAATTGTAATGAGAGTTTGCATAAATAGGACATAAAATGACAATTATTTTATTCATTGTCTCCCAAAGATGTGCTTTGTTGTGTGAAGATTTCCTATCTACTACTGTATTTTTTACTATAAAAGAACTAATAAATGTGTATTAAAAGAATGCCAACAAGACCTTAAAAGTAAGAAAAAATTTGCATGGATAATATAGGATATTTTAGAATATTGGAGATGATGATGCCGATCATGATGAATTATATCTTTCACCTCTTCCCCTTAATACTGTTTTTGTCTAAATGGAATTACAAGAAGAAAAATTGAAGAGAGAGAGAGAAATGGACAACTACACAGTGGTCACAGAGCTTGTCCTCCTAGGCCTTTCTGATGATCCTGACCTTCGGATTGTGACCTCCCTCCTTCTATTTATCACATATGTATTAAGCTTCACTGGAAACCTGACTCTCACCACCTTAACCTCGGTGGACTGCCATCTACAGACACCTATGTATTTCTTCCTCCGGAATCTCTCCTTCCTAAAAATCTCCTTTATGACTGTATGCATTCCTAGATGTCTGGGTGCAATTATCACCAGGCATAAGACCATTTCCTATAACAACTGTGCAGCTCAACTCTTCTTTATTTTCATGAGGGTGTCAGAATTTTACATGCTGACGGCCATGTCCTATGACTTCTATGTGGCCATCTGCAAGCCCCTGCATTACACAAGCACCGTGAACAGGAAACTCTGCTCCCTGCTTGTGTCATGTGTGTGGCTGAGAGGGTTTCTGACCACATTCCCACCCCTTATGCTTCTCCCCCCCTGGATTACTGTGCTTCCAAAGTCATTGATCACTTTGCATGCAACTATTTTCCCCTCTTACAACTATCTTGCTTAAATACATGGCTCCTAGAAGTAATTGGTTTTTACTTGGCTTTGGTTACTTTGCTAGTCACTTTGGCATTAATGATTTTGCCCTACATGTGTGTCATCAGGACTGTTCTGAGAATCCCATCTTCCAGTAAGAGAAAAAAAAAAACTTTCTCCACTTGCTCCTCCCACATAACTGTCATTTCTACCTCTTATGGAAGCTGCATCTTCATGTATGCCAATCCCTCTGCAAAAGAAAAGCATCATTGAACAAAGAAGTTGCTATTCTCAGCACCTCTGTTGCCCCCGTGCGGAACTCTTTCATTTATTCCCTGAGGAATCAGGAAGTAAAAGAAGTCTTCGAAAACTTCCTACAGAACGTAGTGTTTTCTGCAAATTGGGAGTTTTTTTTAAGCAAAAATACAGATACATGTGGTTGACATGAGTTGGAATCGACTCCACACCAACAGTTGTTTTTTTGGGGGGGCGTATAAAGAACAATTAAATATAAACCTGAAATTCATAGACGTTTGTACAGGTATGCTTGTTCTTTTAGAGTCTCTTTACCTGTCACATCATTTGATCTGATATTTTGCAAATCCCTCACTTTAACTTCTGTGCCTGAGTTTCTGCAATGCAGTGTCTATTAACATATTTGCAAATATGGTAAAGTTTATTTCGCCTACTGAATTTTCTGAAAACCTTACATTTTCCTTGAAGGCACACTGTAGTTAAGATGGAGTAAAGTTGTTTTAATTCTGTTTATTTTCTCAGCTCTTAAAAGGCACAGTTATTATTGCTTCATACTAGAAATGTAGTGTTTCAAATGTATGTAATTTCTTGTGTATTTTCAAGATGAATATTGATAGTGTTTTCAGTAATGTTTATAGAATTTCCACGCTCTGTGTCATTGTTCATTAAGTTCAGTTTAATACATACTATTGTGTTGCACTTTCAATACAGAGCTTTATACTTTGTGAAGTTTAATGTACATTTTCTGGATAAATATTGATCATGATATTAAGTAATTTTTATAAAATTTTCATGTTTTTAAAACTTCTTAGGAGATATTCATAGTTTTTCTAAAACAGGCAAAGTAAATGCACTAAAACTAAAACAGATTTCACTTCTATTTTTCTGTAAATTATAAAAGTTCCGCATTGCAAACTACAAAAATAAATTTAGGCTACACTATGATTATTTTGGAAAGCCTGGTGGCGTACTGATTAAGTGCTACGGCTGCTAACCAAGAGGCCAGCAATTCGAATCTGCCAGGCACTCCTTGGAAACTTTATGGGGCAGTTCTACTCTGTCCTATAGGCTCGCTAGGAGTCGGAATCGACTTGACGGCAGCGGGTTTTGGTTTTATGATTATTTTCATTATAGGAACCCCACAAGTTATATGAACAGTGTTGTGATAATGATTCATCTGGCTTAAAATATAAAACATTAATTAATGGCTATATTTTAGAAGAATTACAATTTCAAATTTTCCTTTTCTTGTTCTCCCAAATTATGTTGACTAGAAAATTTTGTTTAACAGACTTCATTGTTAAATCGTAGACTACTTACAAAGTGAAGCATAAGAAAAAAAAAACTTGAAGTACTTGTCAAATCATGAAAAGTGTTGTTATGCAGATTTTTAGTATAATTCAAATAAGTTTTGGTCTTTATATGTATCTGTATGCTTTTAAGATCTGGAACACAATGCATTCCAATATGAGAAATGAACATGGTGACTTCTCTCTGAGGAATTTAAAACCTGTAAGTCTTGGTGATACCTTACATTTGTCTGTGATTTAAACAGTCTCAGAGATCTTTTACATATCCCTTTTATTCCTGTATTTATTCATCTCTTTATTCCCAAATTTCAGTATCTACATAGGAAATGATTCAGTGATGGAAAAGAATGGTTTTTGTGCTTGTTCATATCCAGTGTAAGGAAAAAAAAGAAGTAAATTGATTATAATCCAATTGTATATAAATTCTATAATATCTCTATGAAGAATACACTGTACAGGCACATGAAAATATTAAGGTTATAAATATAATAGGCTTGCCCACATCATTCAGAATTTGGAAAAAACATTACAGCAATAAGGAAGGCACAATCATTGTTATTTTTATGTATTATATTAGGATTACAGTCATGATAGAGACAGCAGATAAAGAGAAAAATTTGCTACATTGCAAAGCCTTGCATAAATAGACATTCCATTAATAACTAACATTTAGTTAGTACTTAAAAATATTATACACATGACCAAGTATAAAAGCTTAATTATTTTTGCACACTCCTATGACATAGTGGGTTCCTTGGGTGGTAGAAACTGTTAATGCTGCACTCTACTGCTAAACAAAAGGTTGGAGATTCGAGTCCACCCAAAACCGCTTCAGAAGAAAGGCTTGGAAATCTACTTCCAAAATATTAGCCATTGAAAATCCCAGGAAGCACATTTCAATTTTTAGGCACGTGGGGTTGCCATTGACTGGACAGCAACAGTTCTTTTTTTTTTTTTAACAACATATGTAGTAATCATTCTACGTGACTACACCTTATGTTTTTAAACTTGATTGGCATCTGGCATGCCAGAACAATAGCTGTCATTCTGAGCAATCTAAGTAAATGACAGTCTTTGCAACTATAGACAAAAGGAAAAATACTTATCCATGTATGTAGATTTGGGGTTCCATCTGAAATTTAGTTAAATTTGGTGTATTCATAATTATAATTATTTAATATATTATACGAAATAAGGTTCTTTTTTTCTGGTTAAATAAATAATGACTGTTATTGAAGTACTGAGTTATGATACCTAACTTTCACCTTACCATCAATAAAAACTTAAGAAAATTAGGCACGTTAGCTTTTGCAACTTCAGTGTCCTCATTCTTTTTAATAAAGATGAAAATACTTCAGTTTTTATGCCATATGCTTACCGTGGAAACCCTGGTGGTGTAGTGGTTAAGTGCTACAGCTGCGAACCAAAGGGTTGGCAGTTCGAATCTGCCAGGTGCTCCTTGGAAACTCTAGGGGGCAGTTCTACTCTGTCCTACAGGGTCGCTATGAGTCAGAATTGACTCGACGGCACTGGGTTTGTTTTTTTTTATGCTTGCTGTGAGATAAAATTATAAAAGATATACATAGATTAATTTTTTAAGTAAGAAACGTTATTCAAATGTAACACTAGTGTTTAAGAATCCAACAGTATGAAGGGCTTAGGTTTTGCTCCAAATCTACGACTTTGTCTGTTTATATGTGAAATAATATATATATGTATAAACATATACATATAATTTTTTTCAGGCAGTCCAATCTATCGTGCACAGGTGAAATTTCTTTCCCAGCTCTTAATTTCATATCACGTAAAGCCATTACTTGCTAGTCACGTTGAGTTTGGTCTGGTCAATTTAAAAATATCAGCTTCATATTCAACTAGTTTCGGCCAGGCATTGAAATTTGGATGGAATCTTGGGCTCCTTTCATTGCCTCTTCTCTACTCAGAGATAGTTCGTGATTGGGACAAAGGCAGAAGACAGACGGAAAAGGACAAACACCTTTTATTTATCTGGCGCTCCTTTAAATCTCTTTTGATTAACATCGGATCTTTGTGGGAGGGTGTCTAAATGCAGATACTCCTATATGGTGCATATGAGTAAATTCAATGGACCTCACACAAATTGCGGTGCTACAACCAATCCCTCACCAGTATTTAACTCTGAGGTACACAACATAGAAAATTGCATTAGTGTTCCTTAATCTGGAAGCAGCTAAAGTTGAAAGGGTTCTTGCAAAATGCCTAAAGTGTGATTATGTTTTATGATGTTTAATTGATCTAAGGGAAACCTGCACGTTCTTGGTTTAACAAGTAATGGTTGTAATGACTACTTCACTTCTGCTCACTCTCTGCGCCCAAGTGTTTCTCTGAACTTCTTTTTCTCTTCTACTCAAATTGAGAGGGCAGAGCAGCAAATACAGTGTGAAATACCAAATCATCGTAAAGAGAAGCCTGTCATTCTCAGAAGCACTGCGTGTTCATGTATCTGGTTCTCTAAGACCTTTTGTGCTTGACCTCGAGAGTCATTGTCAGGTTGCAACATTCACAGAAAATGGAGGGAAAATCATTTCTAAGCTGATGATGACGTGGTTCCATTAATCTTTCTGTTTTAGCAAACTCCACTGTATATGGAATAATGAGAGATTCTAGATAATGGTTTCTGGTAGCAGAATCTGTCCAACTGCCAGTTATTTAGCTCTGTAATGGTTGCTTGACCCCAAAATTATCTTGATTGTAGGGTGTTATAAGTTGAATTGTGTCTACCCCAAAATATCTTTTGCAAATCCTAACCCCTCTACCCGTGGTTATAATTCCATATGGGAATGTGTTTTTTCGTTGTGTTAATAATGTAGCAAAAACAAACAAAGAAACATTGCCATTGAGTCTGTTCTGACTCACAGCAACCCTATATGAAAAAGTAGAACTGCTTTATGTGGTTTCCAAGCAGTGGCTGGTGGATTCAAACTGCCATCTTTTTGGTTAGCAACAGAACTCTTAACCACTGCACCACCAGGTTTTTTCAATAACGTAGGATGTGTCTTAAATCAATCTTTTTTGAGATATAAAAGAGCAGATTAAGCCAGGGATAGCAAGCATAGTTGGGAGAAGGTAGATACCATGTCACTTGAAGATCACCAAGGAACCAAGGAACAGAAGCTGAAAAGAGACAAGGACGTACCCCTCGAAGAGACACAGATAGAACGTCTTCCTCCAGAGCTGGTGCCCTGAATTCAAACTTCTCTCTAGCCTCCTAAAATGTGAGAAAATAAACGTCTTTGTTAATGTCACCCACTTATTGTATTTCTGTTATGGCAGGACAAGATAATTAAGACACGAGGATTAAGCATTTGATTTTTATAGCTTTGGAAAGTCAACCACAATGCCAACCCAGAAGAAAATTTTCTTAGCATCCTCTTACAAAGACATGAAAACAGCTTGGCACTATTTCCATTTTTCATATCTTTGTAAATTAATACAGTAGAGGAAACAGCATCCAAGTTCAAATGAATGAGGAAATACACAGAAGTGAATTTTCTCATGAGAATTATGCTGTATGACAGTACACTAGGCAAAGGAATGGTATATCATTACGTTGATTAATTAAAAAGACACCTAGAAAGTTTCTTAAACTCCCTCACCCTCAGATGCATTGGCTCAGTTGTTTATCCTCAGGGTAGATCTGAAAATATAGATAAGAAGCGTATTCACTCTCAGTTCAGGACAATCCTTGCACAGAAACAATAGGAAAGCAAAAATAATAATAAATTTTATTGAAGATATTGGAAAGTAAAAAAAAAAAAAGCAAAGTATTTTAGGATTAAAATACAATATATTAAAGAATTCAGAATGATAATCCCAGCAAAGGAGGTCACTTTTCCCTGCCCATAATGGAAGAGGTAGCTGAATAGATAAATCAGAAAATCATTCCTAACAGGTTAGAGAACAAAAACTGGAGTGTAGGACTTGCCAAGTTTGTGAAGCTAGAAAACTTTTATACTTTCAAAGTTTATTTAAAAGGTTAAGCCACAGAAATAAGAGTGGGGAGAAGATAGCCTTTACTCTAAAGAAAAGCTTCAAATTACATCAATTCATAGATTTAGATTAATATGCCTTTGAATATTAGTGTCCCTAATCATCTGCTAGAAAAAAAGCATAAAATCTCTGTAGGAAGATATCATTGCCCTAAGCACCACTATATTTCTATAACTTTGTCACACAACTCCTATCTATCAGAAACAATACCCTGGCACGTGAGCAGATAAAGCAATATAAATAAAATCAAACAAAGCTAACAATAAAAACAGGAAGAGTGGCTATAGAAAATAGACTCGAAAGGCACAAATGTTAAATTAGCTATGCTTAATATATTCAAAAGATCGCAGTACGAATTGTAATTTTGATTCAAGTTCTTAGAATTACTGAGGGAAAAAAATCTGATATTTAAAGCTCTCGTTAATAACTCATTGGAGGAGTTTAAGAGCAGATTAACACAGCTAAAGAAAGAGCTAGTGTACTGGAACAGAACCCAGAAGAGTGAATATTTGAGAAATACTAAAGGAAAACTAGAGAAGAGGGTAAGAGACAAAGAGAATAAGGTGAGAACTTCTACCAGATGGATTAATGGGGTTCCAGAAAGAGAAAGGAAAAAGAAGGAGAGTCCATTTTTGAAGTGATAAACAAACAAACAAACAAAAATCTGTTACCTTTGAGTCGATTCTGACTCATAGCGACCCTAGACAGAGTAGAACTGCCCCATAGGGTTTCCAAGGAGTTGCTTTGGATTTGAACTGCCAACTTTTTCTTTAGCAGCCCAGCTCTTTTTTCTTTCCTTCTTTTTTGTTTTAATTATTTTGTAGTTGTTGTTGTCGGGAATATACATAGCAAAACATACACCAATTCAACAGTTTTTACATGTACAATCAGTGACATTGATTACATTCTTCAAGTTGTGCAACCACTCTCACCCTCATTTTCTGGGTTCTTTCTCCCCCATCAATGTAAACTCGCTGTTCCCTAAGATTCCTATCAAATCTTTGGAGTTGCTGTTCTCATTACAGATACAGTTCTTTTTTTTATTGTGCTATAGGCTTACAGAGTAAATTAGCTTCTCATTAAACTATTAATACACATATTGTTTTGTGACATTGATTGCCAACCCCACGGCATGTCAACACTGTCCACTTCTCAATCTTGAGTTCTCTATTTCCATTCTTCTCTGTCAGACCAGTAAGTCTGCTCTTTTTTTGTGAGTTAGAATTTTGTTCTACATTTTCTCCGGCTCTGTCCAGGACCCTCTACTGTGATCCCTATCAGAGCAGCTGGTCGAGGTAGCTGAGCACCATCTAGTTGTGTTGGACTCAGTCTGGTGGAGGTCGTGGTACTTGTGGTCCATTAGTCCTTTGGACTAATCTTTCCCTTGTGTCTTTCGTTCTCTTCATTCTCTCTTGCTCCAGATGGGGTGGGACCAGAGAAGTGTCTTAGATAGCAGCTCACAAGTTTCTAAGACCCAAGAGGTTGCTCACCAGAGTAGAATGTAGAACTTTTTCTTTATAAATCATGTTATGCCAATTGAGCTAGATGTCCCCTGAGACTAAGGTCCCCAGCCCTTAGCCCAGTAATTCCGTCCCTCTGGGAGTTTGAATGTGTCTATGAAGCTTCCATGACCTTGCCTTGGTGAAGTTGTGCTGACTTTCCTAGCATTGTGTACTATCTGACCCTTCACCAAATTTACCACTTACCTATTGTTTAGTGATTTTCCCTCCCCACTCTTCTCCTCCCTCGTAACCATCATAGATTGTTTCTTTCTGTGTGTAAGCCTTTCCATGAGTTTTTCTAACAGTGATCTCATACAGTATTTGTCCTTTCATGGTTGAATTTCACTCAGCATAATGTCCTCCAGATTCATCCTTGTTGTACGATGTTTCACAGATTCATCATTGTTCTTTATTATTGCATAGTATTTCATTTGTGTATGTACCGTAGTTTGTTTATCCATTCTTCTGTTGATGGGCACTAAGGTTGTGTCCATCTTTTTCCTATTGTTAATAATGTCGCAATGAACATGGGTGCACATATGTCTGTTTGTATGATGGCTCTTATTTCTCTAGGATATATTCCTTGAAGTGGGATAGCTGGATCATATAGTATTTCAATCTAGCTTTTTAAGGAAGCCACCATATCTTTTTCCTAAATGGTTGTATCACTTTGCATTCCCACCAGCAGTGCATACGAGTTCCAATCTCCCTGCAACCTCTCCAATATCTGTTAATTTCTGTTTTTTTTTTAATTAGTTCCAGTAATGTTGGGGTGACATGGTGTCTCATTGTAGTTTTCGTTTATGTTTCTCTAATGGCTAGCCATCGGAAATATTTTCTCATGTGTCTATTAGCCATGTGAATGTCTTCTTTAGAGAAGTTATCTGTTCATATACTTTGTCCATATTTTAATTGGTTATTTGTCTTTTTGTTGTAGAGGTGCTGGATTTTCCTACAGATTTTAGAGATTGCAACTTTGTTGGAATTGTCATAGCCCAATTTTTTTCCCAATCTGTAGGTTCTCATTTTGCTGGGTTGGTGAAGTCTTTTGATGAGCATAAGTGTTTAATTTTTAGAAGATTCCAGTTACTAGCTTATCTTGTGGTGTTTGTGTATTGTTGGTTATGGTTTGTATGCCATTTATGGCATGTATTAGGGACTCTTGTGTTGACCTTGTTTTTTCTTCTATGATCTTTACAGTTTTTTATTCCATATTTAGGTCTTTGACTTATTTTGAATTAGTTTTTGTGTATGGTGTGAAGTATGGGTTCTGTTTCATTTTTTACAGAGGAACACCTAGTTTTGCCAGCACCAATTGTTAGAAAGACTGTCTTTTCCCCATTCAGTAGACTTTGGGCCTTTGTTGAAGATCAGTTGACCATAGGTGGGTGGATTTACATCTGCATACTTGATTCAATGCCATTGATTACTGTGTCTGTCATTGTACCAATACCAGGCTGTTTTGACTATTGTTGCTGTAGAGCAGTTTCTGAGGTCAAATAGTATGAGGCCTCCTGCTTTATTCTTCTTCTTCAATAGTGATTTACTCATCTGTGGCCTCTTACCTTTCCATATAAATTTAATGATTAGTTTTTCCATCATGTTATAGAATGCTGTTGGGCCGGCATTGCACTGTACTTGCAGATTGCTTTGGGTAGAATTGACATTTTCACAATGTTGAGTCTACCTATCCATGTGCATGGTATGTTTTTCCATTTGTGTAGGTCTGTTTTGGTTTCTTGCAGTAACATTTTGTAGTTTTCTTTGTATATGTCCTTTACATCCTGGTTAGATTTGTGCCTAAGTATTTTATTTTTTTTTTGGACTTATCTTAAATTGTATTGCTTTACTCTTTCCCTTTCCATGTTCTTTTTATTGGTGTATAGGAATCCAACAGGTTTTTGTATGTTTATCTTGTATCCCACTATACTGCAGAATCTTTCTATTAGTTCCAGTAGTTTTCTTGTGATATCTTTGAGGATGTTTATGTACAGTATAATATCATCCTCAAATAGGGATAGTTTTACTTCTTCCTTGCCTGTTTGAATGTCCTTTATTTCTTTTCGTTATTGCTGTAGGTAGGTCTTCTAGCACAATGTTTAACAGCAGTAGTGATAGAGGGCATCCTTGTTTTGTTCCTGTTGTCAGGCGGAATGTTTTCAGCCACTCTCTGTTGAGAATGATGTTGGCCGTTGGTTTTGTTTAGATGCCCTTTATTATGTCGAGAAATTTCCTTTTTATACCTGTTTTATTGAGAGTTTTTATCAGGTATGGGTGTTATACTTTATCAAATGACTTTTCCAAGTCTACTGAGATGATCATGTGATTCTTTTGTTTTATGTATGTGGTGGATTACATTGACTGTTTCTCTAATGTTGAATCATTGTTGCATACCTGGTATGAATTCCACTTGGTCATGGTTTTTTTTTTTTTTTTTAATATGGTGCTGAATTCTATTGGCTAGAATTTTGTGGAGAGTTTTTGCATCTATATTCATGAGAGATATTGGTCTGTAATTTTCCTTTTTTGTGGTGTGTTTGCCTGATTTTGGTATCAGGGTTATGCTGTCTTCATAGAGTCAGTTAGGAAGTACCCCTTCCTTTTGTATGTTCTGAAATAGTTTTAGTAGTACTACTGTGAATTCTTCTTTCAATGTTTGGTAGAATTTTCCAGTGACGCCATCTGAGCCAAGGCTGTTTTTTATTGGAAGTTTGTTTTTTTATTATTACCTTTTCAATCTCTTCTCGTTATGGGTCTGTCCAGATTTTAGACCTCAGTTTATGTTAGTTTAGGAAGATAGTATGTTTCTAGAAATTTGTCCATTTCCTCTAGGTTTTCAAATTTGTCAGAGTATAGATTTCATAGTACTCTGTTATGAACCTTTTTATTTCAGTTAAGTCTGTTGTAATGTCCCCGGTTTCATTTCTTATTTGGGTCATTTTTGTCTTCACCTGTTTTTCTTTTGTCAGTTTGACAAATGGTTTGTTGAATTTGTTGATCTTTTGATAGAACCAACTCTTGGTTTTGTTGCTCATTTCTATTTTCTATTTCATTCACTTCTCTCTGATTTTTATTATTTCCTTTCTTTTCATGGCTGTGGTCTTCTTCTGCTCTTCTCTTTCCGTTTGTCCAAGTTGTATAGCTAGTGTTTTGATTTTGTCCCTTTCTTCATTTTTGATGTGTGCATCTATCACTATTGACCTCTGAGCACTGCCTTTGCTGTGTCTCAAAGGTTTTGGTATGTGTTTCCATTCTCATTTGAGACTTTGAATTTTTTTTTTTAATTCTCTCTTTGATATCTTGTATTACCCACTGGTTTTTAAGCAGGTTGTTATTTAGTTCCATATATTTGATTTTTTTCCTTGCTTCTCTTTTTATTAATTTCTACTTTTGTTGCTTTGTGATCAGAGAAGGTCCTTTGTATTATCTCAGTGTTTGGGGTTTTGTTTAAGGTTGCTTTGTGCCCTAAGATGAGGCCTATTCAGGAGAACATTCCATGTGCATTGGAAAATAAGAGGTACTTTGCTGCTGTTGGGTGGATTGTTCCGTATATGTCTATGAGGTCAAGTTGGTTGATTGTGGCCTTTAAATCTTCTGTATCTTTGCTGAGTTTCTTTCTAGATGTTTTGTCCTTTAGCAAAACTGGTGCGTTAAAGACTCCTACTATTATTGTGAAACTGTCAATTTCTTTTCAGTGTTGTTAGAGTTTGTTTTATGTTTTTGGACCCATGCCATTGCTTGTGCAGATATTTATTATTGTTATGTCCTCATGGTGGCTTGTCCCTTTAATCATTATATAATGTCCTTCCTTATCGTTTTTGATTTTTGTTTTAAAGTCTATGTTATCTGAGATTAGTGTTGCCTCTCCTGCTCCTTCTTCGTTTGTCATTTGCGTACTATATTATTTTCCATCCTTTCATTTTTAATATATTTATGTCTTCATTTCCAAGGCGTTCCTCTTGTAGACAGCATATTGATGAATTCTGTTTTTTTAACCCATTCTGTCACTCTGTGTAGCTTTACAAGTACATTTCAGTCGTTTACATTCAGTATGATTATTGATAGGTATGCGTTTATTGCTGTCATTTTGTAGTGCTTTTTGTGTGTGTGTGCGTGGTGCAGATGTTTTCTTCATACCTGTTTCTTTCTCCTCTACTGAATTCCTTTTGTTTGTGGATTTTTTTTCATGTCTTTCACTTTCGTAGATTTTATGTTTATTGAGTGTTTATGTTATCTAGTGCTGCTATAACAGAAATACTACAAATGGATGGCTTTAACAAACAGAAGTTTATTCTGTCACAACCTAGTAGGCTAGAGGTCCAAATTTAGGGCGTCAGCTCCAGAGGAAGGCTTTCTCTCTTTCTGTTGGCTCTGGAGGGAAGTTCTTGTCATCAATCTTCCCTGATATTGGAGCTTCTCAGCACAGGGGCCCTGGGTCCAAAGGACACTCTCTGCTCCCGGTGCTGCTTTCACGGTGGTATGAGGTCACCATCTCTCTCTCTTATATCTCAAAAAAAGATTGGCTTAAGACACAAACTCTTCGTATGGATTGAGTCCTGCCTCATTCACATAACTGCTACTAATGCCATTTCATTAACTGATACTAATCTCATCTCTTTAACAACACATAGGCAAATCACATCAGATGACAAAATGGTGGACAATCACACAATACTGGGGAATCACGACATAGCCAAGTTGACATATTTTGGGAGGACACAATACAATCCATGACACTGAGACTTTATCTTTTTCTTCTTTATTTTAATGAGTAGGCTTATTAACTTTCTTTGTGGTTATCTTAAAGTTTACACCATCTTCCTAAGTTTAAACCAGTCTTTTATTACCTGATATCATCTTGACTTCCTTTCCATTTGAAAACCCTGTACCTACACTGTTTATTCTCACTTATATTGTTCCGATGTTGTTGTCATTTGCACATTGACTTTCCTTGTTCCCTGTTGTAAATCTTATAGTTTTCTTTTGTCCTTTAGTGCTCATTAGCTAGGTTGGCACCTGGCTGATACTCTTCTGTGTCCTAGATTCAGGTTGTTGTCTGATGTCGTTGGTTCTCTAACTGAAGAACTCCTTTTCATAATTCTTGTAAGTTTGGTTTGGTTTTGACATATTCCCTTAATTTCTGTTTATCTGGAATTTTCCTAATTTCACCATCATATATGAGTGAGAATTTTGCAGGATGTATTATTCTTAGTCGACAAATTTTCTTTTAAGTTTTTATATGTCATCCCATTGCCTTCTTGCCTGCATGGTTTCTGCCTAGTAATCAGAGATTAGTCTTATAATGTCCCCTTTGTACGTGACTTTTCATTTTTCTCAACTACTCTCAGGATTCTTTTTTTGTTTTGGTTTTGGCAAGTATAATTACGATATGTTTTGATGACTTTCTTTTGAAATCTATTCTATATGTGCTTTTTTTGAGCTTCTTGGATGGTCAGCTTTTCATTTTTCATTATATTAGGGAAGCTTTCTGTCAGCAAGTCTTCAGTGATTCTCTCTGTGTTTTCCATTTTCTCCCCCTGTTCTAAAATTCCTGTCACTCACAAATTCTTGCTTCTGATTGTATCCCACATGGTTCTCAGGTCTTCTTTATTCTTTTTTCAGATTTTTCCTCAACAAAGTGGTACCCAAGGATTTGTCTTCAGTTTCACTGATCTTGTGTTCCCTTGTTTCAAATTTGCTCCTAAAACCTTGTATTGCACCGCCCATTTCTAAAATTATTTTGTCTTCTGGATTTCTAATTGCTGTTTTTGTGTGATTTCTAATTGTTTATTTATTTTGACATTTTGCTCTTGTATTATTTCCCCCAATTCTCCCTTTGCTTTGTGTTTTCCCTGATTTTAGTCTGTATTTTCCAGGATTTTGTCAATTTTTTCCTTGGTTTGTCTGCCTTTTCCTTCCTCTCTTTCTTAATCTCTTGGAGAGTCCTGAATATTAGACTTTTGAATTCCTTTTGAGGTAATTCCAGTGCCTTTACTTCTACCAGAGGTCATGTGGTGTTTTGTTTTGGTTGTTTTTTGGACTCATCCTGTCCTATTGTTCTTAATATGTTTTGATATTGTCTATTGTTTCCAGGACATTCAGGAATTATTTTCTTCATTTATTGATTGTAGATTTGTTTGTTTCATCCTGTTTTTTGCTTTATCTGGTTATATCTGAGCAGGCAGGCTGGGTGTGTTTTGTTGCTTGTCTGTGGGCATACTTCTCACCACCTTGCCCAGGTGTGCAAGGCTGGTTGCTCAGCTATGATGCAGCTGGGGAGGTCCAGTAGGGAGGGGAGAGAGGGATGGATCATTTGCAACATGACCTTGGGCTGACAGGGAAGTGCCGATGTGGTTCAGAGGTCCAGGGGTTTGCACTGATGCCTCTCATGGGTACGGCACTTTGTGTGTGGTGTAGATAGGCAGGAGGCAAGGGAAAGAATGCAATGTGTGGAACTAAGCAGGTGACAGAAAGAAGAGAAATAAGAGACAGAGAAACAGAATCAAAACAAAGCAAAAATGGAGAGACAAAAGAAAAAGAAGTAAATACAATGACAGTGTGGTGGAACTTAGCAGGTGGGACAGGGCATACCCAGGGAGGCCATGTGCTCTTGACTTTCCAGTTGAGAGAGTGTAGCTGAGCCTGTTGAGAAGGTGCATGGGCAGTACATGGGGCTAGATGGACTGGAGAAAGGAAAGGAAAGAAGGGAAACACAGAGAGGAAACAGAACAACAACAACAAAAATAAATATGGTGCTGAAGGAGCCTACTGTTGGGGGCAGGGTGGAAGCAGGTTGATGAGAAGCTGACGTCTTTCTCACCGGCTGGTGTGGCATGGCCTGTCAGGAAAGAGTGGAGGCAGTGCAGGGCCTAGGTGGAGGGGAGAAGAAGAAAGAAAAAGAAAAAAATATGGTGCTGAGGGAGCCAGCCTGTGGGAGTAGTGCAGACCCAGAGAGGCCGTGTGCCAAAGGCTCTCTAACCAAGTGGTGCAGCAAGCCTGTCAATAAGGAGGGGGTAGCTCACAGGGCTAGGTGGGCAGGAGAAAGAAAAAGGAATGAAGAGAGACAAAAGAAACAACTACAAAAAGGGGAAAAAAGCAAAAACATTTAAAATTGTGCTGAGGAAGCCAGTTTGTGATGGTGATGCAGAACTGGGGAGGCGGCATGCCAGTGTCTCTCTAGCCTAGTGGTGCATCACAACTCTTTGAAAGAGGGTGGGGGTGGCACACAAGGCTAGGTGTCTGGGAGAAAGGAAGAGGATGTAGAGGGTGAGAGAGAAGAAACCGGAAAAAAAGAAAAGACCAAAGGAAACAAACTAAAGCAATATTGTGATTAGGGAGCTGGCTGCTGGCGATAATGTAGGCCCAGGGAGGCTGTGTGCTGGTGGCTCCCCAGCCGAGTTGTGCAGTAAGGCCGTTCGACAAGGAGCATTGACAGTATACAAGACTAGATGGGTGGGAAACAGGAAAGGAGAAAGAGAGAGAGTAAAAAAAAATATATATATGGTGCTGAGCCAGCCAGTGGCAGCAGCATGGATCCAGGGCACTCTAGCCCAGCGGTGCAACACTACCTGTTAAGATGGGATGGGGGCAGCACATGGGTCTAGGTGGGTGGAAGATAGGGAAAGAAGGAAGCGACAGAGAAAAATCTGGAAAAAAAATGGACTGAGAGACCCAGCCAGTGTGGGCTGCACAGAACTGGGGAGGCCATGTTGGCAGCTCTCTAGCTGAACAGTGCTAATACGGCCCATCAAGAAGGGATGGGGACGGCACATGGGGGTAGCTGGGTGGGAGAAAACAAAGGAAGGTAGGGAGAAAGAGAGAAGCAGGAAAAAAATGTTGCCAAGAGAACTGGCCAGTGGGGGTGGCACAAAACTGAGGAAGATGTCCCAGTGGCTCTCCGACCCAGCAGTGTGGCATAGCTTGTCAATAAAGGATGGGGACAGCAAAGGGGCTGACAGGATGGAAGAAAGAAAAGGAAGGAAAGGAGACAGAGAGAAGAAACAAAGAAAGGCAATAATAATAATAATAATCGGCACTGAAGGAGCCAGCTGGTGGGGTCGGGGAGGGCCTGGGCAGCAGTGAACTGGTGTCTCTCCATCCGAGTGACTGTAGCCCATTGGAAAATGGAGGAGGCGTAGAAGGAAGAAGGGTGAGGGGTGGGAAAGCCTGTATCCCTGCTTGCTGGGTGCTGTAACTCCTGTTGGGAGCCCTATGAAGTTGCCTTCCTGTACTCCCTGTCTGCACTCCTTGGTGGTTATAGTCCAAGATGGTGAATCTGTGCCACATTAGCTGGCAGGGAACCTCCACTCCACAGTTCTCCTCATTCTCTGTAAGTTTCTTATCCCATTCAGTGTTTGATCAAATTCTTTCCCTGCATTTGATGCTTAGGGTTCCAGGATTGACATTTGTGTCTGTTTTACTTAGTTTTGGGGGTCTTTGCTGCAGAGGGACAGCATGGTGCTTCTGTCCATAACACCGTGTTGGCTTCCCTATCAGCAGCTGTAGCTCTTAACAACTGTGCCACCAGGGCTCCAAGAATTTTTCAAAACAAAACAATAAAACAAACAAACAATGACAATAAAAGCAAAGAATTAGGCACTTTATAGGAAAACTACATGAAATTTCTAAGTGAGAAGATAGTTAATCATGAAACAGCTTTTATACTTATGGAACAATTCAGACTGCCTATTTCATATTGTGAGAGCTATGGAAAGTTACTTCCCCACGTCCTTCCCTCATAAATATTTTCCCCACGTCCTTCCACTTCATCAATATTTTCAATTCCAGTGTCATAAAGTTTTCAAGCACTCCTCTTATGTGATAAGATCTATAAACTAAGAAGAAAAATCACCTCACTATTTTTTATATCGGATACATGTATTTTCATTTTCTTTATCGTAAGGGCATATATGCAGTCTATTATTCTTATGATTAACTAAATTTTAGCTCCATTAATACTCCCTAGTGGATTGTATGTGTTTTATTTTGTTTGTTTCTCCTGCTCTCTATCTTCTTTCAAATTAAAGTGTAATTTGCCATTTTTTAAAAACGTTTGGGATGGAAACTTAGATCATCCATCAAGATGGATGAACTTTCAGCCTATTCCTCTGTTCTCATGTGTTTATTTAAGGCCATACAATTTCTTAGAATGTTAACCTGAAGTGTGTTTACAAATTTTGATACGTAATTTTATTATTTTCATTTCATTCAATTGTTAGTATTCTAATTCCTATTGTGATTTTATTTTCAACCGATACATAATTTATAAGTATATTGCCTAAATGTCTATGCATTTTTGGATTTCCAGTTATCCTTGAATATTATTAAAAACAGCCCATTTCATTTATATTTACAACTCTACTGGTATATTTTTTTTTAATTCTATGATGTCAGAGAATGTGCTTTATTTAACTTAAATCATCTGAAATTAGTTGAGTCTTATTTTATGGCCTAGCATACAGTCAAATTTTTAATAAACATTTCATGAAGACTTGAAAATTATAAGTGTTGTGTAGTTAGGTACAGTGTTCTAGTTAGTTCAACTTGGTTGAGTTCATTAATCACATAATTTAAATATTCTATACCTTTATTTTATTTTTGCTTTATATATAATTACTGAGCTATTTAAATCTCCAAAATTCCTATGGATTTTTTTATTCTCTTTGTAGTACTGTGAATTTCTAATTTCCAGTACTTTGACATTGTGCATACCAGTTTGGAATTGTTCTATCTTCTTGATGAATGTTACTTTTTGTCATTATGAAAAATATCTATACTGATTTATATAAATACAGCTGAACCAGCTTTTAAAAATATTTTATCACATTTTTGGTAAAAATATACATAGCAAAGCATACTTCCATTTACAAAATTTCTATAAATAATGTTCAGCGACATTGTTACATTCTTCACATTGTGTCAACATTGTCATTATTTCCATTCTAGTTGTTTCGCTCTCATTGACTTAATCCTCACAAACTTCTAATGACAATCCTACTGAAATATACGCACAGATAAATTCTAAATAATGTGACTTCACAATAAAATACCTTATATTATGTTTAAGAGGTCACCAAGTAATAGCAAGCAGAAACAATAACTGCTGAATAGACTCATAAAAACTAAAGAATTTGAAAGAATTCACACAAACTATACTGAAGAATGTTTAATAGTTTGATGAAATAAACTTTACCCAGTATATTTAAGTACAAATATAAGACTATTGAACAGCAGGAATTTTTTAAAAAATGGGACCAATTGAAATTAAAGTAAAAATTGAGGTAAAAATTAAATATATAAGCTACATAGATGATTGACATATTTGTTAATAAATAAAATCGGAAACCAGAGTACATAATGATATTAAGTAATTAATAAGTTGAAAGCGATAGGAAGATTGATATATCCAGAGTATTCAAAGTACCTTCCCAAAAATGCTTATTAATTACAAACAGAAAACACTACTTTTATGGTGGAGAAGTCTGTCAGTCTCCACGTTATGCAAGAGATAGGACTCAATGAAAAAATAGAATCACTTCTGTGACTCTGGTGCCAAAGAATTAATGGAATCCAATCAGGTTTTGTTATTTTTAATCAGGTAAAAACTTGAGAAAAAACAAATCAAGGGACATTGTATAAGCTTACCAGAAAATAATCTCCAACATTCAAGGAAGTTAAGGAAAGACTGAAAAACCATTCTGTATTAAATGAAATTAAAGAGTCATGCTAATCAAATGAAAGCATAACTCTGAGCTATTTATATCTCTATAAACTTGTAAAAGTTGAATGGGATTGGGATATTGGATGTTATTAATATATCAGTGTTAGTGTGCTACTGTTCTAATATTTATTAAAATGGATTCATGTTATTATATAGTAGATATTTTCTTTTTTGTAAGGAATGCACACTGCAGTGTTGAGCAGGAGATAGGGCATCAAATGATTCAGGAAAAAGCAAAAAACTTCTTGCTCTGTATTTGTAAGTTTTAAGTTCAAGTTTAAGATGGTTTCAGAATAGAAATAAGAATTAATAGGAGCCATTTAAATACTCCTTCTCAAGTCTTAGTGTGGGCCGCAATCAAGTTAGTGGAATCTTAATATATTGCCTAATGAAGGCAAGAGAAAAGTTCCTGTTTGAGATAAGGTCTCTGACCAGTAGAACGACTCATACAGCCCCAAAACCCAAAAAACGAAACTGGTTGCTGTTGAGTAGATTCCGACTCACAGTGACCCCATAGGGCAGAGTACAACTTCCCCATAGTGTTTCCAGGAGCGGCTGGTGGATTTGAACCACAGACCTTTTGGCTAGCAGCCAAGCTCTTAACCACTGCGCCACCAGGGCTCCCATATAGCTCTGGGGGAGTGGAATATCGAAATCTTGTTGGCATCCCATATAGAGTTTAAATCATTTCTAGTTATCTTTTGAGAGAGTGTTTTCCCTCAGCTTTGTATTTAAATCAATATACAGCTTTGTGGCTTTTTTTTTCTCTTGATGTAAGTGGTAGGTCCTGAACACCAACCGGTTTCCACAGGAAATTTCTTTCTCTTTCTTCCCTTTACTTCAATTAATTCGCCCTGAGTCTTTTATGAGCAAATTGATAAAACTGTGGCTTTTGTTAGTGCACAATTGTAAACATAGTCATACTTTGTTACGAAGAGTGGGTTGCTTTAACCTGAAACCTTTCCTAAAATGCCCTTCTCGTAGAGATTCATTTTCATTTAAGTTTAAATATTTAAGGAAAAAAAATCAGAAAACCTCTATTTGATAACCAGAACGGGCATTCTAATTGAATTTTCTATAATATCTAGGTTCTGTGATTTTTGTAGTGTATGTGATATTGGGAGATATTAACAGATACATATACTTTCCAAATTTCCCCTCTGCTTTGAATCCTTCCCACGAAAAGCATTGGAATTATATTTCTTATGCAAATAATGGGATGTTTTCTCATATTATAAATGCAATAATATTCAACATCCATTATTTGACTTTTGTTTACGGCATATGTCCTTAAAGGAAAAGGGAAATCAATATATCCTGCACACGGTAAGTCACCTAGATCATAGGTGAAGGTAGTTCTACAAGTACAATTGTTATAACCATTGGCATCTGGGTCATCATACATGCTCTGTGTAGATGCAGTACTCAAAGCTGCCTGATTATATAGGGACTGATATAACCTGTAGCATTATAGGCTTTTTACTATATGTAACTATGATCATTCAGCAGATTTTGAAGAGTAAAAATAGCTTCTGTTTTGCAGGTTTTTAAGAAAGCAGCATATAGACTTGCCACCTAGACACATGATGTTAGCAAAAATTGTTTGACTGACTCAGAGAGTTTCCTTTCCCACTGAGGTAGAGAAAAACTGGGATTAAAGAAATGGCAGTGCAGATATACATATTTGATAAATAAACACTCATGATCACTCAGCTTCTCATCCTTTCAGTAGTCAAGGAGTAGAAGAAAAATTGCTACTACCCTTGTGTTCTGGTTTTGAGATTTACACAAGTTAATACTTCAGAATTTTTCGTCAGTCTCTCTCTTGCTGCCACTCTCTCTCTTTTCCAGAGCAAAATGAAGATAGAAAGGACCACTACCTATAAAATATTGGGAAAAAAGCCACTTGGAAATAGGAGCACTGTACTTTTTTTTTTCTCCAATAGCTATCATTTAAAACACAAAGGAAAATTCTTATAAGAAAATAGATGTGTTTATTGTATTGAGTAGAGAGTGAGAAAAATGAAATTCAGGGAAAACTAATAAAATTCTTATATGCAGGAATAGATGAAATTATTTTTTCATGTGAAAAGCATACATTAATAACCCATGAATGATTTTAAAATGAATAAGGAAAGCATTTTGAAAATGCATTTATTTAAATACCATATGAAACCTGTAAATTAACTTTGACATGAAACATAGATGAATGCTTGGATAGCACCTCAATATCTTCCTTCAAATAAAGAGAAAAGCTCTCTTTTCTGTCCTAGACATCTATAGAAGGCCATCATCTACTGAACATAATGTATCCAGTCAGCAATTTAGGCCTATTCATCTGTAGAGAAAAGCCTTATTTATGGATTTGAGAGCAATGACATTGAGTGCCAAAAACAATACAGTTAGGATCATAAGTGAGTATTGACTACCACTTCTATACTAGTCTTTGAATAACAAAATGATTTTACTAAATTACTTCTAGTTATTAAAACACCTAGTTATTAAAATCAGCCTCATATTTATACTAAAAAGACAAAATTATTTATTGTAGTCGGCTCAAACAGGGAAAAAAATATTATTTAAGAATTTACAAATTACCTGAATCCAAGACAAAGATCAAGTCAAAAAGTAGTTGATTTTGATTTGTTTTATTTTTCCTGTCGCTACGGTTTTTCTCCCAATTTGTTTAGAACTTTGAAATTACTAACTGTATCTTGAAGACATTTCAAAATGATAAGTTTAAATGATTATGAGAAGACTAATGATTTGGAACCAGAAAAATAGTAATCAGAGAAAATAAGTCAAAGGAACAATGGAGCAGTACTGCATTGGAACTAAAGAATTAATGGCATGTATCGGAGAAATTCAATTACAGTTAAGGAAAATATGTAACTACCAATATTTCTATGTTTCATTAATTTTTTAAAAATTCAGAAAATAAAAATTGTTGAACATACATTGTAAATTGACACTGGAAAACCTGCCTAGATTTTATAATTTTTTTTTTTGCAGTAATTTATTAAACACACACAGAAGATACATAGAGAATGCTTTGGTTGACCTACACTATAATTTTAGGTATCATCTGCCTTGTTAAACTGCAGCAAATATTTACACTTGTTTACATTTCTGGATATCAGATTTTTTCCTGATGTATCTTTAAAAAAAATGTTTTTTCTGCTTTTGGAGTTGTTTCCCAACGTCACTGTAATAGGTCTCAAAACTGAAATGAAGGACCAGTCAAGGGAAATAGAATTCATTCTCTTGGGACTCACAGATGACCCACAGTTACAAATTGTGATTTTTATATTTCTCTTTCTCAACTACATTTTGAGTGTGATGGGGAGCTTATCCATCATCCTCCTCACTCTACTGCATCCTCACCTCAAGATTCCAATGTATTTCTTCCTACAAAATTTCTCCTTCTTAGAAATCTTATTGACAACAATCTCTATTCCTAGATTTTTGACAACCATTGTGACTAAAAACAAAATCATTTTCTACAATGGTTGTGCATCTCAGTTATTCTTTTTTCTTTTGTTAGGAGTTACAGAGTTCTACCTTCTGGCTGCCATGTCCTACGACCGCTATGCAGCCATCTGCAAACCCCTGCATTACTCAATCATTATGAGAAGTAAAGTGTGCTACCAACTTCTACTCAGATCATGGACAGCTGGCTTTCTGATTACCTTTCCACCGTTGGTCTTGGGACTAAAGCTGGAATTCTGTGCTTCCAAAGTAATTGATCATTTCATGTGTGACACTTCTCCTATCCTGCAGATTTCCTGCACAGACACTCACTTCCTAGAAGTGATTTCATTTGTTTCAGCAGTTATAACACTAGTGGTCACACTACTCTTAGTAATTCTTTTCTATACGTATATAATCAAGACCATTCTAAAAATTCCCTCTGCTCAGAAAAGAACAAAAGCTTTTTCCACTTGTTCTTCCCACATGATTGCAGTTTCCTTTACTTGTGGTAGCTGTGTCTCCATTTACATGAAGCCATCAGCAAAAGAAAGGGTGACTTTATCCAAAAGTGTAGCTGTTATCTATATCTTAGTTGCCCCTTTGCTCAATCCCTTCATTTACAGTCTTAGGAACGAGCAAGTGAAACAAGCTTTAAACGACACACTCAAAAAATTTTCATTTTTTCAAAAAATAAGAAAAAAACTAAAATCTTGACAGAAACAGTGAATATATTTTTGTTCCTTTTTTCATGTTTACTTAATTTATCCTTTCAGTAAGTTAAATTTCTTATAGTATTTAAACAAGTCTTTCAGCACAACACACTTTCCTACTTTTTCTTTAATAGTTCTTGCAAGTGTTAATATTAAGAGTTCCATCTTCAAATTTTCACAGATTTTAACTTTCTTTTAATCCCAAAGACATGCAACTTCAGGGTCATGAAAAAATTAGTTATATATTATTTTTTCCTGTACAAATTTGCCTGGATGAGTGTAATTAGTTTACATGCATTTATTATAGGTATACCTTGTCTTATATACTACACTAGTCATAATTTTTTTCTTCTTTAGAATGATACACCTTGCTATGGAGAGACAAAGAAACAAACAGTTATCAAACAGTATGATTTCTCTTACGGTAAAGCTCTACACAAAATTGTGTTCTTATAGTAATGAAGGTTTAATTATTTCAGTGTATGAGAAATGCAGCTCAGAAAAGGGTAATTCTTATGACAGTTGTGATATATAGGGGGAAAAAAGAGTAAAATGGTGTTATAGGCATATGTATAACAACATGCACAATGTTTGAGGCACTAGTTCCTAGTTCAAGTACACTAGCTTGATAATGGGAATGTAGACTTTTAAGCCAGTCAGCCAGATATAAACCCAGGATAACATGTGAGCCTGGTCAAATTTTAAAACTCTGTTGCTAAGTTTCTCCATTTATGAAACAGATACAATAATAATTCTTACTTGTTGTTTATTTTGAGAATGCAATGAGGCAGTATGTATAACGCATTTTTAGATCAGAACCTGGCCCACAGTGAGTTATCAACAAGGGTGAGCTCCCCTTGGAGGGAAAGCTTGCCTCACTCGGGGTAGTATGTAACAAGGGGAGAAAAAGAGGCAGCTTCAAATCATTAAAAGCTTTTATGACCTAAAATGTGTTACAACTTAATCTGATTGGTCTATAGACCTGAAAAATTTAGTGTGAATACATTACTGAGATAAAAATTCCATGTGTCTGTACCTAAAATAGCTTTTTAAATCACATGAGATGGTCTAAAAACATGGACTGTAGATGATTCCGAGGCTGATTTTTCACAGTGTGATCAGATTTTTATTTTATAAAAATTGATCTGTTAAATGTGCTGAGAATGGTTTTTTTTAGATGTTTGGAGTTAGGAAGACAGGGGAGAAGATCAACATTTTAAGCTAAATGAGATATTTTAAAGGTTAAAAACACAATAGTGACAGTGGTTTGCAAGCTCAGGGAGCAGACTCCACAGATGTTTAGGGGAATGAACTGAGGTTAAACTGTTGAACATTTTCATGTCCGGGATAAGTGAAAGAAAGCTATTTAAAAAAAAAAAAAAAGAAAAGAAAAGACTCTTCTTGGGCTCTCCCTGCTGTCCACTCTGTGCACAAGCACAGAAATGTCTAATGTCTTTTTTAAAAAAGAAGTTTCCTTAATATCTGTCAGATAAAAAAAAAATCACCTATAAAACATATGGGGTTCTAGAGTGGATATAATTTTTCATCAGAGACATATAAGTGAAGAATTTACTGGGGTGATTGATGGCTGTTACGGATTAAATTGCACCCCCCCACCCAAAATGTGTGTCCACTTGGCTAGGCCATGATTGCCAGTGGCGTATGATTGTCCACCATTTTGTCATCTGGTATGATTTTCCATGTGTAGTAAATCCTGCCACCATGAAGTTAATGAGTCGGGATTAGAAGCAGTTACATAAATGAGGTAGGGTCAGTCTACAGGATTAGATAGTATGTTGAGTCAATCTCTTTGGAAATATAAAAAAGAGAAGCAAGCAGAGAGACGGGGGACTTCATACCACCAAGAAAAACCACCAAGAACATAGCACATTTTTGGACCTGGGGTCCCTAATCTGAGAAGCTCCTCAACCGGGGGAAAACTGATGACAAAGGCCTTCCTGCAGAGCCAACAGAGAAAGAAAGCCTCCCCTAAAGCTGGCATCCTGAATTAGGACTTCTAGACCCCTAGACTGTGAGAGAATAAATTTCTCTTTGTTAAAGCCATCCACATGTGGTATTTCTGTTATAGCAGCACTAGACAACTAAGACAATGAAATATCTATTATTTATGTGGCCTTGAATAGAAATCATTTAGTTTTTATTTGTGTTCAAATTTGTTTTACGATCTTTCAAAGCAACAATTTTTAGTCATCTACTTTTCCTTGGCAGAAAGAAGAGTGTTAGTTCATATGATTATATTCATGGGCCTGAGAACTTTCACTCACACAGTTTGTTTTTTCAATATAGTTTTTAAAAATTACTCAAGCCTTATCAGATAAATGATGGTCAAATATTTTTTCCATTCTATCGATTACATTTTCATTTTCTTGGTAGTGTCATTTAACGCACAAAACTTTTCATGAAATGGAGAAAAGCATGCTTGCTTTTAATGTACAAATATGTAATTTGTATGATAATTTTTTACAAAGAATGAGCAGGATCAAGACACACTGAACATTATTGAAATTAAGACATTATTCATCTGAATTAGTTGGTTTTACATTAAGATGCTAACTGTAATCCACAAGAAATCATTAAGAAAATAACTTGAAACATATGTTGTAAAAGATACAATAAAGAAATTTAAAGGTACACTAGGACGTACCAATTTAACACAAAAGAAGCCAACAATCCAGGAATAGACTAATAAAAAAGACATAAGGATATTTTTTAAAAAAGAAGACATAAGTCTTACTTTATCAGTGATTAAATTTTAACAGTGAAACAACCCAGTTGAAAGGCAGAGATTGGAAACATAGTCTAAAAAGAGAACATAACCCAAATATATGTCTATTATAGGCACTTTTTAGATTTAAAGACACAAACAGAATGAAAATAGGATTTAAAAGATAGGCCATGTATTCCGGATTGAAAGTGTCTCCGAAATATATATGTTGAAGTGCTAAAAATTGTACCTGGAAGTTGTGACCTTGTTTGGGAAAATAGCGCTATTCTTGGAAGATAAAAGAAAAACCTTCGCCATCCTGTTGATTATAACTCATAGTGACCATATAGGACAGAGTAGAACCACCCCATAGTGTTTCCAAAGAGCAGCTGATGATATTGTCACTTAAGCCATACCAGAGTAGGATAAGCCCTATTCCATTCTGAGTGGTACCTTAAAAGGAGATAACAGACAGGGAGATGGAAAGAAACACACAGAGTAAGACAGATGCCAGGTGATAATGGAGGCAGACACATCTATAAGCATCCATAAGCATGCCAAGAATTGCAAAGGGCTACAAGAAGCTACAAGGTGCCCTGACAGTGCAGTAGCTAATAGCTCAGCTCCTAGCTGAAATGTCAGCAGTTGGAATCCACCAGCCGCTCTTTGAAAATCCCATGAGAAAGTTCCGCTCTATCCCATAGGGTTGCTATGAGTTGGAATTGACTCAACGGCAACGGTTTTTTTTTTTTTTGACTCCAAGAAGCTGAGACAGGAAGGACCTTTCCACAGAACAAACAGAGAGAGAGCTCATAGGCCCATTAAAGAATTTGGGCCTCTAGTCTTCAGAACTGAGACAATAAATTCTGTTCTTCAAAGCCATTTACTTTGTAGTATTTTGTCATGGCAGCACTGGGAAGCTAACATACCATGCAAACAGTAGCCCAAAAAAAAAAAAAAAAAAAAAAAAGAGCTGGGTTGCCTATAATAATATTTGACATATTAGACTTTAAGACAAAAAAGTTACAGGATACAAATAATATTTTGTAATTATAAAGTGTCAATCTATTGGGCAGAATAAACAATTATAAACATATATTCACCTAACATTTCACAATAATAGAGACTTCAATAACTCATTTTCAATAATGGATATAAAACTGGGCAGTATACATGGGACATTCTCCAGAGTGACCATATATCAGACTATAAAACAAAACAAACCTAAATAAATACAAAATAATTGAAATAATACAAATATGTTCTTTGACCAAAATACAATTAAATTAGAAATCAACAATAGAAGAAAATACAAGAAAATCACAAATATATGTAAGTTAAACAGCACACTCCTAAATAACAAATGAGCCAAAGAATAAATCACAAGGAGAGTTTGAAAATAATATTTTTAGATAAAAGGAAGTGAAAAACAGCATGCTAAAACATATGGATTGCAGCTTTAGAATCGTTTATAGAAAAATTAATAGCTCCAAGTGCCTACGTTAAAAAGGAAGACAGGTCTCAAATCAATAAACAAATATTTTACCTTTGGAAACAAGAAAAAGAAGAGTAAAATGGCACAAAACAAACAAAAAAAGAGAGTACTTATTATATCATTTTATTCGTATGAAATTCTGGTAAATGAAAACTCATAGTAGATCCATTGTTGCCTGTATATAGATGTAGGTGTTAATATTAATGTAGATGTGTATATAAATATTTGACTTAATAACTATATACATATATTTTTGTGAAACCAAAACGTTCACTAATGAGAGGACAGTATGAGTTTCAAATCTCTGATTTAAATATATTTATTGAGTATAAATTATGTCAGCTTTACCAGGCACTAGAGATATAAATATAAAACAACCAAGGCCTGTTTCTTCCAGGTTAGGTAGTAATTTAATAGAAACAGGTTTATGTACAAATAATTTCAGTAGAGTAAGCTAAGAGGACAAAGTTTTGGGAGAGCAAAGAGGAGATAGCACCTAATCTTGGCTTTACACAAAGGGAAGATTTCAAGGATTTTATTAAATTTAGACCAAACCTTAAAGAAAAGTATGGGTGTTTATGTGTGTGTATTTGTGTGTATGTGTGCATGTCTGAAAATGCTTAGTGTTTACAGGAATAAATGAAAGATTTGATGATGTTAGTGCAAATGTTGCACAGGGTCTAGGTTCTGGGTTGCTCAGGGTTAGTTTAAGAACAAGAAAAAGGAGAAATAACTGATCTCCCAGCACTTGTCCAAAATAATTTTCTACAATAATGGAAATGCTCTATAATCTGTGCTGCCTGATGCATTAGCCACGGGACACATGTGGCTACTGATCATTTTAGATACGGCTAGTGTGACTGAGAAACTGAACTGCTATATTATTTCATTCATATTTAAATTTAAATAACCACAAAAGTAACTTACTCCTGAGCAAGGCTGATACTTGGTTATTAGTTCAAATTCAAATAATATTACTGCTTTAAAGATGAAGCACAGGACATTCTGGAAACATGTAAGAGTTTGAGAGAATCAGACAAGACTTCTCCAAGAGAGTACAATTAAAGTACAAATGAATTGAGGTGCCAGAGAAACCACCTCTGGCAGACAGAAGAACACATGTGAATGTCCTGAAGGAGAAGAGAAAGTGTCAGATTGTTAAAGAAACAAACAACGAAGAAAGAGTATCTCAAAATGACAAAAGCGAGGGACATGCTCCTCGATAGGAAGACTCAACATTGTGAAAATATCAATTCTACCCAAAGCAATCCACAAATACAAAGCAATTCTCATCCAAATACCAACAGCATTCTTTAAAGAGATGGAAAAACTAATCATTAACTTTATGTGGAAATGAAAGAGGCCCCACATAAGTAAAGTACTATTGAAGAAGAAGAATTCACTAGGAAGACTCACACTACCTGGCCTCAGAATCTACTGTACGGCTACGGTAGTCAAAACAGCCTGGTGCTGGTACAATGACAGCTACACTGACCTGTGGAACAGAATTGAGAACCCACCTACAATCACCTGATCTTGGAAAAGGGCCCAAAGTCCATCAAATGTGGAAAAGACAGTCTTTTTAACAAATTCTGCTGGCAAAACTGGATGTCCCTCTGCAAAAAAATGAAACAGGGCCCATACCTCACACCATACACAAAAACTAATTAAAGCTGGATCAAACACCTAAATATAAAATCAAAAACCATAAAGGTCATAGGAGAAAAAATAGGATCAATGCTAGAGGCCCTAATACATGTCATTAACAGGATACAAACCATAACTAACAAGACACAAACTCTAGAATATAAGTTAGATTACTGGAATCTTCTAAAAATTAAACACTCGTGCTCATCAAAAGACTTCACCAAAAGAGTAAAAAGAGAACTTAGACTTGGAAAAATCTCTGGCTATGACAAATTCAACAGAAGTCTAATCTCTAAAATCTACAGGAAAATCCAATACCTCTACAACAAAAAGACAAATAATCCAATCAAAAAATGGGCAAAGGAAATTAACAGACACTTCACCAAAGACGGCACTCAAGTGACTAACAGACACATGAGGAAATGACCGTGATCACCAGCCAATAGAGAATTGGAAATTGATACTGCAATGAGATACCACCTCACCCCAATATTACTGGCATAAATAAATAAAAAAAAGTAACACATGTTGAAGAATTTGTGGGGAGACTGGAACTCTTAGGCACTACTGGTGGGAATGCAAAATGGTACAACCATTTTGGAAAACGATATGGCCCTTCTTTAGAAAGCTAGAAAGAGAATACCATAAGATCCAGCAATCCCACTCCTAGGAATATATATCTTAGAGAAATAAGAGCTGTCACATGAATAGACAAATGCATACCCATGTTCATTGCAGCATTTTTCACAATAGCAAAAAGTTTCCTCATAAAAGACTCGAGGGAATTAAATGAAATAAAAGGAAAAAAGAAAAAGAAATCTCCTGTGGAGGCTGGTCCTGTCTACCAATTACGTACAAAAAAAAAAAAAAAAAAAAAAAGGAGACAGAGAATTTTCAATTCCATTAAGTACAAAACTGAGGGGAGAGTCTCCCAAAAGATAACCAGAAATGATTTAAACTCTATATTAGATGTCAACAGTATTCTGCTATTCCACTCCCATGGGGTCATAAATTGTTTAGAAATTTATCTATGTCTATATCTGAATTGTAATAAGAGAATTGTCCTTCACAGCTGCTCAGTAACTGGCTGCTCATCACTCGGACCCTATGCTAAATACATTTTGAGATGGTGATATTTAAGTTACGTGGTGGTATGCAATCTACTCTCAACTCCCATGGGGCTGTTGAGTAATTTTACTGCTCAGATGTTTAACTCGAAAAGGAACTTTTGTCTCCACTAGGCAATATATTAAGATTCTGTTACCTTGGTTGTTTCCCATCCCAATACTTGAGAAAAAAATATGTTGTTGTTAGTTGCCATCATCACTATGAGTCAGAATTGACTCAATGGCAATGGTGGTTGTTGTTGTTGTTTTAATAGTGACACCATGTACAAGAGGGCGAGAAGCTGCCCGGTCCTCAATTGCCATGTTTGAGCTCATTGTTGTAGTCACTGTGTCAATCCATGTCTTTGAGGGTCTTCCTCTTCTTCACTGACTCTTTACTTTATCAAGCATAATGTCTTTCACCAGGGACTGATCCCTCCTGCTAACATATACAAAGCACGTGAAAGAAAGTCTCTGCACCCTTGCTTCAAAAAAGTATTCTGGCTGTACTTCTTCCAAGATAGATTTGTTCATTCTTCTGGCAGTCACTGGCATATTCAATATTCTTCACCAACAACTAATTCATTGTCCAGCTTTCACATTCATATGAGGTCATCGAAAATACCATAGCTTCGGTCAGGCACACCTTGGTCTTCAGAGTGACATCTTTGCTTCTTAACACTTTACGGAGGTCTTTTGTAGCAGATTTGCCCAGAGCAATACTGTTAAACATATAATATGAGATATTTCATTCTGAGATCATATTGTTTAGAAATTTATCTATGTCTATATTTGAATCCTAATAAGAGAATTGTCCTTCACAGTTGCTCAGTAACTGGCTGCTCATCGCTCGGACTCCATGTTAACTCAATTTCGAGATGGTGATATTTAAGTTACATGGTGGTGTGCAATTTACTTCCAAATATATCTAAGTGTGGGGATGAGAATAGAAATTTTAGGAAAAGCTTTTTTATTTCCCTTCCACAGACATCTATGGTTAAGGGAAGTCATGGTCCTCATTCATCTTTGATGTAGCTTTTTCTTACTGGGTTTTTTAAGAAAATAATTTTCCTGATCCCAGCTTGATATCTCTGCATGTGCAATAACTAACCACTGTGCATGGGACTTAATTTGGCTTCCTTTCCCCATTGTATGAGTCCTAGTAAAGTCCAATACCTGTATCAACGCCTTTTTCATGTCTGTTACCTCTATTAACCTTTTTCAGGACTCATTCACAATATCTTTCTAGATAGTGCAGACTTCTCTTACTTTTCCAGTAGCTCAATCATTCATCTTACACCATCTATATCTATATCTATATATATACATATAAAACCAAATCAAACCGGTTGCCCCTGAGTCAATTCCAACTCACAGTGACCCTATAGAACAGAGTTGAATTGCCCCCATAGGGTTTCTAAGGCTCTAAAACTTTATGGAAGCAGACTGCTACACCTTTCTCCTGTGGAAAAGGCTGATGAGTTCAAATTGCTTACCTTTTGATTAGCATCAGAGCACTTAACCACTGTGCCACCAGAACTCATATATAGGTGTGTGTGTGTGTGTATATATATATATATATACAAACCCAGCAGAGCTCATATATACGTATGTACACAGACACACACACACATATATACCCACAGAAATATACAAAAATACAAGTCTATTTTTAATTTCTTTCAGCAATTTGAGGCTTTTTGTGCCAGAGATATATTTTCCAATATACCTGCTGTCTCAGCTATCTAGTGCTGCTATAACAGAAGTACCACAAGTGGATGGATGGCTTTAGCATAGAGAAATTTTTTCTCTCACAGCATAGCAGGCTAGAATTCCGAATTCAGGGTGCTAGCTCCAGGAGAAGGCCTTCTCCCTCTGTTGGCTCTGGGGGAAAGTCCTTGTCATCAATAGTCCCCAGTCAAGAGATCCTAAGCACAGGGACCCCCAATCGAAAGGGTACTCTATTCTCCTGGCTCTTGTTTCTTGGTGGTATGATGGCCCCCTGTCTCTCTGCTTGCTTCTCGCTTTTATATCTCAAAAGAGATTGACTTAAAATACAACCCAGTCTTGTAGATTGAGTCCTTCCTCATTAACATAACTGCCACTAATCCTACCTCACTAACATCATAGAGGTAGGGTTTACAGTGTGTAGGAAAATCACATCACTTGACAAAATGGTGGGCCATCACACAATACTGGGGATCATGGTCTAGCCAAGTTGACACACATTTTTGGTGGACACAATTCAACCCATAACAACTGCCGTATTTTAAGAAGTGAAAGACCCTTCTCCTTCCTTAAGTTTTTAAGTCTGGATATTTTATTTAAAATATTGTTAACTAGATGGTGCCCGGCCACAACCGATGACTGCCCTGACAGGGAGCACAACAGAGAACCCCTGAGGGAGCAGGAGAACAGTGGGATGCAGACCCCAAATTCTCATAAAAAGACCAGGCTTAATGGTCTGACTGAGACTAGAAGCATCCCGGCAGTCGTGGTCCCCATACCTTCTGTTGGCCCAGGACAGGAACCAACTCCTCAGACATGGATTGGACTGGACAATGGGTTGGAGAGAGATGCTGATGAGGCGTGAGCTACTTGCATCAGGTGGACACTTGAGACCGTGTTGGCATCTCCTGTCTAGAGGGGAGATGGGAGGGTAGAGAGGGTTAGAAACTGGCAAAACAGTCACGAAAGGAGAGACTGGAAGGAGGGAGCGGGCTGACTCATTAGGGGGAGAGTAAATGGGAGTATGTAGCAAGGTGTATATAAGTTTATATGCGAGAGACTGACTTGATTTGTAAACTTTCACTTAAAGCACAATAAAACTTATTTTTAAAAAATGTATTATTGATACCGTAAACAACAGGGTTAAACGGTTCCCCTTCCTCCCATCACACCTGAGCCACATCACATGCTTTTGATAAGAAATTCTGTGTAGCAGCTCAAGGCCATCTTACTGCTTCTCTGCTCAAGTTTGCTTCGCTACCCACCAACCTTCCCCTCACTCCATTTGGACATGAGCAATAAGCCACAAAGCTGTCCTTAGATAAACTTCATGTTTCATAGCCCCCTAAAATCCACATGCCCCCAGCCACCATATTGCACCCCCTACTGCACCCGTGTATGTGTTAATTTCCTGAAATTGTCTGCCAGTTCTTAGAAACTTCATGAATTATGCATAAGTTCCCTATCACAAGCCCTGCAACTGCACTAGAATCCCCAACCTCAGGGAGCTTGATTCGAGACTTAATCTCCGAGCTCCTTGCTTGACCGGCTTGCAATAGAGTCTGTTTTCTCTTTTTCAAAGGCCTGGTGTCTCTCAATTGACTCAAGGGGTCGCGCCGGGCAGGACCCGCCCTCATCAGGTTACAATACTGTAATGATGCATAGATTACCACATCTTTTATTGGTCGGTTAATTCATTTTCTGTCTGTCATAGAAAATTGCTACAAACTGAGTGACTTAAAACAACAGAAATTTATTCTTCCACAGCTCAGGAGGCCAGAAATCCGAAGTCAGAGCCAAAATACCTCTGAGCCTTAATCAAGCTGTCACGGCAGAACCACACCACACACTCTTCAGAGGCTCCAGGGGAGAATCTGTTCATTGCCTCTTCCAGCTTCTGGTGGCTGTCTCTATTCCGTGGCTTTGGCTGCATCATCCCATCTCTGCCTCTGTGGTCACGTTGTCATCTCCGCTTGTGGCTTTATGAAATCTCTCTCTGCTTCTCCCTATATTCTTCTATATTTTACATCCTTCTACATTCTATATTCTTCTATATTCTATATCCTTATGTATTCTTCTATATTCTGTATTCCATATTCTTCAATATTCTATATTCTATCTTTTGTCATCTATATTCTATATTCTTCTATATTCTGTATTCTCTATTCCACATTATACATACTATATTCTATTTTCTATGTTCTTCTGTATTCTATATTCTTCTATATTCTATACCGTTCTATATTCTATGATCTATATTCCTCCATATTCTATATACTTCTATAGTCTATGTTCAATATTCTATGTTCTATATTCTATATATTATATTCTTCTATTTCCTATCTTCCATATTCCATATTATACACTCTACATTCAATATTTTTCTATATTCTGTATTCATCTTTATTCTATACTCTATATTTCATATTCTACATTCTATATTCTTCTATATTCTATAATCGATATTCTATATTCTCTAGTCTTTATTACATATTTTATATTCTACATTCTATATTCTTCTATTTTCTATATTCTATAGTCTTCTATATTCCGTATTCTGTTTTCTATATTCTACGTTCTGTATGCTATATTCTATATTCCGCATTCTACATTTTATATTCTTCTATATGCTATAATCTATATTTGAAGATCAAAGACCACAGCCTTCAGTATGGACTGCACGTCAACATAAAGAAAACAAAAACCCTCACAACTGGACCAGTGAGCAACATCATGATAAACGGAGAAAAGATTGAAGTTGCAAGGATTTCATTTTACTTGGATCCACAATCAACAGCCGTGGAAACAGCAGTCAAGAAATTAAAAGACGCGTTACACTGGGCAAGTCTGCTGCAAAGGACCTCTTCAAAGTGTTGAAGAGCAAAGATGTCACCCTGAAGACTAAGGTGCGCCTGACCCAAACCATGGTATTTTCAATCACATCGTATGCATGTGAAAGCTGGACAATGAATAAGGAAGACCGAAGAAGAGTTGACACCTTTGGATTGTGGTGTTGGCGAAGAATATTGAATATACCATGGGCTGCCAAAACAACAAACACATCTATCTTGGAAGAAGTGCGGCCAGAATGCTCCTTAGAAGCAAGGATGGCGAGACTGCGTCTTGCATGCTTTGGACATGTTGTCAGGAGGGATGAGTCCCTGGAGAAGGACGTCATGCTTGGCAGAGCACAGGGTCAGCGGAAAAGAGGAAGACCCTCAACGAGGTGGATTGACAGAGTGGCTGCAACAATGTGCTCAAGCACAACACCAGTTATAAGGATGGCACGGGGCCGGGCTGTGTTTTGGTCTGTTGTGCATAAGGTCTCTATGAGTCGGAACCGACTCTACAGCACCTAACAACAACAATATTCTATATTATTCTTATTCTGTGTTATTCTATATGTATCTATATTGTATATTCTAAATTCTATTTTCTATATTTCATGTTCTTCTATATTCTACATTCTACACTCTATTCTATATTCTGTATTCTTCTGTATTCTATTTTCTTCCATATTCTATATCCTATGTTCTATGTTCTGTATTCTATTTTCTATATTCTGTACTCTATATTCTCTATTCTTCTATATCCTATATTCCTTATTCTTCAATATTCTATGTTCTATCTTCTGTATTCTACATTCTAAATTCTATACTCTATATTCTATGTTCTGTGTTCTATGTTCAATCTTCTATCTTCTGCTTTCTTCTACCTACTATCTTCAATCTATCTTCTATCATCAATTTTCTTCTATATTGTATATTCTATGTTCTATATTATACTTTCTTCTATTTTCTATATTCTTTTGTGTCCTATAATCTATTATCTTCTATATTCCATATTCTACATTCTATATTCTGTTTTCCATATTCTATACTCTTCTGTATTCTTCTACATTCTATACTGTATATCCTATAATCTTCTATATATTTTTTCTTCTATAGTTTATAATCATTCTATTTTCTATATTCAATATTCTGTCTTCTATGTTCTATATTTTGTATTCTTCTACGTGCTGTATTCTATATTACATGCTGTAATCTATATTCTACAGTCTATATTTTCTACTTTCTATATTCTTCTATATTCTATATCCTTCAATATTCTATATTCTATGTTCTGTATTCTGTGTTTTATATTGTATATTCTACATTCTACAGTATATATTCCATATTCCTCTATATTCTATAATCTATACTTCTACGTTCTGTTTTCTATATTCTTCTACATTGTGTATTTTATGTCTTATATTCTTCTACATTGTATATTTTATGTCTTATAGTCTATATTCAGCAATATTCTATTTCTATATTCTTTTATATACTGTATTCTTTTATAAACTATATTCTTCTATATTCTATATTCAACATTCTATATTCTACTATATTCTATATACTTCTGTATTCTACTTTCTATATTCTATAATCTATATTCTTCTGTATTCTGTATTCTATGTTCTATAATCTATATTCTACATTCTGTATTCTAGATTCTTCTATATTCTGTAATCTATGTACTTTTACATTCTGTATTCTCTATTCTATGTTCTGTATTGTATTATCTATATTCCACATTCTTTATTCTATATTCTTCTATATTGAATATTTTATGTTTTCTAGTCTATATTCCATTTTCCTGAATATCCTCTATTCTATATTCTTCTATGTTCTATATTCTCTTCTCTATATTCTATACCCTTCTATATTCTATAATCTATATTCTACAGTCTACATTATGTATTCTAAATATTTCTATATTCTTTAACTTCTCTCTTTTATATTCTGTATTCTACATTCTATATTCTATTTTCTTGTATGTTCTGTATTCTATAGCCTATGTTCTCCACTCTACAGTCTATATGCTAAATTTTCCTATCGTCCATATTCTTCTATAGTCTATATTCTATAATCTATATTCTCTATCCTATGTTCCATATTCTATATTCTGCATTCTAAATTCTATATTCAATATTCTTTTATAGTCTATAATCTATATTCTTCTACATTCTGTATTCTGTTTTGTATATTCTATATTCTTCTATATTGTACATTTTATATATCATAGTCTACATTCCATATTCATCAATATTCTATATTCTTCTATATTCTATATCCTAATATTCTTCTATATTCTATCTTCTATGTTCTATATTCTGTTCTGTATATTCTATATTCTTCTATATTACATATTCATCAATATCCTATATTCTTCTGTATTCTATATTCCATGACCTATATTCTACATTCCATGTTCTATATTCTACATTCTATATTCTTCTCATTCTGTATTCTATATTCTTCTATATATTATATTCCACATTCTACATCTTCTATATTCTATATACTTCTACATTCTATATTATATATTTTATATCTTATATTCTATATTCCATTTTTGTCAATATCCGGTATTCTATATCCTTCTATAGTCTATCTTCTATGTTCTATATTCTTTATTTTATATTCTATATTCTGTTCTCTATATTCTATAATCTATATTCTACATTTTATACTCTATTTCATATTCTGTATTCTATATTCTACTGTCTACATTCTATATTCTAAATACTTCTATATTCTTTATTCTTCTCTATTCTATATTCTGTGTTCTGTATATTCTATGTTCTATATTGTATATGGCTCTATATTCTATAGTCTAAATTTTTCTTTATTCTATGTTCTGTATTCTATATTCTACACTCTAAACTCTATATTCTACATTCCTCAATAATCTATAATCTATATTCTTCTATATTGTATATTCTATATCCTTTGTTCTATATTGTATATACCATAATTGTCAATATTCTTTATTCTTCTGTATTCTATCCTCTATATTTTGTAGTCAAGATTCTATATTCTTCTATATTCTATACTCTACATTCTTCTATATTCTGTATTCCAAATCCTATATTCAATATTCCTCAATATTCCTTATTCTATCTTCTATCTTCTATATTTTGTCTTCTATATTCTCTACTCTATATTCTTCTGTATTCTACATTCTATATTCTAGTATTCTATATTCTATGTTCTTCTATATGCTATATTCTTCTATATTTTATCTTCTATATCCTATATTTTGTACTCTATATTCTACGTCCTATATTCTGTATTCTTCCAAATACTGTATGCTTCTATGTTCTATGTTCTGTATTCCATATTCTGTATTCTACAGTCTACGTTCTATATTCAATATTCTTTTTTTCTACACTTTTCCATATTCTATATTCTATGTTTTACATTCCACACTCCATATGCTTCTATTTCTGTATTGTATATACTAAATTTTATATTCTATGCTCTGTATTTTACATTCTATATCCTATATTCAACATTCTATATTCCTTATTCTGTATTCTTCTCTATTCTACATTCTATATTCTATGATTGCTGTTCTATAGTCTATACTCTTCTGTATACCATATTCTTCTCTGTTCTATATTCTGCATTCTTCTATATACTATGGTCTTCTATATTCTACATTTACTTTCTATAATCTATTTTCTGCTACATTCTCTGTTGTTTGTATTGTATTCTATATTCTGTATTCTATTTTCTATAATCTATATACTTCTACATTCTGTATTCTGTATTCCATCGTCTTCTATATTGTATATTTTATTTCCTATATTCTTTTTGCCATACTCATCAATATTCTATAGTCTTCTAAATACCGTGTTCTATGTTCCATATTCTATATTCCATATTCTATTTTCTAGATTCTATATTTTATATTCTTCTATATTCTATAATCTACATTCTATATTTATTTATATTCTATAATCTATATACTTCTATATTTTGTATTCTATATTCTTCTATATTGTACATTTTGTGTCTTATATTCTATATTCATCAATATTCTATATCCTATATGCTTCTGTATTCTACCTTCTATCCTCTAAGTTCTTTATTCTATATTCTGTACTCTATATTCCATATTTTATAAACTATACTGTTCTATTTTATATATTCTATATTCAATACTGTACATTCTATATTCTATACACTTCTATTTTTTATATTTTATATTCTTCCACATTGTATATACTATATTCCACACTCTACATGCCATTTCTATATTCCTCTATATGCTATAATCTATATTCTTCTATATTCTACATTCTATATTCTTCATTGCACATTCTGTATTCTTCTATATTCTACATTCTAAATACTATAGTCTATATTCTACATTCTAAATTCTATATTCTTCAATATTCTACATTCTTCTATATTCTACATTCTGCTTTATTCTATATCGTATACCCTATATTATTCTATAGTCCATATTCTTGTATATTCTATATCCTCCTATATTCTATACTCTTCTATATTCTATATACCTCTATATTCTTTATTCTTCTGTATTCTATATCCCACATTCCATATTCTGTATTCAATAGTCTATGTTGTATGTTCTATATTCTTCTGTATCTATATTCCATATTCTATATTCTTCTGTATTCTATATTCTATACTCTACATTCTATATTCTACACTCTTTATTCTGTATTCTTCTATGTACTAAAATCTATATTCTATGTTCTATATTCTATATTCTTCTATTTTCTATATTCTGTACGTATATTCTGTATTCCACATTCTACATTCTATATTCTTCTATATGCTATAATCTATATTCTTCTATATTCTATATTTTATGTTCTATAGTCTCCTTTATTGTATATTATTCTATATTCTGTATTCTTTATTCATATTCTACATTCTATATTTTACATTCTTCTGTATTCTATATTCTACACTCTATATTATTATATATTCTGTATCCTACATTCTATATTCTTTATTCCATATTCGTCAATGTTCTGTCTTCTGTATTCTATCTTCTATATTCTGTACTCTATATTCTACATTCTAAATTCTGTATTTAATATTCTTCTATATTCTATATTCTTCTATATTAAATATCCTGTGCTGTACTGTCTGTATTCTTCTATATTCTACATTTGATATTCTTTGTGCTGTGTTCTGTGTTCAGTCTATCTCCTATCATCTTCTGTCTTCTACTATCTTCTATTGTCTTCTATATTCTTCCATATTTGATATTATATTTTCTTCTGTTTTCTATATTCTTTTGTGTCCTATATTCTATTGTCTTCTATATTCTCCTCTATTCTATGTTCTTCTATATTCCATATTCTGCTATATTCTATGCACTTCTATATTCTATATTCCACATCTATTTTCTATATCCTTCTATATTCTATTTTCTTCTATACTCTGTTCTGTATTCTTCTGTATTTTTTACTCTTCTGTATTCTACATTCTAAACTTTATAATCAATATTTTATGTTTTATGTCCTGTGTTCTATGTTCTTTTATATACTATATTCTGTATTCCATAATCTATATTCCATATTCTTCTATATTCTATATTCTCTGTTCTTTGTTCTATATTCCTTATTCTACATTCTACGTTGCATACTCTATATTCTTCTATATTCTAAAATCTATACACTTCTACAGTCTGTATTCTATATTCTATTTTTTATTCTTCTAAATTGTATATTTCATATCTTAAATTCTATATTTGTCAATATTCCATATTCTTCTATATTCTATATTTTATATTCTACATTCTATATTCCACTATATTTAATATTTCATATTCTATATTCTCTTTTCTATTATCTATATTCCTCTATATTCTGTTTTATATTCTATATTCTACGTTCTATATTCTACAATCTACATACTTTTTAATTCTGTGTTCTATAATGTATATTCTATATTCTTTATATTCCTCTATATTGTATATTTTATGACTTATATTCTGTGTTCTCTATTCCATTTTCGTGAATATCCTATATTCTATATTCTATCTTCTAACTTCTATGTTCTGTATTCTATATTGTATGTTCTGTTTTCTATATCTATGCTCTTTTATATTCTATAATCTATATTCTACAGTCTGTATTATATATTCTAAATTCTTCTATATTCTTTATTCTTCCTTATTCTGTATTCTATGTTCTGTGTTCCACATTCTGTATTCTATGTTCTTCTATATTCCATATTCTACATTCTGTATTCTATATTCTTTATTCTACATTGTAAACTCTATATTCTGTGTTCTATAATCTATATTCTTTTATATTCTATAATCTACATTGTATATTCTTCAATAATCTTATAATCTATATTCTTCTATATCATATATTCTATGTTCTATATACCATATTCTTCTATATTCTATCTTCTACAGTCTGTAGTCTATATTCCATATTTCTCTATATGCTATATTTCACATTCTATATTTTATATGCTATATTCTTCTACGTTCTGTATTGTATATTCTTCTGTATCCTAAATTCTTTTATAATGTATAGTCTACATTCTTTTATATTCTATAATTTTCAATATTGTGTATTCCTGTATATTCAGTATTCTATATCTTCTACATTCTATACACATCTACATTCTATACTCTATATTCTATATAATTCTATATTCAATATCTGTATTCTTTTATATTCTATGTTCTATATTCTATTTTCTTCTATATAATATATTCTTCTGTATTCTATATTCTACATTCTGTATTCTTCTATATTCTATATTTTTCTATAATCTATGTCCTATATTTTATATCCTTCCATATTCTATAATCTATATTTCTCTGATTTGTATATTCTACATTCTATATTCTAATTTCTTCTATATTTTGTATTCTATATTCCACATTCTACTTTGTAAATTCTATATTCTATGTTCTACTATATGCTATATTCTATGTTCTAGTTTCTAGATTCTTGATCCTACATTCTATATTCTTCTGTTTTCTGTGTTCTATATTCCACATTCTGCATTCTGTATTCTTTATTCCGTATACTATAATCTTCTATATCCTATATTCTTCTATAATGTGTATTCTATATTCCATATTCTATATTTTATATTCTTCTATTTTCTCTATTCTCTATTTTGTGTTCTTCTATATTCTATATTTTTCTATATTCTATACACTATATTCTTCTGTATTCTATATTTTTATTCTATATCCTTCTATCGTCTAGATTTTATTTTCTACATTATTCTATATTCTATTTTCTTTTATATTCTGTATTCCATCTTCTGTGTTCTGTTCTATATTCTATATTCTTCAATATTCTGTATCCCATATTCTGTATTCTTCTGTATTCTACATTCTATATTTTTTGATATTATTTAATCTATATTCTTGTATATTCTATATGCTGCATTCTATATTCTCTGAAATCCTATATTCTACATTCTTCTATTTTCTATACTATATTATTCTGTACTCTGTATTGTATATTCCACAGTATGCATTCTATATTCTATATTTTTCTATATTCTATACTCTATATTCTACACTCAACATTATATATTCAAAATTTTTCTATATTCTATATTCTTCTACATGCTATATTCTGTGTTCTGCGTTCTACATTCTATACTCTATATTCTGTATTCTCTTATATTCTATAATGTATATTCTTCTGTATTCTCTATTCTACATTCTGTATTCTAAATTCTATATTCTTTAATCTATGTACTTCTGTATTCTGTGTTCTGTATTCTATATTGTACATTTTATATATGTTATTCTGTATTCCATATATGTCATAATTCTGTATTCTATATGCTTCTATATACTATATTCTTCTACATTCTATAATTCATATTCCATAAACTGTATTCTATATTCTATACTCTACATTCTATATTCTGTAATCTATATTCTTCTCTATTTATATTCTACATTCTAAATTCTATATTCCTCAATCTACATCCTTCTGTATTCTATGTTCTATATTCTACATTCTATATTATATATTTTATAATCTACTTCTACATTGTATATTTTATATTCTTCTATATTGATTATTTTATATCTTATATTGTATATTCCATTTTCGTGAATATCCAATATTCTATGTTCTTCTATATTCTATCTTTTATCTTTTGTGTTCTATATTCTATAATCTATATTCTATGTTCTGTTCTCTATATTCCATGATTCTATATTGTATAATCTGTATGATTCTGTGTTCTATATTAAATATTCTATATACTATATTTTATATTCAATAGTCTACATTCTATATTCTTCTATATTCTATATACTATATATTCTATACTATCGTCTATATTCTATATTCTTCTGTAATCTATAATCTATACTCTTCTATATCCTATATTCTATGTTCTATATTCCACATTCTATATTCTACGTTCGTCTATATTCTATCTTCTACGTTCTATTTTCTATGTTCTAATTGTATATTCTATATTCTTCTATATACTATATTCTTCTACGTTCTGTATTCTTCTATATTCTGTGTTCTATATTGTATACTCTACATTCTATAGTCTAGAAGCTATATTCTTCTATATTCTATAATCAATATACTTCTACATTCTATATTCTGTATCCTTCTATTTTGGATATTTTATATCTTATATTCCATATTCTATATTCTTCTATATTCTATGTTCCATACTCTGTATTCTATATCCTATATTCTACATTCTTCATTCTGTATTCTCTATTCTTCTATATTGTATATTCTACATTCTATACCCTTCTGTATTCTATAATCTATATTTTCTATATCCTATATTCTTCATTGTGCATTCAATATTCTATATTCCTCGATATTCTATAATCTATATACTTCTAAACTCTATGTTCTGTGTTCTTGTATATTGTATATCTTATATTCTATATTCCATTTTCATCAATGTTCTATATTTTTTGTTTTCTTTCTTCTATGATCTATATTCTATGTTCTGTACTCTATATTCTATACTCTATAATCCACATTCTGTTCTGTATTCTTTATTCTATATTGTATATTCTATATACTACATTTTACGTTCTAAATTCCTCTGTTTTCTGTATTCTACGTTCTATATTTTAGATTCTTCTATATCCTATACTCTCCACTCTACATTCTATATTCTAAATTTTTCTATATTCTGTATTCTTCTATAATCTATATTCTGTATCCTATATTTTACATTCTACATTCTTTATTCTTCTGTATTCTGAAATCTATAGTCTTCTGTATTGTCTATTCTCTGTTCTATGCTCTGTATTCTACATTCTAAAATTCTGTTTTCTATATACTTCTATATGCTATAATCTATGTACTTCTACAGTCTATGTTCTGTGTTGTATATACTATATAGTATATACAACATTCTACATTCTCCTATGTTGTACATTTTATATATTATATTCTATATTCTATTTTTATTGATATTCTATATTTTCGTGTATAAGACATTCTTCTGTAATCTGTATTCCATATTCTATATTCCAATTTTGTCAATATCCTATATTCTTCTATATTCCATCTTCTGTGTTCTAAATTCTACATTCTATATTCTGTTCTCTATACTGTATATTCTTCTGTGTTCTAAAATCTGTATTCTTCTATATTCAATATTCATCAATATTCTGTATTCTATATTCTTCTATATACCATATTCTATATTCTACTTTCTACATTCTGTATTCTTCTATGTTCTATAATCTATATCCTTCTATATTCAATATTCAACATTCTAAATACTGTATTCTATTTTCTATGTTGTACACATTATATCCTGCATTCTTCCATATTGTATATTCATATTCTACATTCTATATTCTAAATTTTTCTGTATTCTATATTCCTCTATATTCTAAATTCTATATTCTTTATTTTATATTCTACATTCTAAACTCTATATTCTATTTTCTTCTATATTCTACATTCTCCATACTACATTCTATTTTCTATATTCTTCTGTATTCTATAATCTGTATTCTACATTCTATATTCTTTAGTCTATATTGTGTATTCCATATCCTATATTCTATATACCATATTCATCACTATTCTATATTCTTCTAAAATCTATCTTCTATGTTCTGTCATCTTTATTCTATACTCTACATTCTATTATCTTCTATATTCTGTATTCTTCTGTATTCTATATTCTTTTATGATGTACATTCTCTATTCTATATTGTTCTATATTTTATATTCGTCCATATTCTATATACTTCTCTGTACTATATTCTTCTATAACCTATAATTTATCTTCCAAATTCTATATTCTACATTCTATATTGCATATTCTTCTATATTTTATATTCTACATTCTTCTATATTCTGTATTCTACATTCTGCATTCTATATTCTAAATTCTTGTATATTTTATATTCTTCTATATTCTCTATTCTTTGTTCTACATTCTAAATTCTATATTCTAATTCTATATTCATCTATATTCTATATTCCATATTCTACATTCTGTACTCTATATTCTGCTTTGTCATACTATATTCTATAATCTTTATTCTTCTATATGCTATATTCTACATTCTATATTCTAATGTTTTCTATATTCTATAGTCTCTCTACATTCTATATTCTAAATTTTGTATATTCTATATACTATATTCTATATTCTTCGGAATTCTATATTCTCTCTTCTATGTTCTGTATCTATATTCTATATGCTTCTGTATTGTATAATCTATATACCTCTACATTCCATATTCTATATTTTATGTTCTTCTGTTTCACATTTTACGTATTATATTCTATATTCCATATTTGTCAATATACTATATTTTCTATATACTATATTCTTCTTTATTTTATATTCTTTATTCCATATACTACATTGTGTATTCTACATTGTATAGTCTATAGTCTGCATCCTCTATTCTAAATTCTTCTGTATTCTTTATTCTTCTCTTGTTTATATTCTGTGTTCTGTATACTATATTCTACATTCTATATTCTGTATTATTCTATATTCTACTTTCTATATTCTAAATTTTACTAAACTCTATATTTTTCTCTATTCTCTATTCTGAATTGTATATTCTATATTCTGTACTATACATTCTAAACCCTAGATTCTGTATTCTTGTATGTTCTATATTCCATATTCTATGCTCTACATTCTATATTCTTTAATCTATATTCTACCTTCTATATCCTATATTCTTCTATATTGTATGTCCTATATCCTGTATTCTATATTCAATACACTGTATTCGTCAATCTTCTATATTCTTCTATGTTCTATCTTCCGTCCTGTATATTCTATATTCTGGCATATATTCTATGTTCTACAGTCTATATTCTTCGATATTCTATATTCTTCTGTATTCTGTGTTCTACCTTCTCCTATAATCTCTGTTCTTTTATATTCTGTATTCTATCTGCTATTTTCTATGTTGTATATTCTTCTGTATATCGTATTCTTCTATATTCTATATTATTTATCCCATATTCCATATTCTATATTCTACATGCAACATTCTATATTCTAAATTCTTCTATATTCTACATTCTATATTCATCTATATTCTATATTCCATACTCTGTATTCTATATTTGATATTCTATGTTCTATATTTTATATTCTACTATATATTATGTTCTTCTATATTCTGTATTCCATATTCTATAGTCTGCGTTCTATATTCTTCTATATTCTATATACCATATTCTTCAATATTCTGTATTCTATTTTCTATCTTCTATATTCTGTAGTCTATATTCTTGTATATACTCTATTCTACATTCTATGTCCTTCTATATTCTATATTTGATTTTTTATATTCTAAATTCGTCTACATTCTCTACTCTATATTTTTCTATATTCTGTATTTGTCTATATTCTATATCCTATATTTTGTATTCTATGTTCTACATTCAACATTCTATATTCTATCTTCTATATTCTGTACTCTATATTCTGTATTCTGCATTCTCTTTGTTCTATGTTCTATATCCTATATTCTTCTATATACTATGTTCCTCTATATTCTGTATTCCTTATTCTTTTATATTCTATATCCTATATTCCACATTCTGTATTCTTTTGTATTCAATAATTTATATTCTTGTATATTCTATAATCAATATGCTTCTACATTTGATATTTATTCTGTTCTTTTATTTTGCGTATTTTATATTTTATATTCATCAATATTCTATGTAGTTTATCTTTCTATATTCTGTATTTATATATTCTATATTCTTCTATATTCTATATTCTTCTATGTTCCATAATCTGTATTCTTCTATATTCTATATTCTATGTTCTTTGTTCTATATACTGTATTCTACACTCTGTATTCTTCTATATTCTATAATCTATGTACTTTTATTTTCTATATTCTATATTTTATATCTTATATTCTATATTCCATTTTCATCTTTGTTCTATGTTCTATATTCTACATTCCATATTCGATATTCTATATCCTATATTTTACATTCTATATTCTTCTATATTGTACATGTTATAGATTATATTCTATACTGCCATATTCATCAGTGTTCTATATTCTTCTATATTCTATATTGCATTTTCATCAACATCCTATATTCTACATTCTTCTATATTCTATCTTCTGTGTTCTGTTTTCTATATTCTATGTATTACATTCTGTTCTGTGTATTCTATATTCTATAATCTATATTCAGTATTCTACATTCTATATTTTAAATTCTTGTCTATTCTTTATTCTTCTCTATTCTGTATTCCATGTTCTACTTTCTAAACTGTATATTCTATATTCTTCTATAATCTATATTCTCTATCCTTCTATATACTATATTCTACATTCTAAATTTTATATTCCATATTCTTCTATATTATATATTCTACATTCTAAATTCTATATTCTACATTCTATATACTTCTATATTGTGTATTCTATATCCTATATTCTATATACGATATTCATCAATATTCTATTTTCTTCTATATTCTATCTTCTATATTCCCCTACATTCTCTATTATTCTATATTTTTATTCTATATTCTCCTACATTCTGTATCTATGTTCTTCTATAGTCTTCAATAATGTATGTTCTATTTTCTGTATTCTATATTCTACATTCTGTATTCAATATTCTGTATTCTTCAATTTCTGTAATCTGAATTCTTCTACATTCTATATTCTTCTATATTGTATATTCTATATCCTTTTTTCTATATTCTTTATACCACATGCATCAATATTCTATGTTTTATCTTATATATTCTTCTACATTCTGTATTTCATATTCTATATTCTTCAACAATGTATTATCTATATTCTACTTTATTCTACTTCTACGTTGTATATTCTATATCATATGTTCTATATTCTATATATCATATTCATCAATATTCTACATTCTATATTCTCCTGTATTCTATATTCGAAATTCTCCTATGTTCTACATTCCTCTACATTCTTTATTTTATGTTCTGTATTGTATATTTTTAATAATGTATATTCTATAATCTGTATTCTATATCCTTCCTTCTATGTTCTTCTGTATTCAATATATATATTCTTTTATAGTCTATGTCCTATGTTGTATATTCTTTTATATTATGTATTCTTCTATACTCTATATTCCATATTCTGTATTCTACATTCTTCTATATTCTATATTCCATGTTATTCTATATTCTACATTCTTCTTTTTACTATATGCTATATTCTACATTCCGTATTCTATGTTCTACATTCTGTATTCTATTTTCTATATTATTCTATGTTCTATATTCTCTATTCTGTATTTTTCTATATTCTATATTCCATAGTCCGTGTTCTATATTTCATATATGGTGTTCTATATTCTGTATTCTATATTTTTCTATATACTATATACTTCTGTATTCTATAGTCCATATGCTATATTCTTTATTCCATATTCTACATTCTCTGTTCTACATTCCAAATTCTACATTCTACAGTCTGCATTCTATATTCTAAATTCTCCTCTATTCTGTATTCCATATTCTATGTTCTACATTCCGCATTCTATATTCCATTTTCTTCTATATCCTAAATTTTTTCTAAATTCTACGCCAGGAGCTCCTTGGAAACGCTATGGGGCAGTTCTACTCTGTCCTATAGGGTTGCTAGGAGTCGGAATCGACTCGACGGCACTGGGTTTATATACTTCTGTATTCTATATTCTGAATTCTATATTCTATATTCCACCTTCTAAACTCTATATTCTGTATTCGTCTGTAATCTATATTCTATGTTCTTGTATATTCTGTATTCCATATTCTACATTCTATATTCTTCTATAATGTATATTCTATATTCTCATATATTCTGTATTCTATCTTCTAAGTTCTGTATTCTATAGTCCTCTATATACTATATTCTTCTATATTCTGTATTCCATATTCCGTACTCTATATTCTACATTCTGTATTCTAAATTCTTCTATGTTCTATATTCTACGTTCTAAATTGTATATTCTATGTCCTTCTATATTCTATATTTTTCTATATTCTATGTTCCATCCTCTGTATTCTATATTTGATGTTCCATGTTCTACGTTGAATATCCTATCTTTCTCTATGTACTATATTTTTCTGTATTCTATATTCCATATTTTACGCTCTACATTCTATATTCTTCTGTATTCCATAATCTATATTCTATAATCTATATTCTATGTTCTTTATTCTATATTTTATATTCGGTATTCTACATCGTACATACTATATTCTATAGTCTAAATTTTATATTCTATACTCTATTCTGTATTTTTCTATACTCTCTATTCCATATTCTATATTTAGTATTCTATATTCTGCATTCTAAATTCTATATTCTTTTATATTCTACTTCTGTATTTTTCTATATTCTATGTACTATATTCCATGCCCTTTATTCTATATTGTATATTCAATGTTCTATCTTCTAAATTTTTCTATATACTATATTTTTCTGTATGCTATATTCTATGTTCCATATTCTATATTCTGTATTCTATATGCTATATTCTACATTCTATATTCCTCTATAGTCCGTATTCTATAGCCTATATTTTATGTTCTACATTCTATATTCCATCATCTTCTATATTCTATAATCTGTATTCTTCTATATTCTATATCTTTATTCTATATTTTATATTCTATGTTCTAAATTCTGTATTTGTTCATCTATATTCTGTATTGTATAGTCTTCTATCGTCTATATTCTTCTATAATGTATATTCTATATTCTTCTGTATTCAGTATTCTAATTCTTCTATATTCTTCCATATTCTGTATTCTTCAGTTTCCTGTACTTTATATTCTTCTATATTCTATATTCTTTTTTATTCTGTGTTCTATCGTCTATGTTCTATTATTCTGTATTCTTCTATGTACTATATTCTTGTGTATTCTATAGTCTATATTCCACATTCTATATTCTACATTGTATGTTCTGTATTCTTCTATATTCTACATTCTATAATCTATATTCTTTTGCTTTCTATATTCTACATTCTTCTTTATTGTATATACCATATTAGTCAATATTCTATATTCTACTATATTCCGTCTTCTATATTCTGTAGTCTGTCATCTATATTTTTCTCTATTCTTTATTCTCTATTCTAAATTTCTGTTCTATATTCTTCTATATTCTGTATTCTTCAATATTCTCTATCTTCTATAATGTATATTCTGTATATCCTGTATTCTATAATTTATATTCTTCTATATTATATATTCCTTTATATTCTGTATTCTATCTTCTATGTTCTATATTCTTCTATATACTATGTTCTATATTCTACATTCTATTTTCTAAATTCTATATTCTGCGTTCTATATTCTACTGTCTAAATTCTATGTTCTTCTATATTTTATATTCCTCTATATTCTATATTTTCTTTATTCTATGTTCTATATTGCAACTCATATTCGATATTCTATATTCAATGTTGTATGTTGTATAGTCTATATTTTTCTATATACTATATTTTTCTGTATTCTATATTCCATATTCTACATTTTATATTCTATATTCTTCTATATTCCATATATTATATTTTTCTATATTCCATATTTTATGTTCTACATTGTATATTCCATGATCTTGTATATTCTATAATCTACATTCTTCTATATTCTATATTCTGTTTCTACGTTCTATATTCTCTATTCAAAATTCAATATTCTATGTTCTCCTGTATTCTACATTCTTTTATATTCTATATTGTATATTTTTCTATAATCTATGTTCTGTATTCCATACTCTGTGTTCTGTATTTTATATTCGATGTTCTATATTCTGTATTTTTCTATATACTATTTTTTTCTGTATTCTATATTCTATATTCCATATTCTGTATTCCAAAGTCTTCAATACTTGGTATTGTATATTCTATGTTTTACTTTCTATATTCCATAATCTTCTATATTCTATAATCTGTATTCTTCTATATTCTGTATTCTACATTCTACATTTTATATTGTATATTCTGTTCTTTTATATTCTATATTTTTCTATAGTCTATGTTTCATACCCTGTATCCTATGTTCCATATTCAAAGTTTTATATTCTATATTCTACGGTCTACATTCTATATTCTAAGTTCTTCTATGTTCTTTATTCTTCTCTATTCTCTATTTTGTATTCTAGATTCTAGATTCTTCTATATATTTCTTCCACATTCTATATTCTAAATTTGTCTATATTCTATATTATTTTCTGAATTCTATACTCTTCATTCCATTTTCTAATACTAAATTCTATATTTTATAGTCTTCTATATTCCATGTTCTACATTCTAGATTCTATAATCCTCTATATTCTACATACTAAATTCTACATTGTATATTCTTCCAAATTCTATATCCTTCTACATTATATATTCTATCTTCTTCTATATTCCATACTGTGTATTCTTTAGTCTATGCTCAATGTTCTATATACCACCCTACACTATGTCTTTCTATAGTCCATATTCTACATTCTATATTCTCCTATTATCTCTGTTCTATATTCTGTTTTCTATTTTGGTTTTATATTCTGCATTGTACGTTCTAGAATCTTTATCCTTCTATATTCCACATTCTTCATTCTGTATACTTCTGTTTTCTATATTCTATATTCTCACTCTACATTCTATGAGCTAAATTTTTCTATATTCTATATTCTTCTATATTCTGATTCTATATTCTACATTCAATATTCTACATACTTCTACATTTTATAATCTATATTCTTCTGTATTCTCTATTCTATGTTCTTTAGTCTACATTCTAAATTCTGTTATATATTCTTCTGTATTCTATAATGTGTATACTTCTACATTCTATATTCTTCTATATTGTACATTTTATGTATTTTATTCTGTGTTCTATATCTTCTATATTCTACATTCTTTATTCTGCATTCTATACTTGGTATTCTACATTCTATACTTGATATTCTACATTCTATGTTCTATATTCTTCTAAGTTTTGTGTTTTATTCTCTTCTATATTCTATAACGTACATTCTACAGTCTACAGTCTACATTCTATATTCTAAATTCTGTATTCTTTACTCTTCTCTAATCTCTATCCTATGTTCTACATTCTATATTCCATTTTCTTCTATATTCTAAATTTTTCTAAATTCTATATTCTATCTTCTAAACTCTGCATTCTATATTCTTCTGTAATCTATATTCTATGTTCTACATTCTATATTCTATAATCTGTATTCTACTTTGTATATTCTGCATTCTTCTATATTGTATATCCTATATCTTGTATTCTATACACCATATTTGCCAATATTCTATATTCTTCTATATTCTATCTTCTATATCCTGTAGTCTCTCATCTATATTCTATATTTAAAAATTTTATATTCTCTCTTCTTCAATAGTCTATATTCTTCTATAATGTATATTCTATATTCTTCTATAATATATATTCTATATTCCATATTCTTCTGTAATCTATATTCTTCTATATTCTATATTCTATGTTCCATGTTCTGTATTCGTCTGTATTCTATATTCTGTATTCTACATTTTGTATGCTAAATTCTTCTGTTCTATATTCTATTTTCCATATTCTTCTATATTTGATATTCTGTATTTTTCTATATTCTATGTTCTATATTCCATACTCTATATTTGATGTCGTATGTCCTATATTCTGCATTTTTGTATATACTATATATTTCTATCCTATATTCTATATCCTATATTCTATATGCTACATTCTATAGTCCATATTCTTCTATTATTCTATATGCTATATTCTACTTTCTACATTCTGTATTGTATATTCTTCTATATTTTACATTCTACATTCCATAATTTTCCATATTCTATAATCTGTATTTTATAGTCTTTGTTCTATATTTTCTATTCTGTATTCTACATTCTATATTCTAAATTCTGTATTCTATGTTCTTCTCCCTAATCTATATTCTCTATTGTATAGTCTTCTATTGTGTATATTCTTCTATGATGTATATTCTATATTCCTCAGTATTCTACATTCTAATTCGTCTATATTCTCTATTCTTTCATATTCTGTAATCTTCAATATTCTGTATTCTACATTCTACTATATTCTTTTTCTTGTATTTTCTATATTTTTACATATACTATCTTTTTGCGTATTCTGTGTTCTACAGTCTTTATACTATAGTCAACATTCCATATTATTCTATATTCCATTTTTCTCCTATATTCTATATTTTACATTCTACATTCTATAATCTTCTATATTGTATAATTTATAATCTTCTATATTCTATAATCTACATTCTCCGAAATTCTTCATTCTATATTTTGCATTCTCTATTCTGTATTCTACATTTTATGTTCTTCTGTATTCTATATTCTAAATTTATATTCTATTTTCTTCTATATTCTCTATTCTTCTATAATGTCTATTGTATCTTTATTCCAAATCCTCTATACTCTATATTCTTCTAATTTCAAAGTTCTTTTATATTCTGTATTCTATCTTTGGTGTTCTACGTTCCATATTCTATATTTTAAATTGTCCATATTATATAATCTGTGTTCTATATTCTATATTTTTGTATATTCTATATTCCATACTCTATATTCGATGTTCTACATTCTTCTACATACAATATTCTTCTATATTCTATATTGTATATTTCATATCCCATATTCTATATTCTACTTTCTGAATTTTATATTTTAAATTCTTCTATAGTCTATGTTCTGTATTCTATATTCTAAATTCTGTATCCTACGTTCTACCATAGTCTTCTATATCCTATATTTTTCTGTATACTGTATTTTTCTGTATTCTTTATTCCATATTCTACATTCTATCCTCTATATTCTTCTATATTGTATATTCTTTAGTTTACGTTCAATATTATTACATTCTTCTATATTCTACACTCTATATTCTGTGTTCTTTATACTTTATTTTATATTCTATACTTTGTATTCTTCATTTTTCTGTACTCTATATTTTCTATATTCCATATTCCATACTCTGTGTTCTATATTCAATGTTCTTTTTCTATATTCTGTATTTTTCTATACAATTTTCTGTATTCTGTCTTCTACATTCTATACTCTATATTCTTCTATAGTCTGTGTCATATATTATTCTATACTATATATTCTGTTTTTTACATTCTACATTATATATTCCATAATCTTCTATATTCTATAATGTATATTCCCTATATTATGTATTTTTTATTCTATATTCTATGTCCTATATTCTACATTCTATATTCTATAGTTTTCTGTATTCCATTGTCTGCATTCTATATTCAATGTTGTTTTCTATACTCTGTATTTTTTATAATTTTATGTATTCTATATTCCATATTGCGTATTCTGTAAACTATATCCTACATTCTATATTCTCCTATATTCCATCTTCTATATCCTATATTTAATTCTACATTCTATATTCCGGAATCTTCTATATTCTATAATCTGTACTCTTCTATATTCCATGTTCTTTATACTATATTTTATATTCTGTATTCTACTTTGTACATACTCTATTCTATATTTATCTCTATTCTATATTTTTCAATATTCTCTATTCCATACTCTGCATTCTATATTCCATATTTGATGTTCTATATTCTACATATTTTATATCCTATATTCTTCTTCTTCTACATTCGAAATTCTATATTTTTCTATACTCCATTGTCTGTATTCTATATTCAATATTGTTTTCTATACTCTATTTTTTTGTAATTTTCTGTGTTGTTTATTCCATATCGCATATTCTGTAAACTATATTCTACATTCTATATTCTCTTATATTCCATTCTATATCCTATATTTAATTCTACATTCTATATTCCACAATCTTCTATATTCTATAATCTATATTCTTGTATGTTCTATGTTCTTTATTGTATATTTTATATTCTGTTTTCTACTTTGTACATACTCTGTTCTCTATTTATCTCTATTCTACATTTTTCTATAGTCTCTATTCCATACTCTGTATTCTATATTCCATATTCGGTGTTCTATATTCTGTATTTTTTATATCGTATATTCTTCTGAATTCTACATTCTATATTCCAAATTCTATATTCTACATTCTGCATTCTATATTCTTCTATGTTCTGCATTCTATACTCTTCTACTTTCTTATTCTACATTCTATATCCTTCTGTTATTATCTATATTCTTCTATCTGCTGTATTCCATACTTTATATTGTAAGTTCTAATTTCCGTATTCGGGATTCTACAGTCTACATTCTATATTCTAAATTTTACAGTATTCTTTATTCTTCTCTATTCTCTATTCCATATTCTATGTTCTCCATTCTACATTCCATTTTCTTTTATATTTTATAGTCTGCATTTTATATTCTAAATTTTTCTGAATTCTATATTCTTCCGTATTCTATATTTTTGTTGTATATCTGCCTTCTAATCTCTATATTTTATATACTTCTGTAATCTAATATTCTCTTATATTCTCTATTCTACCTTCTATATTCTTCTATATTTTGTTATCTATATTCTTCTACTTTATTCTCTATTCTTTGATAGTGTATATCCTATACCCTATATCCCCTATTTGTCAATATTCTATTTTCTTCTACGTTCTGTCTTCTATATTCTGTAGTCTGTCGTCTATATTCTTCCACATTCTGCATTCTATATCCTATATCTTCTATATTCTAAATTTATGCTCTATGTTTTCCTATATTCTGTATTCTTTATTTTTCAGTATTCTAAAATTTTCTATAATTATATTCTACATTCTCCTATTTTCCTTATTCCATATTCTTCTATACTCTATATTCTTTTTTCTTTTATATTCTCTATTGTATCTTCTCTGTTCTATGTTCTTCTATATACTATATTCTTCTATATTCTATAGTCCATAGTCTATATTCTACATTCTAAATTCTTCTATAGTCTATATTCTGTATTTTATATTCTATAGTCTACATTCTTTAAGTCTATATTCTTCAGTGTTCTATATTCTTTTATATTCAATTTCTATATTTCTCCATATTCTATATTCCACACTCTGTATTCCATATTGTATATTCAAACTTCTATGTTCTATATTCTTTATTTTTCTATATACTATATTTTTCTGTATGGTATACTCTATGTTCCATATTCTATATTCTACATTCTCTATTCTTCTGTATTTTACATTCTACATTCCATAATTTTCTATATTCTATAGTCTGTATTCTATAGTCTTTATGATTTATTTTATATTCTGTATTCTACGCTCTACTTTCAATATTCTATATTCTATGTTCTTCTATAATCTATATTATGTATTGTATAGTCATCTATTGTGTATATTCCTCTATAATGTATATTCTATATTCTTCTGTATACTATATTCTAATTCTTCTATATTCTCTGTTCTTCCATATTTTGTATTCTTCAATATCCTGTAATCTACCTTCTACTATATTCTTTTTCTTGTATTTTCTATAGCCTTCTATGTTCTATATTCTTCTATATTCTAAATTTATATTCGATATTCTTCTATATTCTGTATTCTTCTGTAATGTACATCGTGTAATGTATATTTTTGTTTATATTCTTCTATGTTCTATGTTCTTGTATGTTCTATATTCTACCACTTTCTATATTCTTTTATATTCCGTATTCTATCTTCTGTGTTCTACGTTCAATATTCTTGTATATACTATAGCCTTCTATATTCTATATTCCATATTTTATATTCTAT